>NC_134575.1:167961209-168266340 GCF_050947875.1 Dermacentor variabilis
CTTCTATTCGACCCTGATTGAATTCGGGGCTCATGTTCTTGGGTATATTAGCCACCTGAAGCTTTTCCCTGATCGCGCTTGGAAGGGATGTATTATCACCGTGCTGCTTGTGATAACTTATCCCGAGTTTGTCCAGGATGCTCCTGCGCGTTCGTGTCTTCCCTAGTCTCTCGAGTTGGGAGATTTGGTGTGCCTCAATTAACTCTTCGAGCGTGTTGTGGACGCCCAGGTGTAGCAGAAGTTCCGTGCTTGTGCTGTCTGGAAGGCCCAGTGCCATCTTGTGTGTTCTTCTAATCAGGGTGTTTGGCATATTATCAGTTTGGCATATTCGGCCGCGTACCAGTTGTGGTAGGCGGCCATATAGGTAATGTGTCTAATAACGAAGTAGTGTATGAGTCTGACGACGTTGGCCTCCCTCATACCCTGAGGTCTGCTGGTGATTCTTCTGATGAGCCTCATCGTGTTCGTTATCTTAGTTTCCAAATACCTGACCGTTTCTCCATTTTTGCCGTTTGATTCTATGATGAGTCCGAGCACTTTAATCTGCTTCACCCTGGGTATTTCTTGTCCGTCTTTGGTGCGTATGCAAATTTCTTCGTATGCAGCATGCTGGATGTAAGCATTGGGGGGTCTTCCCCTAAAATTCGGGCGGTAGAGGAGGAGTTCCGATTTTTCTGGCGAGCAGACGAGACCGGTTCCGACAAGGTACTCCTCCACCACTTCGACCGCGGTCTGTAACCGCTGTTCGATTTATCCGTCGCTTCCCTCGGACAACCAGATCGTAATGTCGTCCGCGTATATTGTGTGATGCACTCCCTCGATGGCGTTCAGGTGCTCCGGGAGGCCGATCATAATGAGATTAAAGAGCATCGGCGAGATGACCGAGCCCTGAGGGGTGCCGACGCTGCCTATGTTCCTGTCTTCTGATGCGAGTTTGCCCTGCGTTAAGGAGACTTTCCTGTTTGTGAGGAAATCCTTAACATAGCTGTACGCTCGGTTTCCTAGATTGAGTGCGGCGATGCTGCGTAGTAGGGCTCCGTGAGCTGCGTTGTCGAAGGCTTTCTTGAGGTCTAATCCTAGAATGGCCCTGCTACTAATGGTGCTTGATTTGCAACATTGCATCCCGCGTGTAGAGATGAGCTCGAAACATGAGGATGGTGTCCGGATACTCTTCCACGTCGTCCAAGTGTGCGTTGATCCGGGTGAGGAAGGCGTGCTCCATCAACTTGCCGACGCACGATGTAAGGGATATTGGCCGAAGGTTGGCCAGATCGGGATGTTTCCCTGGTGTGGGGATTAGCACCATTTTTGCTCTTTTCCACTGGTTGGGGAAGCATCATCGGGTCCTGCAATCATTAATGTACTTGGTCAGGTCGGAAATGGTCTCGTTGTCCAAGTTACAGAGAGTCTTATTAGTTACGCCGTCCGGTCCCGGGGACGACTTGATGTTGAGCTTTTGCAAAGCGGCCCGGATTTCCGCCTCGCCAAAGTCTCTGTCCAGAGAGAAATTGGGTTTTCTCGTATATTCCCCGTGTTGAGTAGTCGGGCTATGCGGAGCGTATCTGTCGCAGAGTTCGGAAAAGATTTCTTCCTCGTCCTTGACGTGTGTGTGTATTAGCTTGCGCATGGTTTACGTATGTGTTGCGTAGGACTTGGTCGGGCCTAGCAGGTGTCGGAGCAGGCGCCATGTGTGACTGGTGCCAATCCGTCCGTCTATCTCGTTGCAGATCTCATCCCATTGTTGTTTACTAAGAGTTCTGCAGTGTTCTTCTATTTGTTTGTTGAGTAACGCTATGCGCTTCCTCAACTTACTGTTGTGTCTTTGTTTCTGCCACCTGGCTTGAAGCGATCGTTTGGCCTCCCACATGTGTACCATGCGGCTGTCGATCTTCTCGATGGGGAGTTCTGGCGTCACGGTCTTTGTTACTTTATTGACGTCAGCCATCACTTTTTCGGCCCATTGTTGAATGTCTGTGATGGGCGCGTGCGTCATTCCGGCTCGATTCTTGCGGAACTGGTCCCAGTCCGTCCATCTGAAGGTTTTGTTGGGGTCGATCTTTAAGATTGAGGATAAACGTGCTGCATTGGCTCTTGCTTTTGGGTATAATTTCTACGAATACTTGTTCAATCTGCACTAACGTGACGAACGACCTTAGTGGTCGTTCGTCACGACATTAAGGTAGTGCCTTTCCTGACCAAAGTAGCTACCGCTTGGTTCTCCCCGGATGGGGGGCCACTGGCTTGGTAACCAGGTAGTTTTGCTAATCCGTGTGTTTCTTGTAGCATTATTACATAGGATTTGGATTTGCTTTTAATATGCTGTTCCAGGACTGCTTTTTTGCGGAATAACTCCTGCAATTTCACTGCCATATTGTCAGCGTGCCTCTTTTACCATATGTGCCTATTTTGGTCTGGTCGTGGGGTGGCGGTCTGAACGACCCCAGATGCTGCTGCGGTGTTTGCAGGGGTGTCGTGGAATTGATTAGATGCGACCCCAGTTATGGGGGCCCCTGCGTTGGTAACTGGCTGTAGTTTAGCTACCCTAAGACTTAGGTTGGCCACATTGTTTTCGAATTTGTTAAGTATCGACATTATGGTTGAGACCGCCAGCGTGAGGTTGCCGACGGCTTCCGCTTGTTCTTTGAGTACGTTTTGCATTTCTGTTAATTTCTGCCTAAGTCTGCCAGTTGTGATACAGTTTGGCTGCTAACGGCTGGAGCCTTTCTCTTACCTGGCGGAGGGTTGTCGTCCTCTTCCATGCTATTATTAGGGGTTACCACAGCTGCACCTGCAGTAAAAGTACTCAGACGGGGAGATATCTCCACCCTTCGACTATTCTTAAGATCCTGGATTTCTCTCGTGAGGTGTGAGATTAATTCTCTCAATTGCGTATTTTCCCGTCTCATTTCTGCTATTTCCGTAGAAGCTGCAGTCTCCTCAGATCCGCCGCGGCGTGACGAGCCTTTGACCGCGTCCGCTCAGCTCACCTTGTTGGTGGCTTCTACCGCCGGGCCGCCTCCGCTGCGGCGGGACCGCGAACGTGTACGGCTTCTGGATCTGGTCCGGGCCGGTCCGGGTGTGCGGCTCCGTGATCTGGACTTTCTGGTTCTCGAGCGGGCCCTCGAGCTTGAACGGGTCGCCCGGTCTCCCGGGAAGGGCGTCCAACTGATCTCCTCGTAGCTTCCGATGCTAGGAATTCTTCTTCCTGTTGTCGTTGTCTTTCCCAACGTTGTCTCCAGACTATATATGGCGTCTTGAAGCGAACCTTGCAATTCTTATCGGCCGTTAAGTGCTCACCGCCGCAAATTTGGCAAAGGGGGTTGCACTGGTGGTCGAGGCCTGGGTTGGCCGTGCCGCAGCGCCTACAGATGCGGTCCTGCGGACTGGGGCACACGTCCATGCTGTGGCCCACTCTGCCGCATTGGAAGCACAGGTCGAGTTGTTTGCTGTACAACGCGCACCTGATGAGTGCGCCGCCGTAGCGGACCAAGGAGCGAACTTTCAGTCCGGAAAACAGCACGATAATCGTGGTGGTATCGCTGAGTCGTTTCGCAGCGATTGCCGTAGGATTCTTGGGGGTGACGACCTGGGCCGTGATGTCCCGGGGTGAATCTTCGAGAGGTATACCCCTGAGGACTCCTTTGGAAGTTAAGTCTGGTGCCGATTCGTATGCGTTGGTCTCATAGGCCTGGCCGTTGACCACGAGGCGCTCGACTCTTTGGTATCGGTCTGCGTTGGCTTCACTGGGGGTACTCCCTACGATAATGTTCTGTTGTACGTTGAGGCACACGGTGTCGTCTTCCCTGTGCTCCCCGGGTATGCCTTCAACTTGGTAGGCGCACGAGGCTACTCGGGCCGCTCCTAATTCGCCAATCTTGAGGCCTCTATTTGTGCGGATGATAATCTTGAAATCACCCTTCGGTAGATATGGCAAGCGGCTGGCCTTGATTAACTGCTGTTTCAGCTTCTTCTCGCGCTTCTGCTTCCTTCCGCCGGTGACGAAATGGGCACCTAAACTGTTCGTATTGGATCTCTCCACGGCTTGCTTTTTCAAGCCGACGGTACTCCAGCCCGTGCCGGGCTCGAATTCTTCTTGGTAAATGTTCTCCCCTTGCACGAGAACCTCCATTTCTTCTGTCTGCGAGCGATCGTGGGCGCGCGCCACGTGTACTCTTTTTCGCAGGTGCGCCTGTAGGCTCGTGGCAGCCACCGCGGCGACTGCCGGTGTGGCACAGAAGAAAATTTGGCGTCGAAGTTCGAAAAATGGGATTCCCACCTTCAAGTTGGTATCGGCAGAATCTTTGTAACTTGCTGCTGGAGATGGCGGCAAAAACTCTATTCTTTATTTATTCTTTATTCAGACATATCCCCGCTTAGCCCGAAAGCGTTGCAGCAGGGGGGTTACAAGCATGAAAAGAATACATCTTGATTCTCACTGCACACCTGTTCACATGACAGTCTATTCCACTGAGCGATAGTTTTTACAAAAAAAGAATTGTCATACAGGCCCGTCCTAGCCCGGTATTCTCTAATTTTGCACTGGTGGTCGGTGCGTGCCGATATATAGTTTGGTGGTTTCATGTACATTTCCCTATCAATTCCAGTTTTGTTGTGATAGATTTCATACAAAAGCTTTAGCCGCAGCTTCTTTCGGCGAGACGACAGGGACTCCCAGTTGAGCTCTGTTTTCATTGATGTGCTGGCTGCTTCATTGAACCTGGCTGCTTTGTTTTGTATTTTTTCTAGTTTGTTTATAAGACATATCTGTGACGGGTCCCATAGGGTACAAGCATATTCCAAAATAGGTCGTATACAAGTTAGGTACGCCGTGCTTCTAAGGTTAGAATTTGCGCATTTTAAATTTCTTTGAATGTAATTCAAAGCAACTGCCGCTTTGCCAACTACATAGTCCACGTGTGCCCGCCAAGAGCAGTCGCCCGACAGCATCACGCCCAAATATTTAGTCTTGGATTTATTACTTAATATATTATTAATCAGACTGTAGCTGGCATCGATTACTTTTTTCTTCTTAGTAAACCGCACATGGACGCACTTTCCGGTATTCAAATTCATTTTCCACTTTGAGCACCATTCGCAAATACAATCTAGGTCGGCCTGCAGTTTGGGAACATCATCTTCATTATCGATTTTTCTATACACAATACAGTCATCTGCGAAGAGCCGCATGTTAGAGTCAATACCTAAGTTAATATCATTAATATATATAAGAAAAACAAGAGGCGCTAGAACAGATCCTTGCGGGACGCCTGATGTAACCTCAAGATAATCTGAATTAGTACCATTTAGGACCACACGTTGACGGCGACTTGACAAATAGTTCTTTATCCAGCTAAAAACACTAGAATCTATACTTAACGTTCGAAGTTTATGAAGTAGTAAAGAATGGCAAACATTATCAAATGCTTTGCGGAAGTCCAGAAATATGCAGTCTATTTGTCCACCCATATCAACTACAGACGCCAGGTCATCATAAAATTCAATCAGTTGTGTCACACATGAAAACCCCTTGCGAAATCCGTGTTGTCTGTTTGTAAGCAATGTGTTGTCCGTTAGATGTTCCATGATAGCCTTATATATTATGTGTTCCATGATCTTGCATGAAATCGAAGTAAGTGAGATAGGCCTATAATTAGTAACTTCTTTTTTAGAGCCTGCTTTGTGAATAGGGACTACATTTGCAATTTTCCAGTCCTGTGGCATCTGACCAGTAGTTAATGACTTGTGAAATATTGAATAAAGCTAAAGCGAGATGGCATGAGAACACCGTTTTAAAATTGTCGGAGAGATACCATCAGGACCGATAGCCTTACTTTCATCAAGGTTTTTTAGCAGAGATTCAATGCCGCTAACACTGAGTTCGATTGGTTTGATAAGAGGAACGTTGCTATTGGATGATTTTGGGTCGCATGCAGATTGAGAAAAAAAGACTGATTGGAAATATCTGTTTAGGCATGTCGCCTTTTCTGCATCGTCAGAAAGAATGCGTTCATTGTAAATATTTTCATTTATTCCAACAGGATCAGACCCACATCCCTTCAAATATTGCCAGAATGGTTTAGGATTTGTTTTCATTTTTTCATTTAATCGTTTAAGGTACTGTTCTTTTGCTTTTTTCGACAGGTCTTTGTATGTGCGTGTTAATTCTTGTAGCCTTTTAAAACACGCGTGTGTTTTTGTTCTTTTATATCTTTGAAACACATGCCTTCGCTTTTTAATTAACCTCAATACACGAAAGGTGATCCATGGTTTTTTACGCTTTTGGAGTCTAGCCGATTCAATACTTGTTACGAACTTCTCTGTAAGGCCAAACAGCTTTTGTTTAAATGTGTTCCATAAAAATTCTACTTCATGTTCCTCCGCAAAGCATTCAAAACAGGAAGAAAATCAAGAAGTTTATCAGAAATTGATGAATAATCGCCCTTTTCAAAGAAGAAAATTCTTCTGCTGATGCACTTTTTTTATCCGCTGTACTTTCGTTTTAATCTCTGCAACCACAACCCGATGATCACTGATACCTGGAATGATATCAACTTTACCAACTAAATTTGGCGAATTACAAAGGAGAAGATCTAGGGTACTATTAATTCGTGTGGGTTCGAGGACATACTGAAAAAAGCCAAAGCTATCAACCAGGTTCCTCATTTCTAGATTAGTACGGTTTGCATTCATTAACTCGCATGTACCGTTTTCCCACTTTAGGTCGGGCAAGTTAAAATCACCCGCAAGCATTATTATTTGGCCAGATACCTCCGAAACGATATCGTACAGCAGTTCCAAAATACTGAAATCCGTGCTTGGTGATCGATAAAACGTACCAGTGACAAAACAAAGATTATTAGCCAGTGTAACTGTGCACCAAACCGACTCGACCGAGTCATGACCGATGTTCAACATCGAAGACGAAAGGGACGAATGAACTAATATAAAAACACCACCGCCATGACCCGGCCTGTCGTTGCGATAAGCAGTATAGTTGCAGGGGAACACCTCGCTATCAGTGATCGATGGGTTTAGCCAGGATTCAGTACCAATCACTATATCTGCCTTTAATGACTCAACCAATCCGGCAAACTCATCTATCTTGTTGACTATGCTACGGCAATTTACCACCGCAATAACTATATCACGACAAATAGAGCAAATATCATTTGTACGTCATCGTTTTGACAGGGCAATAACTTCTTCCTTCTCATCGTCCCATGTAAACGCTCTGCCATTTATGATCAGTTTATCGTCATTCAACTTAACCTGGTTTTTCTTATCCGCCTTCTTTACTTTGCCGTATTCCCAAAGTTTCTTTCGCACTGCTCGAGTTTCAAATGAGAAGTCCTGTACTACACTGTAAGAGGAGCCCTTGAACTTGCTTGCATACTTCAAAAGGGCCATTTTTTCTTTGTCGGATGAAAAATTTACAATTATAGGTCTTTTCTTCCGTTCATAAAAGCGACCAACCCGATGTGCCCTTTGAACCGACTGCAGTTCGATTCCCAAATTTGTAGCGCAGATACCCTTAACCAAGGCTTCAGATTGTTCCCACGTTTCGGACCGATCATTGTCATCTATCCCGTAAAACACGAGGTTCGATCTACGGCTTCTGTTTTCGAGGTCTAAATTTTTCTTTTGCAGAATGCTTACTTGATGACTTAGATCCCTAATTACAGTTGCTTGTTCTTGTACTAGCTTCATAACATTTCCTATCTGGTCTTGGGTTTTGTCAAGCTTACTGTCCATTTCAGCCATTTTGGCATCATGACTAGTTATCTTGGCATCAATGTTTTCTAACTTATTCATAATAGTATCCTGTAGTTCCTTCAAGAAATCCATTTCGCCTTTATCAAAAGGCCCAGGGTTGAGCTCAATGTCGAAAGAAAGAAACAAGAGCAAAACGAGCCATAAAACTCGGTTCACAACTAAACGAAAATGACTATCACGTCCAGTGCACTGTACTCGCGCTGTACATGCAACACTCGCCCGCGTGGGAAGAGCCGGCAACGCCATGACTGCTTTAGTTTAGAAGTTTCAATTAGGTGAACAGTACTAACCTGCAGAAACAATAGTGGCGTAAGCTGCATATCCGCAAGCGTGCCGGCTCTAAATCCCACGCAGTCAAGGTGCCGCGCAGCTATATAAGCCAGTCCCGGGTCACGTGTTTCGCAATGCTCGACGAGCCTGCCGTCGACGTCATGGTCGAAGAAACCATCCCAGTGAGCCTTGCAGCGTTCTTCGTACAGCGATGAGCTTGCGTCGATTGTCGATATGTGCCATGATGAATAAGAAGATTGCTCGGGGTAGCACGGATTAACCGCACGCCCACCAAGTGGTCGATGTGCGATCACCGTCCAGGAAGCACCGAAAACCTGAAGAAACAACAGTGGCGTAAGCTGCATGTCGGCAAGCGTGCCGGCTCTAAATCCCACGCAGTCAAGGTGCCGCGCAGCTATATAAGCCAGTCCCGGGTCACGTGTTTCGCAATGCTCGACGAGCCTGCCGTCGACTTCATGGTCTCGGTGACGTCATGACTCGGTGATTTTCGGTGACTTCCTGGTGAAATCATTGAACGAAGACGGAGCTGACGTGAAGTGGCGCTGATTCAGGCTTACATCATTTATACTTGCATCTTCGTAAGTCGTGTGGACTTGGAATTTGATCTATTCAGACTCATGTGTATGTGATGGCTTTCCAATGTGTAGATTGGGTAAGAGCGCTACCTACGCAACAGTTCACTGTGCGTGAGCATGTGATTAGATGTGGTGGGTGTGGTGGTTGCAGCACACGCTGTTGCGTATTAAAAGGTTTCCGTAATATTGCCTAACTGCAGCGGTGCCGTTGCTGCGGGAGTGCATCTTTCTAGCAGACCTAAATTACGACGTTAGCGAACTATATAGGGCTGAGCACGTGCCCCTTGTGCCCTACTAGGCAAATGAGGTTACACCTTTGGAAGCACAGATTCACAAGCGCAGTCATAAAACAGATGCACCAGGGCTTGCACTCGCCGCAGGCGAGATAAGCAATCACGAGAGATAACAGTAGGAAGCATCATAGGTCGTCAAACTCACTCACTAGTCGACTCGCACAGACTAACTCAAGCTAAGAGTGACTCGTGAGCCTGAGTGATTCCGGCTGGATAGAATTTTTGATGAGTCATAGTCCGTGTGGGTCTGGCTGTTTTAGTTTATAACTGCACAAAGTTATGCACAATAGCTTTAAATTTCACGTGCTAGGCCCGCCAGTCAATCGCAGCGCCTGTCTGGTGACGTCAACGCAGAAGCGTCCCCGGTTCTCCCATCGTTTTGCTGTACGGATGACACGCTGCCCCATGCCAGTACACCATACGTGTGACCTGGAACGTGAAGCTTAGCGTGCATTAAATCCTCGCATGACTTTTGCACTGCGTCCTCGTCTATATGCGCTACATTCGTGTTCCAAGATGCCACACCAACAAGCCCGCATTGCAGCACTGACTGCATTTGTGATCCCACGAACTCTGGGAATCGATGTAAGCGAAGCTTTCTGTATTGTTTGCTTTAATTCACGATAATTAACGGTTACGTTGATGGCGAATGTTTCTCTTCTCCAACCTTTAGTGCAACACGAGAGTGCCGAGTTGATGTTAAAGGATACCTCGCGTGCACCACTGCTGTTTGTATGCGTGGTACATGGAAGGCACAGGGAGAGGTGCTTGCTTGACGCGTTGTTGTGCGCCATATTTTATAACCTCTGAGAGAACTGAGCTTCGTCATTACCTCAAATGGCATATCGCATCCTTGGAGAAGTATTAAAAGTTATTGAATAATGGGGCTGTACTTGCCAAATACACAATTGGATTGTGACGCACGCCGCAGTGGCTGACGCCGCATTAATTTTGACACCATAGTGCCTTTTACTGTCTTCCTAAATCTAAGTTCATGAACGTTTTTTATTTCGCCCCCGTCGAAATGTGGCTGCAGCAGTCGGGATCAAAACCGCGAGCTCGGGGAATGACATAGCCACAAAGCTACCGCGGCGGACGCAGAAATGTAGATTTGACGCGCAAATGCTGCCGTGGTTTCGCCTAGACCCTGCGCTGTGCTTTAACTAAAGCGGCGGTTTTTCTGCAATTCTTGTCAGTAATGCCATGGCCTAGATCTAAATTATTATTGCAGCGATCACTGTGATCTAGCGTTCTCTCTTGAATGCAACGATTCTCAGTCATATGGGTTGAGCGATTTTCTCATAAAATCATTTATGCGTTTTACATGTATTTGAGCAGCCGGCATCGAAGAAGGGCCCGAGCCAAAGCTTCCTCTTATTCAATCACACTGGTTCTTAGAAAGCACAAAAAAATAACGCTGACTATACCGAAGCCCGCGGCCACAGTTGTGCACAAATAAACAGAAAAAAAAACATCGAAGAAAGGGAACCCAACGCAAGCTTTGCGAGAGCTGTTATCTCGGCCAGACATCTCACCCTGAATGCCGACGAACTGTCTGGCAAGGTGTCTAGCAAAATCGTCGATTCATTGCAAGTGGAGCAAGCAGCAGGTTGTCTTCAAGATAACGCTGATACATAAGCGCGCTCGTTTCCAAGTGCCGAGGGGAAGCAACAGTCTCAGGGTGTGCTTCTTTTGATTGTGTTTTCTTTAGTTGTGCGTCACGGCATACGTCACGGCGCGAATTTCAAATCTTTAAGGTTGATACGCCACGTTGTGGCGAAAAAAGAAACTAAACGCATGTCCAGAATTCCTGGGTATGCTTGCAAGTGGAGCGCGAAGTTACCATTTCTTAAACACTCTCTTTTCAACAAAAGCCTTCTCCTTACTCTTTTCTGGACGCTTTGTTTCGTAATATAGCAAATTCTCATAGGCGGTTTCTACTGGCGAATGGCTGACATCATTCAGGAAAAGTTTTCGGATCAGTTCGCTTGTTCCTACTGTGGCTGTGTATGTATATTGACGCAGATTAATAAACATGCTGAAGTTAGTGAAAATCTGTTTTCGAATTTCGATAAGAATTAAGTACTTCCGGAAGAAGCCGGCTATAGTCTGCTCACGCCCCGCCACAGCCGCTCTCGCTGCAATAAACTTTGGCCACCCTGCTTATCGGTGTCATAGCCTTCATCATCATCATCAGCCTATTTTACGTCCAATGCACTACGAAGGCCTCTCCCTGCGATGTCCATTAACACCGCTCTTGCGCCAACAAATTCCAACTAACGCCTGAAAATTTCTTAATTTCATCACCCCACCTAGTCTTCTGCCATCCTCGACTGCGTTTCCCTTCTCTTCGCATCTGTTCTGATACCTCAATGGTCCACCAGTTATCTAACCTACGCATCACATGACCTGCCCAGCTCCATTTTTTCTTTTAATATCAATTAGAATATCGGCTATCCTCGTTTGTTCTCTGATCCACACCACTCTCTTCCTGTCTCTTAATGTTGCGCCTAACATTCTTCGTTCCATCGCTCTTTGCGCGGTCCCTAACTTTTTCGAGCTGCTTTGTCAGTCTCCAAGTTTTTGCCCCATATGTTAGCACCAGTAGAATGCACTGGTTGTATACAATCCTTTTTAATGATAATGGCAAACTTCCCGTTAGAACCGGACAATGTCTGCCGTATGTGCTCCAAGCTATTTTTATTCTTCCGTGAATTTCTTTCTCATGATCAGCGTCTCCTGTGAGTAATTGACATAGGTAAACGTACTCCTTCACAGACTCTAGAGGCTTACTGGCGATCGTGAACTTTTGTTCCCTTGGCCGGCTATCGATCATTGTCTTTGTCTTCTGAATATTAATCTTCAAAGCCACTCTTACATTATCTTTGTTAAGGTGCTCAATCATTTGTTGTAACTCGTCCCCAGTGTTGTCCAGCAGGACAATGTCATCTACAAATCGAACGTTGCTGACATATTAACAGTTGGTCATCATTCGTGAGCCTTCCAAGTTTAACAGCTTGACTACTTCCAAGCACGAAGTGAATAGCATTGGGGATATTGTGTCTCCTAGTCTGTCCTCTTTCTTTATAGGCATCTCCCAATTCTCTAATTAAGTTAGCTATTGAATGTCTGTAGATATTTTCCAAGATATTTACCTTAGCGTCCTGTACTCCTTCATTTCAAAATGCCTCTACGACTTTTGGTACCCTTACTGAATCAAACGCCTTTTCGTAATCTATAAAAACCATAGGGGGGTGATTGTACTCTGCGGATTTATCGATTACCTGATTGATGACATTAACCTGATCCAGTATAGAATTATTCTGCTGATTTTACTATATCTTCGAGATTGCTGATGATATTACCCTGTCTATCTTTCAGTGCATACACCTTAACTTGTCCGATGCCTAGTTTTTTCTCACTGATTTCACGCTGCGCCCAATTGATTTTTTATTCCTTCCTCAGTTTTTCGCGCGTAATAATTTTGGATATCCCGTATCTTCTCTTTGTTGATTAGTTTTGACAGTTTTGCGAATTTTGTCAGATCTCTGGAGTTGGACACTTTCACTCGTTGTCGTTTCTTTATTAGGTTTTTTGTTTGTTGGGAGAGCTTACCTACTGGTTGCCTTGGTGCCTCAGCTCCCACTTCATCTGTTGCTTCGCAAGCCAGCCTAGTTCATTACTTCTATGTCATCTTTATGTCACCGTTCTAAGGCTCTATACTTATTTGCAAGTACAAGCGTGAACTGGTTTTATAGCTTTACCGCGTCTAGGTTGGCCTGTTTCTTCTTGACCAATTTGACTCTTTCTCTTCAAGTTGAGGCGAATTATAGACGTCACTGACTTTGCCCTACCAACACTTCTGCATCCTACACTATGCTGGGATCAGCAGAAAGTATGAAATGTAATATATTTGCTGTTCCACCATTAAGGGCTTTTCTAGGTCGTCTTTCTGTTGCTACGCTTCCTGAAGAAGGTGTTCATAATTCGCACCTTATCCCTTTCCGCGAATTCCACCAGCATCTCTCTTCTAGCGTATCTAGAATCGACGCTGTAGTTGCCAGTTGCTTGTTCACCAGCCTGCTTTTTGCTCACTTTTGCATTGAAGTCACCGATTACTATAGTATACTATACTACTATACTATACTGTTGCGTTTGACCGGCGGGGGCTAGCAATCTTCGGGGAAGCGACCGACGGAAAGGCGCCACCATGTCTTCTGCGACGACTCCCTTTGAAAGGACAATACGTCTGTCCCTAGCCTATCGGCGCCACCAGGGCGACGGCGTCCACTCGTGTTGTAGGGAGGACAATGCGCCGCTTCCCCTGCCGTGAGGCGCCGAGATCGCTAAACGCAGTCGGCGGAGCAAGTATTGTTAGTGGATTCGCCGCCACCGTCACAGTTCGTTTGAAGCGTTGGAACTGCTGGAAGAAGGGATTTTGCGGTGCCGTTTCACGCAGCTTAGAAGTTGTCGGTCAGTGGACAGACGCGGCGGCCACTGACTGCAGGGTCAACTCTGGGATGAAGAGGCGCCTGCTCGGGTCAAGCACCGTGTCTGCGAGAACCCTCTCACCTTGGTGTGGTCGTGGAACCTGTGCGTAAGTGAGTGCGTAAACCCTCCCACTCAAAGGCAGGTCGGCTACGATGACTTTTGATGCTCCGTTTGGTCGAACGGGCGTTTACCCTCACCTAGGGATCTAGGAAGGACAGAGTGTATTTAAGGAGCCGTTGGCGGCTCCCCAGTGCATTCTCGTTCAGTCATGCTAGATTGATGAACTGTAACGTTCTCATGTAGATACTGCAAATAAATCCCATATTCCTTGTTCTCAATGAGGGCAAGTCTCTCCCTTCAACAACGTCCTCAGCGTGGATAAGTTGGACGATGGCCTCGGCCAGCTACCATCTATTTCATGCCCGACCCCAACCATTACAACTGGCTGACAGCGGTGAGACGGATCTTGCGACGTGGTGCTGTGTCTACGGGGAGAGCTTGGTTCTTGCTTTGACTCTCTAGGCTTCATTTTGTGGTTGTTCTGTTTAGAACAGTAGGGAAGCTAGATTGTTGATTGTTAGCTACGTTGTGTTTCTTTAGGTAGGTTTAGAGAGCAGGACCAAGGGAGTAAAGCAGCAATCATGGAGTTAAGGACACTGGTGAGAGACGAATTGTTGATTGTTGGTGAGGAACTGGGCCTAGACGTACGCAAGGAAATGCTAAAAGCGGAATTATTGGAGCTAATTTCCGAACAGGCCAGTGAGGAAGAAATTGAAATGGGGTGGGAACTTCTGAAAAAAAAAGGGAGAAACAGGACAGAGAGAGAGAAGAACGGGAGAGAGAAGAACGGGACAGAAAGAGAGAGGAACGCGATAAAGATTGCGAGTCAAGAAAAACGCAACTTGAACTTGAAAGCAAACGTTCGGATTTGTCTCAAGGAAGTGAAGGGGCTCTCGGACGATCAAGTGAGGCAGAATCATACCGCATGGAGAAGCTAATAAAGCCATTTGAGGTCCGGACTGACATAGGCTTGTTCCTAGGCAATTTTGAAAGGACTTGCGAGAAGATGAACTTTGGTCCGAGTACATGGCCACAGCGGTTGCTGTCTATGTTGCCGTGTGAGGCTCCAGAGGTAAGCGCCAGACTCAGTGCAGAAGATGCATATGATTATGCGAAAGTAAAGGCTAGTGTTCTGAAGAAATACCGCCTTTCAGCGGAAGCTTTTCGGTAAAGGATTAGAAGCACAGGCAAGAAGGATAGCGAGGGGTATCCGGAGTTTGCATACGGCTTAAACGCCAACCTAGTCGAGTGGCTGAAAAGCGCGGAAGTGTACGAGAGCAGAGACATGATTATTGAATGCATGCATCTAGAGCAATTTTACAGAAGCATCCCACAATCTGTGAAGCTGTGGGTGCAATACAGAGGAAATGTAAACACTCTGGAAAAGGCGGCTGAATTAGCCGAAGAGTACGCAACGCGTAGAAAGCTGAACGCCGAGGACGGAAATTGGGACGGTGGAAATGGACGGCGGAAACCATTTACGTTCAAAAAAGGTTCGGAGACTAGACGACCAGAACCTGTAGACGTGGAGGAAAAGCCCCCAGGAAAGAGCAAGGAGAAATCTAAAGGGGAAACCGTACAAAAAGAGCAGAAAAGAAAATTCGAATCTTTTTGACCGATCCGTTGCTATAAGTGCCACAAACTGGGACATATCGCCGTAAACTGCGGGAAGCCTAGCGTAGTTTGCTCCTACGTGGATGAAAAAGACGAGAATATAGAACTTTTAAGCCCATATCTTCACGGCCTGCAAGTTAATGGGAAACCATGCCGGGTGTTGCGAGACAGTGCCGCCACTATGAAGATTGTCCATCCGGCTTACGTGACGGCAGATGACATTACGGGAGAAGTAGCGTGGAACAAACAGGTTTTAGAAGAACGCAGCATGGGTCTGCCCATGGCCAAAGTCAAAATCAGTGGACCGTTTGGGGAGCTAGTGACCGAAGCTGCAGTTTCTAAATCTTTGTCGCTGCAGTAGCCTTACATTTTTTCGAATCGGTCAGATCAGTTACTGCGTGACAAAAGGCTTAAACTGGGAGAGGGTGTAATACAGGCGTTGACGAGAGGCCAACCTCGTGAAATTGCGTCGCTTGCGGCTGAAAATGCAAAAGCTGCTCCAGCGGAAGTAGCAAAAGAGGTAACTTTAGTAACCGAATCTGAGCTAGGCTTGAGGGAGGAAAAAACGGTTTAGGAAAGCCTGCCATCTGACTAGCTCAATGAGAGCGGATCACTAGGGTGTCAAAGTTCACGCCTGCAGGGATCGCCAGCTGACGCACTCGCAAGCGAGACAGAGTCGTTACTCTCACCAGCCTCAACGAACTTTGATCACCTCTTACGTGTGGACAGAGATTCACAGGCAGCCGAGCAAAAGAGTTCTGACAGCTTAGCTAAATTGCATCACACAGCTGAAGAAGGCACTGATAGGCGCAACGTGACGATACAAGAAATAATAGGATTGTTGTATCGGCACTACAGGGACCAAAAGGGCAGGATTAGTTAGTCGTACCTAATAGGTACAGGGAGGACTTTTTGAGTCTCTGTCACGGAAATGGGTGGTCTGGCCACCTAGGCATAAATAAAATGAAAGGAAAGATTGCTTATACAATGCTATAGGCCTGGCTGTTTTAAAGACGTAGAAAACTTTGTAAGATCATGCGACGCCTGGGGTGCGATATTGTAGGAATGCCTTTTTTCATGCCAATGCCTTTTCGCGTGACGTCATCGATTTTGGAAATTGTGGTTACGTAGGCACGACGTTTCTTGGATCGTCCAATCAGAAGCTCCCTTCATTGGCCGGATGTTTCTTTCGTATTCTCTTCTCTTTTTCCGGGGCTGTATAGCAAATTTGTTTTGTAAAACGGCACTTACTAACAGCGGACTTCCATGCTGCGTAAAGCAAATTCATTTTGTTACTTTACAACGCAAAAGCCGCCGCAGTCCAAAGAAATGCAAACGAAAGTGCTCTATTTTTGAAGCCGTAGCCACATAGCAGTCGGATGTGCATCCAATCCATGCCGTTGAGAGCATGCGAAATGGCAGCCTCTGTTTACCTGAGAACAGCTGACAGCCCCTTGCGTGTCCGTAATTTCGGCCCCACCCCCGTCAGATCAGGATTGAGGTGAGTAACTATTGCTCGTGTAGTGCTTGCATTGTCGTGTGGTTTTCGCTGCATGTCTGACGTGTGATAATTTCTTCTTTAGGAAGGGCCAAGAAGAATTATCCGTAGCGCCCGAGGTCAAACTTTGCAACATAGTGGATCGAGAACTGTAAAGGCATTTTCCATAGGGCACCGCCATGACATAACGATAGCTTCGTCAAAGTTATCGCTGCATCGGCAATACTTCCTGCACTGATACGCTCCGAGAAAGAAGCTGCTACAACATTAAATGTGAGTAGTGACTTCACCTTTTTTTACATTAGTGGTATAAAAAGGCAGAAATAAGTCGTAGTGAGCACTTTATGCAGGCGCTTAGCTTAGACAGAATGTTTGCCTCTAAATTTCTTACTGTGCTGCGGGCCGGCTGAAATTCCGAAGTTGACAAAGAGAAAATGGCAGCAAAAGGGCCGCGGGTGTCGAAAGAGCAGGCGGCTATTCTCGTGCAGTTCATCGAGCAGCACCCATACCTGGCGAGAGCTTCTACAGAGTTCTCGCCACGTATGACTGCTGCTCGAAAAAACGAACTGTGGGAGGAGGTGGCGGCGGTGCTTAACGCACAGGGGCCAGCCGTAAAGACCACCAGCCGTTGGCGCAACCATTGGGCGAAGATGGCCCATAAAGCGAAAAAAGAAGCGGCCAGGGCCGCGAGCGAGAAAAGGAGAGCTTCTAATGATGCTGACGTCGTTTCACGTTGTCGTTGTTGCCGTGTTTGCAGGGCTACTGGAGGTGGCAAAGTGGGTGGCGTCGACGCCCGCGTCCTCGACGTCCTTATGAGGACAGGAGGGGTCCTTGTTTCCCCCCCTGATTACTTCGCCGATAGCGAGGTTCGTACATTGGATTTAAAAAAGTGTTGTTTGTGTGACCTGCTGCGACCTCACAAATTTTCAGCATTACATTGTAATACAATATTGCAAAATTTTTAAGCCCTTGTTTGTGCAAGTGACAATATAGGTTATGTGCTCTGAGCAGCAACTTGTGTACATGATGCGCATTGCACACACTGCTCGCAATGTCTGAACATTACTCTGATTGCAGGACGACATAAGTTCAGAGGAAGCTGCAGGGCCCAGCGGTTCCCGCAGACATCCACCAGCGACAACTGCCTTCGTGGTGTCGGGCCCTGCAGCTGTTGCTGGGCCAAGTGGCCTTACACGTAAGGCAGTGACCTAGCTTTTGTAGTAGCATTGTTGTTTGCAGTTGCTGTATGATCTTGCTATGAAGTAAAGTACGTCACTGTGCTGTTATTACCTTTGTGTCCAGCATCCAGCTCTTATTCATGGAGGAGAAATGCAAGACTATAAATGACATGATGTTGTAATAGAGATTCCTTGTGCATATTATAGGTTACTGCTACCAGCAACTTTCTGTGGCATCTTTTGCTCTAACTACCTGTTTTGTGTATCATAATTGTAGCTATGCAGCTATAATGACATTTCAAAGTGACTGGTTAGGACAATCAATCTGTGTAGGTCGGATAACAGTGAATGAGCAGTCTGCTTTTGCCTTGCATGAAGAGCCACCGGCTACCCCCCAGGTGCTGCGGCCTACCCCCCAGATATCTCAGCCTACCACCCAGGTGCCGCGGCCTACCACCCAGGTGCCTCAGCCAACCCCGCAGGTGCCGCAGCCAACCCCGAAGGTGCCTCAGCCTACCCCCTAGGTGCCGCAGACTACCCCTCGAGAGCCGCGGGCACCCCGTAGACAGCCCAGGCAGCAGGAACTCGATGGTGCTGTGGTGACGGCTACTGCCGCATACGTTCGCCAGAGCCAGTTGGCGGAAGCCAGTTCAAGAGGACGCCCGCTTCCGCCAACAACTGCTGGAGCAAAACCGCCAGGTATGTGTAAGGCCACAGATGTATATTTTTCTGCGTATGAAATTGATGAGCATATGACCTCTCTAAAAATTATATTAATCAGTGAACAAGCATAACGTATACGTGTAGTCCTGTGGTGATATCTTGTACACATTCGCGTGATATAACATGTGTAAATATCTACGCATTTATGTGGGAAAAAGAAAAAAAGTGGCGTTGAGTTCAAGGAAGCAGGTATAGCAATGTAACACATCTTAATGGAATGCGATGGCACAAGTTTGATGGGCCAGAAAGATATTTCCAGTGTTTGAATATACAATGACAAGGCAATAGCCTGCAAATGCGGATGAATGCAACACACGAAGGCCTTGTTACTGAGCTTCTGTATTAAACTAATTACACATCTTTGCTAACAGCACCACGAGGCCCACATGCAAAGCCTGCGGCAGCACCACGAGGCCCACATGGAGAGCCTGCGGCACCTGGGGAGGAGGTGGCGGGAACGCGGGAAGTGCAGTTACAGTGCCTCGAAGTGCAGCGGCAGCGCCTCGAAGTGGCGCGTCGGTCGCGCGAGACCAACGAGCGCCTGCTTCAGCTGCTGCTGGCTGCACTGGGGCATGGTGGCAGCCAAGCCCCTCCCCCCTCTCAGGCCCCACATAATTAAAGGAAGCAAAGGTAGCATAGGCAAGGAATTTGTAACTTATCTTAAAATTTGCTAATGTATTAATGATATGAAGGGCAAATATTGCTAGTTTGCAAATAGATAATTGCTGAAGTCACCCTTTAATGCAACCATAAGTAGCATAGCCATTGCAGCATGAATTTTTCTTTCAAGGTGTACTTCAGCAATAATAGCGTGCACACCATCAGGCTCACCTGCAAAAGTGCCAGTAGGCCTGGTGTGTGCGGGCATTCGGACTGTGGCACTGCAATTTTGAGGTGCCTAGTTATTGTCATGTCAATTTAAGCACGACGCCACGCTGCAAGTGTTCTGCAAGTTAATCCTTGTCATCGAATGGTGAAAGTTTCAGGCCTTAATATAATGTCGAAAGCAACCTGTCTATACACAGCAAAAAAGAAAAATAAAGTTATGAAAATTCCTTGCCTATGCTCCTTCTTTTCATTTGTAATGTTTATCTTTTGTTTGTTGCATATTTGTTTGTGTCACTACATACTGAGCTAGAATGTCTCTTTTCTTGCACATCTGTCTCATTATCAAACATTTTGTTGTCATTCAGTAATCTTTCAGGTTGTGATACATTGTATGTTTAGCCCTTGTGGTGCAATTTGTGTGCAATATTTATGCAGTTTGTCTTACTGAATATGAAAGTATGGTGCTATCTATGGCTCTTTCAGTTTCAGAGCTCCACAACAGCATGTTCCTTTCACATGTAGTGATGTACCTATACATTTCGCTGTGATAAATATTCGGTTGGCGTGTGATTTAAGCACCTGCTCATTTCTGTTTCTGGTGCAGTTTAAGCCAGTTGTTATTACTGTCTACTTGTGCAGCGTACAACAGTTTTCTTAAACGATGCATGCCGTTACCTGTGATATATTATGATGCAAGAACAATGTGATCCAATATTTATTCCAACGTGTCAGTGATATGTTGCATAATGTCTCTACTACTGAGTACTCATGATTCTCACACTTCTTCAATGTAGAGACTGTCGCATGTGATGTGTACATAAGCAAGTGTATGTTGAAGGTTGAAATACAGAAAGGTGCAGTTTTCCTCTAGTGCTTTTATTTACACATCGCAACCACATTTCTAGTGATAGCTTGCACTGTTCAAATATTACTGTATAACATTGCTGAGTTCTGCTATATACAAGTGAGGTCACTTTGTTGAAATCTATCAACTGCTCGTGCGTCCACACACTTCGCGGGAGCCACAGCGTTTGACATGTCGGATGACCAGTTGGACGGCATTTTCGTCACTCGAAAGGAACTTTACCGTTGTTGGGAGCCAAAATGGTGGAGGGCCTAGAAGCTGCGCGTGCAACAGCACGTTCCATGGAGCGGAAGGTGTGACGTGCACTGTACATCTTGGCTTCTGTGAGCTTCTCTGTGCTAGTAGAAAGTGAGGAGACAGGCGCTTATGTCCATCAATGCGTAAGGGGATACGAGTAAGAATCAGGCTACATGCATCTAGATGATGACAGCAGCAACAAGCACATTGTGGCAGACACTTTGAATATGCACTTATTTTTAGCTTACTTTCAATCTCATATGTCACCACTAATGATACTGTTTTACTTACTATAAATGCAGGCTTTACATAACCCTTCACTATACAACTTTTATGTACCCACCGTGGTTGCTCAGTGGCTATGGTGTTAGGCTGCTGAGCACGAGGGATTGAATCCCGGCCATGGCAGCCGCATTTCGGTGGGGGCGAAATGCGAAAACACCCTTGTACTTAGATTTAGGTGCACGTCAAAGAACCCCAGGTGGTCGAAATATCCGGAGCCCTCCACTACGGCGTGCCTCATAATCAGAAAGTGGTTTTGGCACGCAAAACCCCAAAATTAAATTTTTTAACAACTTTTACATTTCTCAACAAATCATGAATACTTTGCATTACGCAGACATCAACTACAACTTAGCACGGGAAATGTATCTGCAATTTCACAGCATAAGATGCACAATGCAATTATTTAAAACTGTGTGCATGCACCTAGCGATGCTGACGCTGCTGCTGACGTCGCAGCTGCCGCCGCGCACTCCTCAGATAACGCATGTGCTGCGCACGGGTTGTGCCGAACATGCCAATCACATTGTCGCGAACAGCCCACCCTCTCAAGTAGTGAATTCTAGACCCCGTGTTTCGGGGCAGATTGTGTGGCATGGGGTCGCCGTTATTGTCAAGCTCACTACTACTGCCGCTGCTGCTGTCGTCATCGCTGTCATCACCTGATTCTATGTCGCCTTCAGAAAGGCGAAGGTTGTGCAACACAGCACATGCCGCGACAATGTTGGCTGCACGTTCCGGCTCGTATAGGAAGTGCGATATCGCTGAAGACAGCGGAAACGGCTCTTTAAGAGCCCAATGCATCTCTCCACTACGGAACGCATGGCGGCATGTGCTGTGTTGTACTGCCCCTCGGCTGTGTGCACTGGAGGACGGCCAGGAACCGGGGTCAGGAGCCACGGCTCCAAGGGGTAGCCACTGTCACCTGCACAAAGATGGAAATAGTACATTGAGTACTCCGCTGACGAGAGGCAAGTTGTCAACTGAGGAAAGCTACAGCATCATTCAACAAAGGTAGACTTCAGGGTTGCAAGTCCCAAGTAAAAGCACGAGTTGAGCATGTCCATATCCGACACAAACTCTTAACCAATTTACAAGTGCACTACTCGGTGCCTGCCACAAACAAGGAATCAAAACTTGTCGGTGCTATCAATGACAGTAGTAGCAGTAGCACTAATGTGTGTTCATTTCTTCTGCTTCTGGCAGGCACTGGGTGCAGTCAGCACTAATATGTGTTGCTTTCGTCAGCTCCTTGCAAGACACATAATGTGCTTGTAACTTAGCACTTCGAACATTGCCAATGGTGGCAGTCAATGTCTTCATTTTCTTTTTTTTACTCCCGACTTACTCATGTTCATGTGGTTTGGTTAAAAGTTTGGGTTGGAGCAGACACGGCGTTCTGCGCTGCTGAAGCGTGACTGCGCAAAAAAAAATGTTTTTTTCTCACCGAGGAGTTATTCTCCGGCATTCACGATGCGCCCCGCTTGGAACCGCCAGCGCAACCATGTCGTCCGCCAGACGAAAGCGTCGTGGTCGGACCCCGGTCGCAGAGGGCCCAAGGCCAAGATTTTCATGTCCGCGTCGCCGATCTGAGGTAAAACGTAAACCAGAGAAAGTGCCTGTTGGCGAGAGCAACGTAACTTTCAAAAAGGATCGCAGAAAACGTGAGTTTTACTTACGAACATGCAGTTGATGGCGTAGTATCCCTTGCGGCACATGAGCACAGCCTTGCGCTCACCCTTGGGTGCGATAATGGCTATGAGGCTGCCGTCTACGCATCCGATGACGCCGGGGATAACGCCGCGCCGAAGGAAACCCGCCTTCACGGCTGCCTTTTCCTCGGCTGTCTTTGGAAAATGGACCCACTTGTTGCGGGCCCCTGCGTTCACGACAGCCTCTGCCACACGTCGCACGCACTCGCTCACCGTCGACTGCGACACACGGATCGTCTCCTCGCTCCCGACGGACGCTTGGCAGCTCCCGGTAGCAAAGAAGCGCAGCGCACACAACACTTTCCGCTCCACAGACAGTCCCGTCGCTCGCTCAGCTTCTAGTTCCCCCGCCAGTTCCTCGCACAACAACCGCACCGTTCCCTTCGAGAGGCGAAAACGCCGTCGAAAATAGTCATCCGGCATGTCAAACGCGTGGTCTGGCTCTCCGTGTTCACGTCGGCGACGGCGAAGAGCCACGGCCATAGCGATCAGAGGGGCGGTCATTTTAACGCGATAGCGTTAAGGAGCTCGTGTCGCAGAAAAGCCGGTGTCGTCGGCGTCGGTGTCGGCGTCCGCGGCATTGGCCGTGAGCGATAAATCACGGCAGGCACTTCGTAAATAAAAAGCAACTTCCAAGATGGGCTGGGTGGGAATCGAACCAGGGTCTCCGGAGTGTGAGACGGAGACGTTACCACTGAGCCACGAGTTCGATGCTTCAAAGCGGTACAAAAGCGCCTCTAGTGAACGCGGTGTTGCCTTAGAAACGAGCTGTTTCTAAGGCTCAGGCGTGCGTCGCTTGCTCAGGCGCACATTTCGTTGTCACGCCGAACGCTGCGTTGCTCGACGCTCACCGCGTCCGATGCGGGGCGCGTAGTCGCTGCGCCGTAGCCCATTGTCTTACACCCCTTGGCGGGTCGACGGGAACGCTGTCGCGTTCAACTCTTGAAGGCGAAGCTTAAGCGTCCTCCAATTTTTTTTTGTGCCTTCGGAAACGACCCTGCATCTGGCCATGCCAAAAATCCATGCCTTTTGCTCCGCATAATGAGTGCGTCAACGTCACGATGACGATTACAGTTCTTGCGGGTTCCTGACGTCGCGTGATTGACAGACAAAATGGGCGTGGCCCGGTCATTTTCGACCAATGGCTGCGCAGTGATGGCGGCAAAAGGCATAGAAAAAGGAATAGAATTCCTACAAAATCGCACCCCTGCCAGCGCTCGGGTAAACCAAGGGAAACATGGAAAGATCCACTAAATGTAGTGCCCTCGACATGAGAACCTTTCAGACGACTTGTGATAGACACGGCAGGGCCTCTAACAAAGACAAAGTCCTGTTACAGGTACTTGCTTACCATGCCGTGTCCGGCTACAAAGTTCGCAGAAGCAATCCCTCTGAAAGAGCTCAGCTCCACCGAAGTAGTAGACGCGCTTTTGACAGTATTCGCACGAGTTGGGTTTCCAGCCGAAATTCAGGCAGATCAAGTGTCAGTATGCACCAGCTCACTGACTTCCGCATTCTTACAAAAGTGCGGGGTAAAGTTGATACACAGTTCCATCTATCACCCTCAGTCAAATAGTGTAGGGAGGTGGCATTCAGTGTTTAAGCAAGTTTTGCGGGCGCTCTGTTACGAGCACTAGGAGGACTGTGAGAATTGCCTTCCGGCCACTTTGTTTGCTTTTCGAACGGTTCCTCGTGAGGTTACAGGGTTCTCGCCAGCAGAATTAGTGTATGAGCGGACACTCCGTTCTCCACTGAGAATGTTGAGAGAAATGTGGGAGGAAAGAGGAGAGAGTCCAACAGTGTTAGAATACGTGCTAAATCAGCTGGAACGGCTAAGTGCAACCCAAGAACTAGCCGAAAAGAACATGGGAGTAGCTCAATAGAACACCAAGTTCCATTAGAAAAAGAATGCGAGGCTTCGTACGTTTGAAGCTGGAGACCAGCTAATGATCTTGAAACCTTCAAGAAAGAACAAGCTTGATGTTCTCTGGGACGGGCCCGTTAAAGTGTTGCACAAACTTTCAGATACTAGCAGTGTGTTCAATAGGGCTGGTTGGTTCACCTTTAGAATAAAAACAGGAACAGCGCAACACAGGACCAGCGAGTAAACAGGACAGAGCGCTGACTAGCAACCAAATGCTTTATTTGCTGAAGCAGCATGTATATACATCATGAAGGTGGCATAAAGAATATAAAAAGAAGGGTAAGAAGGATAACCGTCAGCCAAGAACATAGTAAGTTTCTTTTGTTGAGAGCGTGAGGGACGCAGAGCTGACGCATGCGTCGCCACTTTTGAATATGCAAAATGGTTCGAAGATTTCCCGCGCACGCTTTTCACTATATCTGCCAATTATTTCGCACTTCTTAAAGATCGAAGTGCAGCCACACGTCTTATAGTGGGCGGCTAGATGTCTGTACGGGTTTTCTTTTAGTGAAGCGGCATGCTCACGCAGGCGATCTCGACAGATTCAGCGATCGGACAGGTAGAACCGAACTAATAACGCATGAAATAGAGTTGACATCAACCGAACCCGTAAAATCAAAGCCTTACAGGGTGTCTCCACGACAGAGAGAAATTATGGAGGCAGAGATACAGCACATGCTAGATTTGGGAGTTATTGAGCCCTCTGAGAGTGACTACACATCACGGGTAATACTTGTAGAAACCCTTAATAAGGACCCTTGTCCGTGTGTTGACTACAGGAAGGTGAATGCCATCACTAGGGATCTGCTGGACCCGATACCCAACATTGGGGAACGAACTGAGTTAGCGCTATTAAATACGTTTCAACTATAGATCTCGTGCGGGGGTATTGGCAAGTTCCCCTTTCTGAATGTGCCAGCCACTATGCTGCATTTATCTCACCTGTCAGCACTTCTCGCCGTGTCGCTCTCAGCTTCGGGCTGAAAAATGCGTCGTTTAGCTACTCTAAGTTAATGGATATTGTTCTAAAAGACGTGCAGGAGTTCGTATTGCCATATCTTGATAATGTAGTAATTCTTTCGGGCAGGTGGGAAGAGCACGTATTGCACCTCAAACAGGTGTTGTCATGGTTAAGGGAAGGCGACTTAACGATGAAGGCGGAAAAGTGTAGGTTTGGCTGTTCACAGGTTACTTATCTGGGCCATGTTGTCGGTCAGTGCACGAGACCGCCGGCCGAGCTGAATATAGCTACGATTGGAGATTTTTCACAGCCATGCACGAAAATAGACATTCGTTCGTTTTTGGGATCTGTGGGGTACTATCAATGGTAGATTTCGAATTACTTGCAAATAGCAAGTCCTTTAAGTGACGCCCTCCGAAGGGGAGCACCGAATAGCGTGCACTGGGATCAGGACAAAGAGAACGCTTTCCAAAGTTTGAAAACGCTATTGGTTTCTCGTCCTATGCTTCGCGCGCCAGACTACACAAAGGAATTCATAGTTCAGTGCGACGCAAGGGACAGGGGTATGGGCGTGGTACTTAGTCAGGTCGGCGACGATAAGGAGGAACATCCTATCTTGTATGCCAGCCGTAAACTAACTGTAAAAGAAGAAGCCTACAGTGCTTCAGAGAAGGATTGTGCTTGTTTAGTTTGGGCAGCCTAGAAGTTGTCGTGTTACTTGTACGGAGCGGAGTTCATCTTCGAGACCGACCCCTGTCCTCTGACGTGGCTCAATCAAATGACACACAAAAATGGCCACTTGCTCCGATGGAGCCTCACTCTCCAAGAGTACAACTTCTCCGTTAGATATAGGGAGGGGAAGTTGCATAGCAATACGGATGATTTGAGCAGGCTAATTAGAATTCTGCGTTTAGGGATTCCGCCTAAATTCTGGGGTTGTTATTGTTAATTTGGTTAAGCTAAGAAGATCCCCTCCCATTTCGCAGGACTCCATCAATGATTGCTCAATTTGTCAGCACGAAATTCCGTTAAAAAAATTGGCGTACCCAAAGGCAGCATTTGTTCGTGCACTTATGCTTTCTTTGAAGCCTAGCGGGTCTAAAGTGAGATCCAAGGTAAGTCATCTCGGCGCAGAGCCATGTTGCGGGGTTCCTTTTGCAGTTGCCTATCCTTGCTTGATGTTTTGGGGCGGTGTCATCATTTCACAGGTGGTCGCTGCAAGCTAAGGCATATCCCCCTTGCCAGCAGCCATTCTCTTCCTGCCCAGCGGTTATCATCACTGGCCTAGTCGAGATTTTCCGGGCCATGGAGGAGCTGTTATGTTTGACCGGCGGGGGCTGGCGATCTTGGGGAAGCAACCAATGGAAAGGCGCCATCATGTATTCTGCGACGACTTGCTTTGAAAGGAGAATACGTCAGTCCCCAGCCCATCAGCGCCACTAGGGCTTCGGCGACGACTCATTTTGTAGGGAGGACAATGTGCCGCTTCCCCTGCTGTGAGGCGCCGAGATGGCTAGACGCAGTCGGCGGAGGAAGTATTGTTAATGGATTCGCTGCCACCATCACGTTTAGTTTGAAGCGATTGAACTCCTGGAAGAAGGGGTTTCGCGGTGCCATCTCACGCAGCTTAAAAGTCGTCGGTCAATGGACAGACGCGGCGAGCACTGACTGCAGGGTCCACTCTGGGATGAAGAGGCGCCTGCTCGGGTCAAACACCGTGTCTGCGAGAACCCTCTCACCTTGGCGTGGTCAGTGCAACCTGTGCGGAAGTGAGTGCGTAAACCCTCGCCCTAAAAGGCGGGTAGGCTACGATGACTTTGGACGCTCCGTTTGGTCGAACGGGTGTTTCCCTCACCTAGGGATGTAGGGAGGACAGGGTATACTTAAGGAGCCCTTGGCGGCTCCTAAGTGCGCATTCTCGTTCACTCATACTAGATTGAACTGTAACGTTCTGATGTTGATACTGTAAATCAATCCCGTATTCTTCGTTCTCGATGAGGACAAGTCTCTCCCTTCAGCAACATCCTCAGCTTGGATAAGTTGGACGACGGCATGGGCCAGCTACGATCTATTTCATGCCCGACCCCAACCATTACAATACTCTGTACTCTAAACTCCATACTCTATATTGTATACTATACTATACTACTACAGTGTGACGTAGTACTGACGTATAAAGATCACAGTAGCAATACTGTGGAAGACGAAACTAACTTTTATTGGGCGAAACTGTGCCCACAAAAGTAGGCTACACTTAAACAACGGCGGCAGCGGCGAACACAGTCGGCGGTCCTCAACATCTGTTCAGCGGGTCAAGCGCGTCGGCTTTTATACATGAGTGGTCGAAAGATCTACAGTAACCGCTGGGACCCGTGTGTCTCCCACAATGTTCTACACCATTTGCGTCGCGCATACATGCAATCAGATTACAGAAGGTTCGGTGGCGGATAGCGGATGGAACCATCGATAACATTCGAGAAACTTCCTATACATGCAGGCGCGTCCTGCGTTGTGCGATAACATTTGTTATGCGGTGAAATGTGGTCACCCGATAAACATGTACATACATGTGTCAATAGTAATACGCCAAACACTAGCCTTTGCTTCGAGTTGCTGACAAATTGGTCTTGACCCGTCCATCTGCTAGCTGCCTGGTTAGCTCAGATGGTAGAGCAGCAGTCTCGGAAACATGGTGGTCCCGGGTTCGAGTACCGGACCAGGACGACTTTTTCTTCAACTGTGAGGCTTTTCTTTCCAGGGACCCCTATCTTGTTTATTTTGTAGCAACTGCTGCGAATGGGTGGATGTCTCACTTTCCATTTAATAATTACTTCTCTCCACCTTGCGGGGTTCCGCAGAACTATTACGCCATATAGTACACGGAGTTTGAACTTTTGTCATCTCTAATTCAACTCTTCGTGAAACTGATTTGATTCATCATCATCATGACTGTAGGTTGGAGCGTAGGATTGAATTACCTTTAATCTATATCCCTTATGAAATCTTATTACGACTGCTGCTACCGTCTCACTAATGTTGTACGATTCGTCAATGGTGCCCGCTGTGTCCTCATGAATTAGGAATCCTACTCCGTATTGCTTCTCATCTAAGAAGTCCTCTATAGCAGAGGACGTGGCCATTTCTTAACACTGTATAAGCCTCACCAGTTTTTCTAACCTCATCATGGCCAATGATATCCCAGACATATCTGATAGCTCCTCAGAGTCTTGCTAAGCTGGCTTCACTCGAGAGAGTTAGGGTGTTAAATGTTCCCAGGGTCAGTAATGGATATAGTCTTCGGGTCTTGCTAATTTTGACTGGCTTCAAAGCAGGCGAAACACCAGGTGAGACCACGCGCACGCTTGCAAGCGCACGCTCACTGCCGGCCGCTCCTGTCTGGAGGCATTGGATGAGTGCGCTTCGTATAGAGCTATTGACAGCGCTTCAAATTGCGCAAGATGGATGTGGCTACTATCAGTAGTTGTCAAGCTGGTGTAAGACCAAAGCCGGCCCCCACCACGTAACACGGCCAGACAGGGGCACGCGAGCGCGAGCACGCACTCAAGCCCTTTCGTGCACAAAGCAAACATATCGCAAACCCACTGCAGTTGCGTGTAGCGGCGGCTTGCTGCACAGCGTATGTACCTCGGCCGCTGCGGGGTGCCTCGACGAGTCTGCTCACTGAGCGCACTTCGTCTCGCTGACAACCGCGTTTCGCACGTCGTAGATGCAAAAGTGGAATTAGTTGTGTCTTTGGGAACATCCACAATCACATTTGAGGTGCACGCCAGGGTCACTTCAGTAGACGGAGCGTTGTGAGCATGCCCCGCTCCGCTGTAGCCTAGGCAATGCAAGGCAAGAAGGAGCGGGAGTGCTGCAAAGGGAATCATAGGCGACCATTCGTTGCCAATAACTCCGCTGATGCTGAAAGCATTCAAGCCATTTTCTTGCGGGAAGGTATTTCTAAAATAGTGTATGTTAACTGATAATCCATTTCTCGACTTCGTCAAAAAGTGGTTCAGGGCCCTTTAGGAACACTACAAGAGTAATAAATTTTATGAAAGAGGTATAGCGCATAAACTTACGACGCAAGGCAAGGCCTGACAAACCGAGATTTAGTTTCATTATTGATGCGTTTAGTTTGATCTCGGTGAGTCTCAGGGTGAGTGAGCTCGGCTAAGGAGGATTTGGTGAGCTTGAGTAGAATATGATTAGTCTGAGTTAGCCAGGATGAGTAGAACATCGGTGCGGCTGATTCTGCGTCAACTGGGGTGAGGCAATATTAGTAGGTCTGAGACTAGGGGGAAGTGACTAACCGTGGTTGCTGATTGGCTGCGGTATTGGGCTGCTAAGCACGAGAACGCAGGATTGAATCCCGTCAACGGCGGCCGGATTTTGTTGGGGCGAAATGCGAAAACACCCGTGTATATAGATTTAGTTGCACTTAAAGAACGCCAGGTGGTCCAAATTTCCGGACTTCCCCACTGCGGCATGCGTCATAATAAGATTGTAGTTTTGGGACGCGAAACCCCATAATTAAATTTTTTCTACGGCGAAGTGATCGTTAAGCATAAAACATGTAGAAATTCTCATAATTGTGTACTCTAATGCATAAGCATCGCTCGCTTCCTGGGACTTCGTTCTTGCTTAGTTTTGCTTACTTGCCTTTCCTAGCTGATGCGCGTCTACCCAAGACCTTTCCGGTGGCAAAGAATGCTTATGCTTGAGTAGGCAATTGTCAGATTTTCTCGCCGCATCGGGCCTCTTCAATGCAATTGTACCAATTGCGCCGTAATGGCGGGCACGAGCGCGCCTTGACGGAGCAGGCGGTTGAAGCTGCCGCAGTGTCGCGTGAGGCGTTGCATGAGGCAAGCTAGCATCTTCGCGACGCAACGTCACCCTCGCTGTCTCTCTCGCAAGCCTGTACTACGCGTGCGCTGTTTGTCCACGCAAGCTTTCGCCGACGTTCTGACTGCGCCTCGGTAAGGCCCAATGAAAATGTGCCAATCATGTCAACGTACTACTTGCCCGCCAGGGGTTCATAACTCGAAAGACGCTCAGCAGCGTTGAACTGGACATTGGGCCGCCGAAACATCTCAGTTTGGCTTACATCCAAATTTCAAGTTGGCCCACCCCCCAATTTCACTGCGTCAGCCTCGGAACGTCATGTTGGCCCAGCCCGAAATGGAAGTGTGCGCACCTCCGACTGTAAATTGGCCCACCCCCTAATTTAACTTGACCCACCATAGATTTGAACTTGGCCCACCCTTAAATTTCAAATTGACCCACACTTAATTTATGTTGACCCAACCCACATTTCAAGTTGGCCCATCTCCAAATTTAAGTTCGCCCACACCCAACTTTCACTTTGCTTACCTACAAATAGTAAGTTGACTCACCCTCCAATTGCAGTTGGCCCACTCCTACTATAAGCTTCGTCATGCGTTTTTCCAAGGAACCGTATGTATCTCCGGGTATTCTCTTATTTATATTTTGCTTGAAAATTTTCCTTATCGCTCAAGGCTTCAAACCATTTACATTTACACTATGATAACAATTAAATGTCTTTGGAAATACGCATTTTACTGAGGTAACAACTATATGGGTACTCCTGGCGCATTCTCCCGTCGGCGTCGCCCTCGCCCTCGCCATGAGGTCCCGTAGAGTCCAAGGGCGATAAAATCGTCGCCGCGCGCCGTATGCTGTAGGCGCGAGTGAAAGCCTGCGAGGGTGAGCCGGGTGAGGCGGTTAACGCGGCGCATTCTCGCCTGCGTGAGCGAAGAAGGCGAGGCGGAAGCGCACCTTCTCGTCTCGCGCGCGAGGCACGCAGTTGAGGCGAGCGAATGGGGAGGGGGCGTTCTTCACCGGCAGCTGCTAAAACCCCTTAAACTGCGTAAAGTAGTGCAACGCTTTGAAGAATGCCGCCTCCTCCTCGCGCGCTCTGGCCAAGGCCCCGGCCGCGTCGCTATGGCCTAATAGCATCACGTGGGCCTTCGCGTCTTGCTTCAGCGCCATTTTTGCTCGGGAAGCGTCTCCGGAGTGGCGAGGAGCGCATGTTGGCACCGTTGCTATGCTCGATCAGTGTAGGTGGCGCCACGGTCGAGGAGGGAGCGTGAAAGGAAGGAGAAACGAGGAGGAGTGAAGGCGGAGGAGGAGAGTATCGCTACTTTACGAAGTTTAAGGGGCTTTAGCGGCTGCTGCTTACGGCGGGGCCGTACGGCCGCCGTATCCTGCCACGTGGCGAAAGTGCTCGCCCGCGAGGCTCTCATATTCAAATTGATCTGCGATGTTTGCAGAGTGCCCGTTGTGCCGGTAGCTTCGCATGCGCTGTGCTTTCTAACTTTCGTTCGCGTTGAAGTTAGAGATGGGGGGGGGCACAAAGTTGAATTAGCTGGCTGCTGCCCCAGCGATTCCTCACTCCAGCGTTTTCACAGCGAGTTTCCGTGGTCATCGCCCGAGATGTATTCATGTTTACGTGTACACGCTTGACACCGTGCTTGTTAATTCCGTTAGTAAGCGAATGTTTACTAGTTTATACGGCCAATAAAACTACGATTGTTACTTCGTGTAGCCATCTACTAATTGCTATCGCAACCGGTGCTTCGCCTTTCTGGCGAAACTGCGACTTTTTGTTCCGATGCAAGGCATTCGACTTTTCGCATAACAGGGCTGGGGAGCTCATCAAAAAATGCATGCTTACGCATTAAAACAATTTGTGTGTTTATTTACTTTCCCAACCGATGAGAAGCATGAGCACGACACCCGAAAGAATGGACAGCAAACTCGCAACTCGCAAGAAGAACGAAGGAAAAAGACAAGCGACCATTGGTTTCACGACTCCCGTTCATTGTTGGCCGTGCTTCGCACCCTGCTCCAAGCTGCACATGCTCCTAGGCATAATTTGCATGTTTTTACGCCTCCTAGGTGGATATCGCTCAGAGCCTCCCGCAGCTACATGAGAACGCTGCATGCTGCGACGATGCTGTATGGAGGCAGTTAATTCGCGGGCGAACAGTGAAAATGATGTTCCAGCAGCCACGGGTTCAGGACGTCGTGGCGTGCGTGGTTATGTCCTTGCCACCGATCCCTCCTCCTCGGGTTTACTTTTTATTGCGAAAGCAATACTGCTCGCACTTTAGGTCCCATCGGTGGTCGTGGCGCCTCCTTACACAGCTGCGCGTCACGTGACCGTGTGACGTCACGCCAGACCGAGAGACGGGGTCCCAGCTCGCGGCATCGATGGCGGAGGCGAAGCCTTGCGCACCGCTGCTGCGGCGCTACCGAGAGAGGGCGCTCGCTAGTGTGACGTCACGCTAGGAGGATAAATGGGGCTACACCTCGGCTCCTCGCAGTGGTGGGCGCGCTGCCTTGCGCTATGTCGGATGATGTATAGCCATAAGTTTAATAAAGGGCAACCATGTCCATACCATCAGCCGAACCAAGGCGCAGCCAAGGGTATTGCTTTCGCAATCTTCCAGGCTTAACCAAGCTAAGCCTTCAGCCAATTTTTTTGTTCTCGTTACACACTGCCATTACGCGATACCACGAAAACCGATAAACATAACTTGAAAATTCAGTTTTCTATTTTTTAGCCTTTACTTACGATGCGCTTCCGCCTCCGCTTCATCTACTACCAAGAATATTTTAGGTACTCGGTATGAACAAAAGTAATCGATTGCCTTTCTGAACAGTGCCAAACACACGGTTGTAATTGATCTTTCAGATAATTACAATTTTGCAGCAAGCAGTTTTAACTATAATCTAATAATAATTGCTTGACTGGAAGCGAATTTCCAGCTGTAAGCTTATCAAGGCAACCAGAAAAAATTTATTACAGAACTAGCCTTCTGGTGCTTGTTGTTGATTCGCGGAGATCAGGCTCGCAGATAGAGTACATATATTGTCAGGGAACCTTCGAAGAGTCCGTCATGCAGAAATAGCCTACTGTACTCGACATTTTCGTTGTGCTTAGAGCGTAAGTTGTTTTTATGGGCGCAAGTTCGCCCAATCAACACTTAGTTCCGTGACTTACAGTTCTTGCAACTGTTTGATTTTTTTCGGGACAATATCTTCATCCAACTTAGAGAATGAATTCAAATCATCTTCCAATAAATACTACATTTTTGTATGGTTTCTGCCACCGATATAGTTATTGTTCCTTTTTCTACCTACAGGTGAGCGCCGACGGATACCTCCCGGCTGCCCTAGACTTTCATGTCAACAGCGGCCATGTCACAACACTAGAAGTCAAACTCTACACCGGCTACAAATATGAAGGTTGACAATGGAAAGGTTCACTTTTAGGTCACGGCACAAGAAACTGCAATTTTCTTTTTCTGGTTACATACTTTTATTTGCCACGCTAACATATATTGCTTCGTGCTGCTCTTCCTTGAAGGGTATCCTTTCCTTGTTAGAAGACTGAAGTAATTGAAGAGCTGTTTTGTTATGTTCATCCTCCCGCGTTAAATACAAATTCTGCAATGTGCGGCTGAAAATTTCGTTTTACGTGTTATATTAGCAAGAGTACATCTACTTCGTTCACTGCTCAGCTGATACTACAGTTGCTCCAACCACAACTTAGGCATTGGAGTTCCCAGCCCAGCTTGAAAGAAGATAACGGCCTTACGTATGGTTAAGCTCACCAAAGAGACAGAATTTAAGGAAGCAAAATCTCTGTTCCAAATGGGCAGACAGAAACGTCGATAACGCAATCTAGTGTCATTTTTTTTTAATGGAAAGCCTCCGAAAGTTCGCGTGCAGTTGTTTCCATGCTTCTGCCCAAAATCTCAGTCTCGTGAAACAGATTGCCACAATTACGGGCAATGAAATGCGCAGTCCGATGCGTATTTCATTGATTCCTATTGGAAAGTTCATGCTGCTTTGTTTTTGGAGACAAGGTGGCAAACACCATTCAATCACCATCATGTCCTTACACGGTGGCAACAGCGCTGGTTCAGAGGTCAAGGTGGCAGAGGCGATACAGCATTCACTTTTCATTTTTACTATAAGTGTACCAATTGAGGCGGCCGAGGAATATTTCTGGAGTTCTATCAAATTTTGGAGAGCAGCCGACTTACAACATAACGAAAAATATCACGCTTTAGCCATGGCTGGAGTAAACATTCGCAAAAGCGTGCAAAGCTATCCCCTATCGAAAAGAAGAAGAAAAAAAAATTGGCTGAAGGCTTAGTTTGGTTAAGCCTGGAAGATTGCGAAAGCAACACCCTTGGCTGCGCCTTGGTTCGGCTGATGGTGCGGACATGGTTGCCCTTTGTTAAACTTATGGCTATACATTGTTTTGCTTGGTTTCTGCTATTGATATCCTTGGTAGACTTATGACTTGGCCGTCGCTTGGCCGCAGCAGATCGTTCCAGCCTCGCCTTGTACACATCATCCGACATAGCGCAAGGCAGCGCGCTGACCACTGCCAGGAGCGGAGCTGCAGCCCCATTTATCCTCGTAGCGTGACGTCACACCAGCGAGTGCTCTCTCTCGCTAGCGCCGCAGCAGCAGCGCGCAAGGCTTCGCCTCCACCATCGATGCCGCGAGCTGGGGCCTCGTCTCTCGGTGTGGCGTGACGTCACACCAGCGAGCGCCCTATCTCGGTAGCGCCGCAGCAGCGGCGCGCAAGGCTTCGCCTCCACCATCGATGCCGCGAGCTGGGGTCCCGTCTCTCGGTCTGGCGTGACGTCACACGGTCACGTGACGCGCAGCTGCGTAAGGAGGCGCCACGACCACCGATGGGCCGAAAGTGCGAGCAGTATTGCTTTCGCAATAAAAAAAACTTCCTTCGTTGAAGCCTTTCCCGGGGGTGAAGTGGACAGAGGCAGCTAGCACCACCATATTCATCTGAACTGTAGTGCATCTTTCTAAACTGCAGAATTTTCGAAAGCCGTGACACAAGACAAAGAGCGGAAGCACGCGTTGCCCCCTCTCTTTCGGGGAAATGAAAGGCGCCGCCTTCTAAAAGGCTGGTGATACAGTGAAACACATCACCGTTGTTTCTAAATTGCACATTTGTAGCATAGGCGGAGTATAAACAGTACTAATAAAAATTGCCTGACCAACAGAAAACAATATGTTAAGCTTGGCAACACGATCTCCCCAATAACTTTTGCAAAAAAAATTTGCTCCTCAAGGTTTCATTGTGCGACCACAACTATTCGTTATTTAGATCAATGACGTGTAAGCATTTTAAATTCGCCTAGGCTGATTCGTTACGCTGACGATACCATCCTTTCTGCAAGTAGATCATCGGGCACATTGGTACTGAAGTGACTAGCTACGAAAACTTCAGAAATACCTTCATTAAAACAAGATCATGCTTAGCTTACGTGGAGGTAAGTATATTACTTTCAAGCTTATCATTAGGCGATGCAGAGGTTATGAACTTGATATTTAGAAATCAAAAGCATCGCCGTCTTCAAACATACAATAATGTTTGGCGTATGATAAAAAAGTAATGTTGTGGCACTATAACTTCGTTATAAGGTCTGCAACACAGTGACTTCATTGTAAATTATGCGTCAGAAACTTCGCACGTAAAGGCCCAACCACTGGAACGCGTCGGCAAGCTTTGGCAAGCGCTAATGTGTCACACGCGTCGGTGAGGAACAGCGTGAAGCGTGGCGACGCACAGAGATATTGTTGACTGCCGACGCTAGAAGTTCGGAGACACGTGACGATGCTTCGCCAGCGTGCACCAATCAGAGGCTACGATGCGTCACCGGTTTCACCAATCGGAGGCTGCGATGCCTCCAGCTGCGATGCCTTTGATGGCCGCCAATGCGAAGACCCCGACACCAACGATCGTCCGAGTTCTTTGGACGCATGACGCGCGCGACAGTGTTCTTGAAAGACAGTGTTGTAATAGTAGGCCGACAACGACGCGGCCAACTACCGCGGATTGTGGTAGTGCGACGGGAATCCGAATCGACTTTGAACGACGCCGAAAATCCAACCTGCCCACTGGATTCCGCCGGTCTCAGTGCAGTTTGCTAAAACATCCAACCGAATCACGATTGCAGCACCGTCTGTCCATGGTTTATGCGTATTTTGTTGTGCTCGAAATGAATGGAAACATGCTTTCGAACTCCGAACTCTGGATAATCGGCACTCGCCTACCGCCGATCTTCTTTACGGTACGGGTAGGCCTAGCGCGTCCGTCGACTTCGTAACTGGCGAGTGAACGAGCCCAGCTGACAAACTGTCGAAGGAAATAAATATTCAGTTCCGCTTGGTGCTCCAGCGATTTAAAGGGACCCTGAAACGCTTTTGACGATTTTCTACAAACGTACTGAGTCGTTAGAGTAGGTACTTCTGAACATTAATTGACACATTAACATTATTTGACATTAACATTAACATTAACTTAACATTAATTGACACATTAATGACATTAATGACATTAACATTAATTGACACATTAACATTAACATTAACATTAACAATTGAACATTAATTGACACAAGTGCTCTGCGTAAAGCGTGTAATTTGTTATAAGGTTTTGAAAATGCACATCGCTGCCGATCGCAGCGCACTGCTCGGCGGAATTTTAAGCCGCCCCTACCCATATGACCGAAATCACCCATATGAGGTCAGTGGGGCGAGCTATCCGATTGGCTGACCAGGGCGCGTGATCGATAATTTTTCCAACTTTATGGTAAACAAATGATCTTCGCAATAGTTGGAATGTTAGTTAATTTGTTTTTATAAAAATAAAGCATAAAGAGAATGTACAAGAACAATTTTTCAGCACACTTAAGCACTTCCGGCACACAGCAAGTGTCATCTGCTTGTGCTACAACGTACTCCATTTTGATATGGTGGCTAGAGCCACCATATTTTGACGAGAGCTCCGCGGTCAGAGTTGGTCTCAGTCTTTTCGCGAGCACTATGATTCGACTTTGTTGCCTTGTGGACTGCAAACGTAGCGACTGGCAATATGTCAAGCTGTGAATCGTGTCCCTCTGCGAGGCAGCGTACGAGCGAACTGGCTGCTGCGCATCGGACTGCCGCTATACGATCGGCGCCAGGATTTGCGCGTTTGTGGCCGTCACTTTACACCGGAAGATTACTAACGCAATAGCGTTTCGCGAGTCCCGTATTAGGGCAAACATAAGCGCAAGGGGCAGGGTCTGGCCGCTTGACTGTGCCGTAACGGGATGAGCCGAGATGAGCAGAAGAACAAATGTGAATGGTCTGCACGGTGCAGCCACCTGGTGGCATAGAGCTCAACCATACACAGTAGCAGCAACGAAGCGTATTCTTCTTTGCTGCTGGTGCGTATATTTCGCAGGAGTGTAATCATCAACACGTTGTTTTTATAAATGGTTAAAATGTTTACGCTTGGTTAGAGCAATATTAGCGCTTTGTTTGACTGGTTAAGCGCTGCGCCAAGAAGTGTCTGGACCGTGCAGACCGATCAGGCCGCTCACGTACGTCTACGCCAAAGTTCCTTGATCAGCTTGAGTTTATGCCTCCAGTCATTTGCCGAAATGACCAGCTTGCCTGTGGTTAACGGAATACCAGACACGTTCGGCGCTACGACAGAATGCTCGCAACGCACGCTGCTTCGATAGCTCTCGCTTGGGTTCGACAGCCAAGCGGCTAGGGAGAAGTTTCGCGCAGGCGGGGGCGGGCTCCAAAACAACCGGAAGTGGACGATGTAACGTCGCATCGTGACGCAGGACCAGTGAAGGCGGAGCTTAGCCCCGCTCGCTCGGCGAACGAGTTGAGGAGGAAAGCGTGGCTGGGGAAGAGGGTAACTTCTAATCGCTTGTAGCTCCATTAATACGTAACGCTTCACTTAAATTGTGGTGCGAATGTTCTACTTAAGCTGTACCCTACGCGTCTACAAAATTTGTCCAAACCGTTTCAGGGGCCCTTTAAAATATGGTACTCCTGATTTCGTGTAGGGTGTGGTGAGGTGAATGAACCATGCTAAACTTTGGATGGTGAACCGCGGCGTATGCCGCGTGGTCTCAGGTGACTCAAGCTTAACGGGCGGGCTCTGCGCTGCTTCCAGTGGCAAAGATAACTTTCGAAAGCGAAAGGCACTAGTAGCGGAAGAAGTACGTACGTCATCAGCCATGCGGTTCGTTTCAGCTGACAGTGCGCTATTCTATTCGCCATGTGAATCCAGTACATGTTAAGAATACATGGTTCACCCTCTTTCTTCAAGTACATGCGTCTTATGGACTAGTAGTGAAATAAATCACTCGTGCAGCACTCAACAACGCCGACACACCGAAGGAAACATGACACAGCGCAGTCATGTTTGAGTCATTGTTTTCTTATACTTGAGCACACCAAAAATAAGTGATCTGTTTGCAATATGTGCACCGTGTGCAATGCATAGGAGGATCTGCATCATGCAAGACCTATGCGTGCAGCCGCGTATACCAGGATTGCGTCGATGCCTGCTTGAGAATCAGCACGTACTGAGTCAATGAAACGGTAATTGGCTTTTGATCTCCCTTTATTTGTTTATGGAAAAAGCAGATGGTGTGAGTGCATTGCGAGGAAGGTTAAAAGGGGTCATCACTGCTTTGGACAGTAGGTATGTTTAAACTGCCCAAATCTCTTCAGCTTCCACGAAATTATTTCTCGCTGCGATACTGCAAACTGTAGTCAGGAAAAAGATCAACTCAAAACCAAGTTCCTGTCCCATCTTGGCAGAATGTGTTTGATTAACAAGTTAGCACTTCCACTGCAACATTAAGCCGATGTACAGCACATGCGCTAGGAGTAAATACATTCCGTAAAGGGGAACCACTGAGCCTACAATAACAAACTTTGTAGTAGCAGTGCAAGAAGAGCTGTCATGCGTACCAGCTACAAAAGACTGCTGCGTATTTAACCAGCTTCCTCAGAGGCATCCCTATGAAGGCAGTTACCCGCCGTGGTTGCTCAGTGGCTATGGTGTTGGGCTGCTGAGCACGAGGTCGCGGGATCGAATCCAAGCCAAGGTGGCCGCATATCGATGGGGGCGAAATGCGAAAACGCCCATGTACTTAGATATAGGTGCACGGTAAAGAACCCTAGGTGGTCGAAATTTCCGGAACCCTCCGCTACGGCGTTCCTCATAATCAGAAAGTGATTTTGCTATGTAAAACCACATAATTTATTTCAATTAATTTTAAAACTCTAAAGAGTATGGGGTTTCTGGCTCTCGCGGCGTTTTTCGGGCTCTCGCGGTGGTTGTGTGGAGCCATTGCGTTGTGTTGCCGGGGGCTCCGTGTCCCTCTCCTCCTTGCCTGGACGGGGTGGCAGCGGGTCATAAAACACTGTCGCTCTGCTGTCATCCCGCCCACGGGAAGGTCAACAGGCTTTCCCCATTGGCTGACATTTTGGCGGGATTCGAGCCCTGCTTGCGTGCTCTCCGGGTAAGCGCGCGCAAGACGGGTCCCGGAGAGACCACATCGGGGCGTCTGAAGGTGCGTACGTGTACCTCTCTGCCGGCGGCGGCCCCCTTTGTCCGCCGCCGGCCGATGGTTACTTCGGCTCGTCGGGGTCCCGGCCTCGGCGGGCGCGCGCGCACTCTTCCGTCGTCTCGATGTCCTGAGGCAGCGTCTGCCGATCGTGCCCCCGTCTGTTCGTCTGTCGTTTCTTTCTATTTCCCTTTTCTCTGCTGTGGGGCGCGCGATGGCAGGCGCTGACCGAAGGATAGGCAACTTCTTACTGCTGGGGTTCTTTGTTCCCCGTTTCTTTGTTCTCTCTCTGTCGCGGTGCGCCGTTAGTGGCTACCGGCGACCATTCGGCCATGTTTTGCGTAACTAGCTTCAGATTCGGACGTGACGTTAAAACTGATGTTTGTATTGAGTCCCAGTTTAATAAATGTTCTTTGTGGCTTCTAGAGAGCTTTGCCTAGGGTCTCCCTTGCTGCGCGCGCGGTCTCGCCTTCCCCTAAGCTGGGGGGACGGCGGGGCGCGTACGCGCGCAGCTGCGCGTCGGCACATGGAGCGGACCGGAGCAGGCGCGGACGCGGTGCCCTGCACGCTTGGCGGCTCGGAGTGCTCGAAACCGCGGTGGTCGTCCGGCGCGCGCGGAATCGGAGCGTGCGCGCCGTGAGCGTAGCGCGGAGACCACAAGTGGCGCACTCTGCAATATCAGTGCAACATTGAGCTATTCTGACGATTCTGCAGGGTGCTGGATGGCTCTCAGGAGAGCACTAATCTTTCTTCTTCATGATTACATTGCGCTTAGTGTTACACTGACTATTTATGTGAAGGACAAGGCGTGGACTTACGTAGCACAAACTACCAACTGCTTAATACTCTTAAAGAACGCGCTTATACACAAGGAGATATAAAAACATCGTTCACATTACACCCGTTCGCCCTGGCAAACTCAACCTCAGCCTCGACAAGCGCGATGGACGGAGTGCTTACACACATCTCTTCTTCTTTAGCTATCGCAAGTGCTTCCCATATTTCTGGCTCCCTTTTTGTTTTTGATGAGCCAATGACTGGGGCGCTTTCTAGTAGCGGAGAGCATTTGCGTTGTTTGCAGTGTGCAGCCTATTTCCTAGATGGCGGTCGAAACTTCAGGAGTCCTCCACTACGGCGTGCTTCATAATCAGAAAGTGGTTTTGGCACGTAAAACCCCATAATTTAATTTACTAGATCATGCCTTTGCAGGTTGGGGTGCAACGTGCAAATCTAATTCTGACTTCAGTGAACGCGTCCAGAATAAACAGATATCTTCAAGCACCACTTTTGCCATTCTGGTTACCATTGTTCAGCCTTCCCAAATATACCTTAACTCGCACCTCTAGACTCAATACTTAATTAATCACACCTTTTGTTCCTGTTATAAGATGGTCCATGACATTATAGATTCCCCAAAACTTCTTGATCACATGCACTTGTTCGTGCCGCAACAGTATGCGACGCGGCATTCCGCTTTCTTTGCCATTGATTGATTGATTGAGTAACTTTAATTTTACAGTCCTGCAGAACGCGTATTAGCACGTCGCGGGCCCCTCCCACGTCGGGACCGACAGGCCTAGCCTGCCAGCCGCATCGTGGGCCTGCTGGACAGCCCAACGTTGCTCAGCCAGGAGTGGGTTGCGGAGGGCCGCCTCCCACCTAGCTGAGCTGAGGTCAGGGCTTGCTATAGAGATACATCCGCAGAGCATGTGCGAAAGTGTTGATCTATCCCCGCAAGCAGGGCACGCGTCATCAGTGTAAATCTCCGGATATATCGCATGTAACGTGAACAGGTTGGGATAGGTTTCTGTCTGCAACAGTCTGAATGTCAGTGCCTGAGGCCTAGTGAGCTTGGGGTGAGGAGGAGGGTATTGTCGCCGCGAGAGATAGAAGTGTTTAAGAAGTTCATTATAAGTGGCAGGCGCGTCCCTACCATGCATAACTCTCTCTTCGGCCGTTACAGCGCCAGCGCGGTCAGTCAGTGCGCGCGCGGCAGCGTGGGCCGTCTCATAGAGATTCGTGGGGACACCCGCCATGTGCCCAACGTGGGCTGGAAACCAAGTAAGCAAGTGATATTTGATTCTATCCGGACCTGCCTTACGAAGCAGCCCAAACGCCTGTTCTGAGATCACTCCACACTGAAATGCCCTAAAGGCCAACCGTGAGTCACTGTAGATGACGTCGCTGCTGTCATCAAGCATCGCCAAGGCAATGGCCACCTGCTCGGCTATCGCCGGATCTCCGGTTCGTACAGATGCACAGTTTGTGAGTCGCTGTTTGGAATCCACCACTACTGAAGAAAAGGAGCACCCCTTCCGATACGCGGCCGCGTCAACAAAGCAGGCTCTACGCCCCTCTGTCTGGATCTGTTTGAGTATGGTTGAAGCTCTTGCTTTCCTTCTACCCTTGTTATATTCAGGGTGTACATTTCTTGGTATCGGCGATACGGAGATCAAATCTCGTATGTCCCGTGGTAACTGGCATTTTCTTGGTGCTTCTGCAGATGGTGGGTAGCCGAGCTCTTGTAATATCCTCCTACCGGCGGCGGTCGTGGAGAGTCTGGCAAGTTGCGCTCTTTCCTGAGCCTGTGCAATCTCCTCCAGAGTGTTATGCACACCTAGCTGGAGGAGGCGATTGGTGTTGGTGAAGATCGGTATACCCAGGGCTCGCTGAGTTATTTTCCTGAGCAACGTGTTGAGTTTGTTCCTCTCTGCTCTTTGCCATCTGTGCATAGCCGCCACGTAGGCAAAGTGGCAAAGGCACAAAGGCGTTAATCAACCGTAACATATTGTCTTCTTTAAGGCCATGATGGCGGTTAGCCACCCTTCGGATGAGACGTACTGCGTTGTCCGTCTTGGTCGTGAGCTTGATTATCGTTTGCGCGTTAGAGCCAGTAGATTCGACTACCATGCCGAGTATTCTTATTGCGTCGACCCTAGGAATCTTGTCTCCCTTGCCCGTGCGAAGACAAATGGTGCTGTCAGACAGTGGTCTCCAGCCCATGGGCTTACGACCTGTAGAGGCGGTAGAGTAAAAGCTCTGACTTCTTAGCCGAACAGTTTAATCCCGTGGGTCGAAGATAGCCCTCCGTGACCTCGATGGCCTCCTGTAAAGCACTCTCAACCTGTCCGTCACTTCCTCCAACACACCAAATGGTGAATCGACTACAAAAAGCATGTAATAAGAATTGTGCCTGCATTGACATACTTCAAAGTTCATTTCCTTTGTTTTGTATATTTTTAAATAATCATGTATAATTGATTGCTTTTTACCCTCCCTCGTTTTCTATTTCCCTATTTGTTTCTCTATCTGACATTGTTTTGTTTAACCCATTCATGTTTCCTGTACAATTTGTCTCGCATATTGCTTTTTAAGTGTGCAAGTAAAAAGGCTCTCTTGTTGTTCCTGGGCACTATTTGTTATAGTGCTCAGGATTCTTCTTTTCTTCTTCTTCTTATTATTATTAGTAGTATTGATTACTATTGTAGTATGAAATCGTGCTTTGCAAGTATTTACTAGTATATTATTTTAGCGCAGTAGCTTTAGTGTAAATGAAGAAAAGGCATCAATTAAGAAAGTGTAATAAAATGCATATACCTGATCATATGCATTGTGCGAATAATTTATCCTCAGTTTTAATAACGATTGGCTACTTTATCCAGTGTTGTGCAATAAAATAATATGCCACAGCAATTATTGCATGCCTCACAGAACAAAGTGAATGCCTTTCTCAGTTCAAACATTAAGGTAGGCTGAAAAGAATAAATGTCTTTTTTGGGTGGTGACTTGGAGCGTAAAAATTTTGAACACACACGCACACGCACACGCACACACGCACACGCACGCACGCACACACACACACACACACGCACGCACGCACACACACACACACACACACACACACACACACACACACACACACACACACACACACACACACACACACACACACACACACACACACACACACACACACACACACACACACACACACACACACACACACACACACACACACACACACACACACACACACACACACACACACACACACACACACACACACACACACGCACGCGCGCACACACACACACGCACGCGCGCACACACACACACGCACGCGCGCGCGCACACACACACACACACACACACACACACACACACACACACAACACACACACACACACACACACAACACACACAACACACAACACACACACACACACAACACACACAACACACACACAACACACACACAACACACAACACACAACACACACACACACACACACACACACACACACACACACACACACACACACACACACACACACACACGCGCGCGCGCGCGCGCGCGTTTTAATACGAAAATGAGCTGCCCCCATACATTTGAATAAGTGGTTCAATAGTACAACTTGGCAAAGGGCAACGAAATCGGCCTATTAAAACTCCTCGACTCTCAAGCTTGTATTGAGTGTATGTCAGTTCATTGAAGTCGAGAAAGACAAGGCTTGACGTGTTGAAACCAGTTAAAATACAACGTGGCAACATGGACGTAGCGGAACCTTCTCTCGCGATACACTCAATGTGAAGGCCTCCCGATGTGGTGTTGATGCTTCGAAAGAACGCATAATAATAAATGAGGTGTTCCATGGGCAAGATTTTACCTAATCGACAATCGGAAAGAGACGAGCTACGAGTTACGTAAATTTTAGCTATTCTACATGTTTTTTTAGCTTTACCGATGTTTCATTTCTTTTTGCTGATTTTCTCAGAAACCATTTTTTGACGTTTCTGTCATGCACCAACAAGCATAATTGTAGTGACACGGATACCTTTTTTATTTGTATCCGGGGACCGCATTTCACCGGCTAACAAATGTTAAACGTTATCGCTCGGTGCGGGACGCGCCTGCGCGTATCAGAAATTTCGCGAACGTTATCGATGGTTCTGTCGGTTGTCCATTGTCGACGAACTTTGTATAATCTGATTGCATACGCTGCGCGAATTATGTGGCAGTGTCTGGAAGACCCTGCTACACAATTCGGCTGCATAGGATGGAACTCGAAAATGACACATGGAAGTAAGTGGCGCTTCTGAGGCACCAACAGACAGGGCCCATTCGTGCGACGTTGACTTTTACTTTATTTTTATTTTTTTTTATTTATGCAGCATTGATTTAGACACAGTGAAGGTCTTGGATGGCAAGGCTAAAGGCAGTACATTGTCTGCCTGACTAAGGCCCTGTCACCCATACATTGCTCAACAGTGCGGTAGCATATAACATACAGATAGTATACACACATATCAATAGCGTGGATTAGACATACATAGCATACATTGCAAACATACGTGCATTAAATTCAACAATCACTATACAACTTTCCAAGTAGAGATAGTTTAGGATCAACAGAGTAATATGAACACGAAAAAAAACTTTATTTACAAGCACAAAATGAAACGCACTTAAAATAATTGTACGTAAAACACACAAAAACCAATTAGCACAATGTCAATCAGAAAGGGAAAGCAAATATTTTTTCATGGCACTTTTAAAGTAGTTTAATGATCTGAAGTTCTGCGCTATAGTGATCGTGTTAGGATGTGCATTTATGAAGGATGGGACTAAGTATGCTAGTTGTTTTCTACCGTAGTTCGTCCTGCAAAATGGAACTCTAATATGGTCATGCCTGAAATTGTATTGGGTGTAGCTTGAGAGGTGGTTTTGATAAAGAATGAGTGAATTTTTCACGAGTTCGCCTCGTATGTATATAGCGAGCTTAAGTTCGTACAGTTGATTAATTTTTAAAAGTGCATGCTTTGTGAAAAAAGGTGCCTTGTGATCGCGGGGTCCAAGGTTCTCAACACAGCGAACTGCTTGTTTTTGGAGACATATCAATCGATCCAAGTTTGATTGGAATGTAGTCCCCCATACCAACAGGCAATAACTAAGATGAGACTGAATTAAAGCATAATACAGACGGCGTTTCAACCAAGTAGGAACAAGGTATCTAATTTTACACAATATGCCTATTGACCTACAAATGCTAGAATGAATCTTCGTTACATGAGGTGTAAAACTCAGGTTCTCATCAAAAAGCACACCTAAAAATTTAAAAGCTGAAGTCCGCTCGATTACACAACTATTGAACTTTACACAAAAAGCACAGTCATCAGGCCTATTTCTAGGCTTAAAAACCACATATTTTGTTTTATTGACGTTTAACTGCAGGTGGTTTGCTGATAACCAAACTAAAAGTTGATCTAACCAATTATTAGCTGTAATTTCTAGCACTCGTAGACTGTCACCTGAGAAAAACAAACTTGTGTCGTCAGCATACAAGACTATGTCTGGAGTAAGCGGTATGTTTACAATATCGTTTACGTATAGAATAAAGAACAGGGGACCCAAAATTGACCCTTGAGGGACACCGAGTGCAATTTCTTTCTTGTGTGAACAAAACCCATTATAACACGTGTATTGTTGTCTGGTAGTGAAGTAATCCTGAATCAGTTTCAGGGCCACTCCGCGAACTCCGTAGTATGACAGTTTATTAAATAGGATAGTGTGTTCAATGGAGTCGAAAGCTTTTCTAATATCCAGGAAAAGACCAACCGTATATAGTTTGTTCTCGATGTTACTAAGGAGTTTTTCTTTGATCTTAACAAGTGCCATTTCAGTAGATCTGTGTTCACGGAAGCCAAACTGTTGGTCCACAAGGGCGTGGTTTTTATCTAGAAATTTAGTTAGTCTGCTCTTTACGAGTCGTTCCAACACTTTTGAGAAAAGAGGTAGTATGGATATCGGTCTATAATTATTTAAATCAGCGACAGAGCCTCCCTTATGCAATACAATCACTTTGGCAATTTTCATAGAATCGGGGAAAATACCATTCACGAAAGCACTGTTACAGATATGGCATAATGGAGCCGAGACAACATCAGCAACAGATATGATTGGTCCTGCTTTTATGTCATCAGTCCCTGCTGCAGTATCTTTTTTTAAAGCCTTAAGAACGGAATACACTTCCGTTTCAGTGCAGGGTGATAGGAAGATAGAATTGGAAGTCTCGTGGTTTAGAAATCTTTCAGGTGGCAGTAATGAACCACTAGAGTGGGATGACCCACCACCAAGTAAAAAATGATCGTTGAATTTATTGGCCAAGGAAGTTTCACTGTATTCAGTGTCACCAATCGTTAGAGTATTCGGGTTTGTGTTATACTGGGTTCCTTTTAACCTGCGAACTGCATTCCATAATTTCTTTGGATTGTTTGATACCGTAGAAAACATATATTCGTAATACCTGTTTCTAGCTTTTTTGAGGTCTGAAGTCAACTTGTTTCTTATTTTCTTGTATTCATTTAGTATCGCAAGATCCCTGTACCGAATAAATGTATCAAATAATTTGTCACGTTTCTGCATTCTTTTATACATCTCTCGAGTTACCCACGGCTTCCTAGCTTTCTTGTAGGTCTTTATTTGAGGTAGTGGGAAAGCAGCATCACTACATTTTATTATCTGAATAAACGTATCATACGAAATATTCGGATCATTTTCGCTATACACTGTAGACCAGTCTGTATTCTCTATCATGGAGCGAAAGGAACTCATATTCTCATCGCTAAAGTGGCGACAGAAAGAAAGTTGACTTCGAAAACACCTTCTTTTGTTTTCATGTCGTGGCAAAAAACAAAATACCGGCAAATGATCACTTAAATCAGAGGTGAGAATTCCCGAAAAAACATCATTTGGATCGTGGTTCGTTATACATATATCAATTAATGATTCAGAATCTGGCGTTATTCTGGTTGGCGAACAAATTGTGTTAGTGCAATTATAAGAATGCAGTACGTCAATGAATTGTTGAGTGTGAGCAGTAGGTAATAATAAGTTAATGTTCATATCGCCAACCAAAACAACCGGGAAACTCAGATCAGAAGCATATTCCAATATTTTGGTAATGAATTCAATGAAATCATCAAGATCACCTGAAGGAGGACGGTACACTGATGCAATAAAATATTTACAACATTTTACAGCAATACACTCATAGGAATCAGTAACGCACGAGAATTCGCACAGCAGCTCGTAGGACAGATCGTTTTTCAAATAAAGTGAAGTACCTCCACCACGGCGGTGTTTACGATAAACACCTTCACATTTATAACCATCAAACTGAACAATATCATCCGCGCTTGTGAACCACGTCTCAGTAAAAGCTAGGACTTCGAATTTATGTTCTAAAGATTCCAAATAAGTTTCCGTTTCCATATATTTATTTTTCAGGCTCCTAGCATTTAAATGAAAGATCGATAGCTTGTTATCTTTTAGAAAAAATGAAGCATTTATGGCAGATGTAAATAAAGAACTGTCATAGTAAGCTGATGCGCATGTACCCGCCATGAGAAAAAGTAATCTGTAACGCCCAGAAGGCACGAGAAAGTCAGCGTATCAGAGATAAATCAGCTTCGCATGCAATACGGATTGCGCGCTCGCCCTGAGCCCTGCGCACGAACAGTTTGCCGTCCCTATGCCAAGCGAATTGGTAATGCTTCTCCTGACATCGTAGCTTCATTTCCCACAGAAGCTTCTTGTTTTCTGGCGTCAGATTATCAAGGAAGTAAACATTCGATTTCCTTGCTTTCAAATCATTCTTTTTTGTCATCCATTCATCCCGCATGACACGGGATACAAAACGGACGAGTACTACAGGTTCTTTGCCTGGTTTGGGTGGAAGCCTATGCATACGTTCAACATCTGCTCGAGACAGTTCGGCAAGTTGCAGTGTTTTCGCTAAGTTGTTTACTTTGTCAAGCAGTACTTCATTGTCACTGTGCGGAATACCATGAATTTCCAGATTGTGGTGCCTGCTATACTGCTCAATTTGGTTAACTTGCTGTCGCAGTTTAGAGATTTCTTCTTTACCATTGTTTACCTCAGCTTCTTCGACCTTCTTTTTCAAAGCAGCTATCTCTGAAGAATGTGTTTTCATTGTAGCCAGCACTTGATCATACGCATCCGAGAAATGCTGCACAGTTTGCTCTAATTTGCCTACTGTGTGCTTCAGCAGCATGAGTTCTTCAACTTTATTCATAATGGCCGGTAGTTGCATCAACTGCTTGTTAATTTCAGACAACATCCGTTCAACTCCTGAAGCTTGCTCGTGTTTCTCTTTTCGCACGTCAGCGGCAGTTCGAGCTGCTAATACAACACACGTCTGACATTTCCAATTATTCTTTGTCACGTCATCTTGTGCTTTAAACGCGGACTTAGTTACGCCTGAGCATGCACCGAGGTGGTAACCAAAGCCGCATTCTGTGCACATAGGGTACGGGCCTGATTCTGGAAGGGTGTCATTGCAGACTAGACAAAGTACAGACACAGGCATTTCTAATCAAAAAAAGTGCATCAGAGTAACATTAGAAGCAGCAGTGGTGGTGGCAAGGAGCAAGCAATACTTCTACTAAAAGGTACAGTTTGCACCAGCACCAACCTGCAAGTATCGAAGAACTTGGTTATGCTTTCTGCGATGCCGTTCGCCACCACCACCGCAGAGCAAATGCACCGATGCCAGCGAAGCCTTGTTCTTTTAAGGAGCTCGATGACGTCACTGCTGGATGTAATCGTGGAAGGATTCCTCTGTCAGCGCCGGTGCCACGTGGGCGATGTTTCCACGGAAGGATAGCCGCAACTGCAAGTATCGAAGAACTTGGTTATGCTTTCTGCGATGCCGTTCGCCACCACCACCGCAGAGCAAATGCACCGATGCCAGCGAAGCCTTGTTCTTTTAAGGAGCTCGATGACGTCACTGCTGGATGTAATCGTGGAAGGATTCCTCTGTCAGCGCCGGTGCCACGTGGGCGATGTTTCCACGGAAGGATAGCCGCAACTGCAAGTATCGAAGAACTTGGTTATGCTTTCTGCGATGCCGTTCGCCACCACCACCGCAGAGCAAATGCCAAGTATGCGTCACTTTCGGCGAGGAGTGCCTTCTGTTTCAGTCCGCAATTTCCTCCCAAAGAATTCTCCTCTTACATTTGCTGCGAAAATACCTCATTTTAGTATCCCAAACGAGCGGACACTGCACAACTTGAAGCTCGTTGAAGACAGCGCGACACATTGCAAACTGGCAGCAGACGTCTTCTGGTATACAAATGGAACCGTCTGCTAGAGCGGGCGAGCTCCCCGCGCCGCCCGCGCTTCGGCAACGCCCCTGTGACGTGATCTTAACGTCACTGCTCACGGGCAGTCCGGCATTGGTTTCCGCTCTCAACACTCGTGACTTTTTCCAAATGTGTCGATCGGGATCACTGCGGCGCGCGCCGCTCGGAAAACTGTTCTTGCGAGACTTGCTCACGCGACGGCCACCGGGCCGTTTCTTGCCCATATAACAGCACGCACGTGAAGCGGCCTTTAGTCCTTTCAGTTGCTGAATCCTACAGGTCTAAAAATAGACGCCGGCAACAGTCTTAGGTATGTCGTTCTAAATTCTGGCGAAATTGTGTATTCACTCTTGCGTGCGACAAGTGCAAAAGGCTTAGGCCCAAACAATGAAACGTTCCTTTCCTTCGAGCGCTTCCTAACCTTACGTGAGGCCTCCTTACAGCGAAGGACCGATGGAGGAAGCAAGCGTACTCTGAAAGCTCCCTTCACCCGTCCTCACGTAAGGAGCGGTTGCCGCATGCCTGGGTTCGAGATTACCTCCTAAATGATTTACGCGAACACAATTACTCAATAAAAATTTTGTATCGTCGCACAATCTTTAAATTGAAGAGTTAATATAGAGAAGCGTGGACGCTTTCTTCTAGTTTTGTTTACTTAAATTTAAGAAAACGTAGCGCATTACAGTGCAAAAGTTGATGTGCTCCAGCAACGCTGGCACGCCGGCGTAGTGCAACGCCTAGCAACGCCTAGCAACGCTTTCATGCCGCACGCGTGACTGAAAAACGAACATGGCTGGAAAGACGTACCGTGCTCACGCTTCTCCGCAGGTGGGCGACAGCGCGCATGCGCAAGCAAAGGTCACGCGGTTAAGCAGTGAGGTGAAGCGCTCGTTCAGGGCCAGGAGCGGCGTAAGGACGCATGAAGGTAGCTTTGGAGCTACCTTATGCTGAGGAAGCACTAAGGAAGCCTTCACCGAGGGCCCCTCAGTAAGGAAGCTTTCAGAGTGACATAAGGCAGCCTCACCGCAATGAAGGCTTCCTTACTGAGGTAAGGAAGATTTCATCGTTTGGCCCTTAGATATATTTGGTGTTTAAAGCCGTTTTCACTTTATTACCCATTTGCATATTATTGCGAAAGCAATACTGCTCGCACTTTCGGCCCATCGGTGGTCGTGGCGCCTCCTTACACAGCTGCGCGTCACGTTACCGTGTGACGTCACGCCAGACCGAGAGACGGGGCCCCAGCTCGCGGCATCGATGGTAGAGGCAAAGCCTTGCGCGCCGCTGCTGCGGCGCTACCGAGAGAGGGCGCTCGCTCGTGTGACGTCACGCTAGGAGGATAAATGGGGCTACAGCTCGGCTCCTCGCAGTGGTCGGCGCGCTGCCTTGCGCTATGTCGGATGATGTATAGCCATAAGTTTAACAAATGGCAACCATGTCCACACCATCAGCCGAACCAAGGCGCAGCCAAGGGTATTGCTTTCGCAATCTTCCAGGCTTAACCAAGCTAAGTCTTCAACCAATTTTTTTCTCTACTTCAGGCATTTTGCGTCTATTTATCTAGCCTCTCGCGCTGGCGCAAGACCCCAAGTTGTCTAATACCTTGGGCCGCTGGGCATATATATCGTCGTGATGATGCCGTCCTCATTCAGCCGTCGTCATTCAAGCTTCGTCACCCGATTCTCGTCATGCCATCGTCGTTATGCCATTGTCATAATTTCAAAATCGTCGTCCCATTGTCGCCATACCGCCTTAGTCATCCCATCGACGTCGCTTCTACCTCGTCATTCCATCGTCGAGACCGTATGTATCGTCGTCATGGCGTCATGGTACTGGGCGGCCCTGACGATCCATTTTCATACTAGAGTGGGCCGACCTTGGTAACAGCTGTGTGCCGGATGTAGCCAATGAAAATCTTAAAAGGATCACTAAATAAAAATGTCATGGACGATGCGGTGCGTCGCTACACTGTTTTAATGGTAATTATTTAACTTCGACAGTCATCATGAGATGAGAATTCTGCCGACGTTGGGTATATACATGTGGCGCGGAATGCCCTGCCAAACATTTTCTGTGTACTACCTGTAGATGTTATTCTAATATGTTATTTGTGCAATTGCCATTTGTATTTGGTACACGTGACACCACATTTTTGAGAATTTATTTTGCCAAGTGTTCTGTTCAGGCTGTCGATAAGCCCGAACTAGAAAACTGCACCCGAACTGGAATTCTAGGGGAACCCCAACCAGAACCAAAACTGATATCCTTAGAACGTGCCCTAATCTGAAGGTAACCCGAAGACGATTCGAATATATTGGGGCGAGCCCCACCACTGGACAAGCTGGCGCCACCGCCGACGTGATGTGGCATGAGGAATCACGTGGACACAGCGGCCGCGTCGGTTGCTTCGGAAGCGCCAAAGCTAGCTGAAAACGTAAGTTTGAAGTCCCACCTGCACTGCCGTTCTGCTTAACTGGCGAGGTTTTACCGCCTTGGGTATCTGCGTGACAACATTTGAAAACACTGTAATAGGTATGGCTCATTCACACCGGCGACTTGAGGAGGTCGCGTGACCATTTGCGACTCGTGATCAAAAAGCGACCGAAGGCGACTGATGTTCAAACCGGCAAGCCCGGCTGAGCGCGACCGGCAAGTCGCGATCCCGGAGATTATCGTTCTCAGCAAGAACTCTCGGAACCTACGCGGAATTTGCCGCGGCGCGGGAAGGGGCCGGATGTAGACGCATGAAAGATCAGTTCCGGTGCGCCGCTGATTGGTTTATCAGTTTTGCGACCACGGTCGCGCGACTGAAAAATCGCGCAGAGAGCGACTGGCCCGAAATGGTCGGTTTTCGAAAAAAGCGACCGTTTGCGACCATTCGCGACTGATCACATTGCGACCAACTTGGTCGCGCGACCACTGTCAGTCGCCGGGGTGAATGAGCCCGTAGTGACTTCCTTTGGAGGCGTGCAGCAAGGTAGGCTAATACTCGGTGCCGCAGCGCCGGGCGTACGCAACGGAGCCCGGTGACAGGCTTATAAGCACTTAGCCGCAGCACAACACGCTGCATGAAAGTTGGCTTGCGAAACTTAGAACCGGCAAACAGCCATCGGTTACAACTCGGGGATGCAGCAAGCACAGACGTGAGGAATATGTGTGCTACGAAGCCGAGTCTGCGACGTTCGGTGAGTAGCAGAAAACGCGCACAGCGACGTTCGCTCGGGCCCGCTGCCCGGTTAATGTCATGACAGTTTCGTCTAAAAACTTGTTGATGCTAGATAGTGGCAAGCTCACTGGAATGTAAAGGGAGCGGTAAGAAGCACACTAAAGAAAGGCACGACATATGGGCATGTTTGTTTGATGAATTAATGCACTGGATTACGAAAAACAAGCAGTGAGAAACCGCACGCTGAGAAGACCGATAATCGTACAGTGCGACGCAACTTGAGAAATAATATTGAAACGTGCATGAATTTAGAAAAAGAAAGACTGAATCGTCGCGACGGCGCAACACAGTCGCCGTAGGCATCGAGGTCGTTATAACGAAATTATTTTTGAACAGTTCTGATAGCGTCCACGCAACAATGGTTGCTGGTGTGGTGTCAAATGCTCATTTTCTGCGGCCTAAAGGTCACGGCACTGTGCAAGAACGCGCATGCAGTGAAAGCGAAACATTCTGCGTGGACATGCATGCAGACGCGCAGTAGGTCGCTGCGAAAATGTGTGATCGCTGCATTTGTTATGCTCCATTCCATTACACAGACAGCCCACTAGAAGAACATATTTCACATAGTTTGCTCTCAGCGTTTGCCGACCTTTCACGGAAGAAGCCGGTTCGGGAGACTCCATCGCAGTAACCGCGCGCAGTGGCGTTCACTGTACGTATTCGGTAAAGAGATAGCGTCTGTAAACGATTCTGTGCTTTCAGTTCACCGAAGAGTATTATTTTGAAAGTAAAAACTTGCCTCGTTTTGAAAGTACTTAGAGAAATTTCCCGGTGGGACGCCGCGTGGTGTTTTTGTTGAGCGCCATAAGCCAAACCTGTGAGGAGCGCGCCGCGTGATTCCTCATATTTGGCAAGGGAGGCGCTTCCGGAAGATGGCTACTCCGTAAGTCCTCGCCCCCAATAGGGTGCAAACGGGTGCTGATGGATGATGTTATGAGCATCCCCTTTAGAACGGGGCGTTGGGTTGCGCCACCAAGCTCTTGCTATTATACTGCTAAATGTCCTACCTAGGTTAAACAATGAAAAAAAAAAACACTATGAACTCCCACAACCAAATTTTCTGATCCCCTGTGGCGAACTGTGCTTCTGTACGTCTCCGTTTTTTGCCGTTTCCTCACTTTTATTCCACCAATCTTCTAATCGTCTCTTATTAATCCCTGTTGCGGACATATTTACTTTTCCACTGCTCTCGCTGAACCCAAGGGCTTCAGGAGGCCAGTGGTGCCTAAATCGACCGCTGGGCAGACGTCTTCACATTCTAATAAAACATGCTCTATAGTTTCCCTAGCTTTACCGCAGCAAGCACATGCTTCTTCTTCCTTCTTATATCTCGCTTTATAGATGCGTGTTCTAAGGCATCTCGATCTCGCTTCGAGAAGTAATGAGCTTCCCTTTGAGTTATCCTAAATTGCTTCTTTCATGATTTCGTTTTTTTCCTCTTACGTAGTTACTCATGGCAGGTTTCTTTTCCATTGCGGCCACCCATGAGATTATTTCGGCCTCTGACTTTCTGCTTGACGTCCTTTGTTGCTGTGTTGTCCACCCTACAGGCCGCATACTTGCTGGTAAGCTTCCTAGTTCTTTTCCTCCACTGTGAATCAATGTTTCTTCCAGTACAGATACCTCAAAACTCTCCCAGCGCATGTACTTTCGTCCATATTCCTCAGTCGTTCTTCACACTCAATTTTACTCCGAGCTTCACTCACTTCAAAACTAGTCCAGCCCATGTAACCCTGCACAGCTTCATTTGTAGTCTTCCCGTGAGCGCCCAATGCGAGGCGACCCACTGACCTTTGCATCCCATCGAGTCCCGACTGTACCCCTGATTTAAAGCAAACAACTGCTTCTTCACTGGTGCCCATGAAAGCAGGTGCCGGCGCGTGGACGGGCGCGCGTCTTCGTCTGCTTTCGGTGCCGCCTGTTGCAAGGTGCGGCAATATATAAGTAGGGAGAGAGAGAGGTTTCAGTGATGAAAGCCGCGGACCCCGGCCGGGAACAGCTGGGATCGCTCTGGTGTCGCTGCCTGTCGGCACTGACGCCACGCCAGCAACGGAAGCTGTACAACTGTTAACCGGCATATAATTTCCCCGTTCACTTTTGCACTAACTAGATCTTCGTTTTTCGCATTCTTTACCCAAAAGGTCCTAGGTGGGCGCCGCGCGCCCACCCGGGCCGCTTTATCTTGAAATCCGTCTGGGAAGGAGACAGAGTCCGCCGTGCGCTGTGTTTTCGCGGCTTAGTTGGCGTTCATGTGAGACGCAGCTCGACGGTCACTTCGCTCGCTGCCGCTGCCGCGCTTCTTCCCTCCAGTGTTTTGACAGCGAGTGTCCGTGGTCACCGAGTGAGATGTGCTCACTCGGTGCCACTTGTGCGCGTGGAACACCATGCTTCTTAATTTAGCTAGTACGCCTATGTTTAGAAGCGTATATGATTGGTAAAAATACTATCTTCGCATAGGTGTCCACTAATCTGCTATTGCAATCGATGCTTCGCCTTTCCGTCAAAACTGCGACTTCTTTGGCAACAACCGACCGCTAAAGTCAGGTTGCTGTTCTTCACCTGCTGAACAAGGATATCGCAAATCAGCAGAAGTAAAACAACGAAAAAGCTTTTGAAGCAATGCAGCAACGCAATCGCTAATACAAGCTTTGTTTTCGGTATTGTGGTGGGAGTGTGGCGCTGATTAACACTCCCCAGGTTAGAACTTGTACGCATGCGTAAATACTGAAGACTGTGAGCGTGAGAACAGCCATCGCCGTAGCACAATTTCTACTGCAATGCGCACGTAAGGCGCATGTTGTGTGTTCGGCTGCCATCGGCAGCAAGTTGTTTTTCCTCCATTTCCCTTTAGCTGCTAATTTCCATATAATTGTCAAGAACTACAAATGATTTCCTTTCTTATCTTTTGGTTTCATAAGGTTGGGACTAACGAAACTGTGCGAGCGTTCTTACACAAATGGTGCCCGTACAAATTCTGGCCCCTGCGTTTCCCTTCTCGTCCCTGACACGACAACCGGTTATTTTTGCTCTTGACCTGTATTTCTTGCAATCTAGTCATGTAGCAGTTTTATATTCTACACAGTGTATAAAGCTATTAAGTTAAGCAAAATTTACAGAAATCTTTTGTACCGCAGAATAAATTTTCTGTGAATGCTCTATGACAGAATCCTGTTAAAATAAAAAAAAACTGAAATTTTCGGTTCTTCTAGATCCGTAGCCTTCAACTCGAGTGAAAAGTAAAATATAACCGTTTATATTACTGCAACTACGTAAAAAACTATAAAATAACATTTTAAAGGAGCTTTGCGTTTCATTCACGCCGTTTTTTGTACATAACGTGCACGATGCGCTATTTGTGGTGCTGCTTTGATGCCGCGTGCCATAATCATGATGGCTGTTCCTCGAGTCAACGCATGTCGGTCCTGCTCCGTTTCTGTTTCTGAAAATCGCAAGAGGTGAGCGGTTTTCCTTTCAAGTGCATTACAAACAGTGCACGACATATTCTATTACTCAGTATTTTCCGCGTGTTCATGACATAGAACTGGACTACAATGTCGCCCGCAAAAAAAATTCAGGCAGACTCTCACAGGCACTCAGTGCTCACTATCTCCGTTTTTCCTCTTTCTGCTCCCCTTTCCCGCATCGCCAGTGTTGGGTAAAAAACCGGGCGCTCATCTGGTTGACCTCCCCGCGTTTCCTGTCCTTGCTCTCTCAGGCGGACAGTGACAAAATTTAGCAACTACCTGTTCCGACATTTCAGCGTACGTTGCGCTTTGTGAGGTAACGTCGGATTTGGGTATTCAGTTTCGCTTCAGTTGTTTGTTAGAGATCACGTAAGGGCTAGCTAGTGAGCTTGACGAATGTATTATTGCCTATTTTTTTCTTTTCGGAATGTTCTTGTTTTTTCTGTGGCTGCGAGAAAAAAAAAAGCAGGCGCGAGCTTTCAACAAAACTCACTCGGCGACGGTAGTCCTTAACTATATACGATACATGTTTAGTTTATTGAAGTGAGCGTAAAGTGCGACTTTCTTTCGGTTTTGTAATGATTTGTTTATTTTCATGCTGGTATCTGAGCCCACCGCATATGAGGGCACAAGGTATCCACTATTGCTTTTCTTTTTTGCTTCATTAGCTGCGATTAGAATGTTTTAGCGCGTTAACTCCGGGAAATGATTTTGCCTGGCCACTGACTAAGTCACTTAATTTGGAGAATAGTTAGCGGGAACACTGGACTGCGTGGCTTTGTGTACTACCTGCGCCTTTTAAAAGCATGGCATGGAAGGTGCTAGTACCCAACCAGCGCAGATATGCTGTCATCACGCTCGTGGTTACAAATAATTGCTCGCATGTTGTCTGCTAGCCTCACTTCCTGACTCTGACAATGAATAAATGTATGAATGGTGGACTGCAAGAATCAGAAAGAAATTGTCAAAATTTGCATAAATTGAACTGGAGCAACATATGTAGCAAAAAAAGTGAAAAGGCAGATTGTTTCACGTGAGTAATACTATACAGTTAACGTAATGTGTCCACCGCTTTAAATTATCAGGACTATTTTGGACCTTGTGCCATACTGCTGGACATCGTTAAAGGGACCCTGAAACGCTTTTGACGATTTCCTACAAACGTATTGAGTCGTTAGAGTAGGTCCTTCTGATCATTAATTGACAAATCTAAGTGCTCCGCGTAAAGCGTGTAATTTATTATAAGGTTTTAAATATGCACATCGCTGCCGATCGCAGCACACTGCTCGGCGGAATTTTAAGCCGCCCCTACCCATATGACCGAAATCACCCTTACGACGTCAGTGGGGCGAGCTATCCGATTGGCTGACAAGGGCGCGTGATCGATAATTTTTCCAATTTTATGATAAACAAATGATCTTCGTAATAGTTGGAATGTTAGTTAATTTGTTTTTATGAAAAGAAAGTAACATAAAGAGAATGCACAAGAATAATTTTTCAGTACACTTAAGCACTTCCCGCACACAGCGTGTGTCGTCTGCTTGTGTTACAACGTACTCCATTTTGAAGAGAGCTCCGCGGTCAGAGTCGGTCTCAGTCTTTTCGCGAGCACTATGATTCGACTTTGTTGCCTTGTGGACTGCAAACGTAGCGACTGGCAATATGTCAAGCTGCGACATCGTGTCCCTCTGCAAGGCAGCGTACGAGCGAACTGGCTGCTGCGCATCGGACTGCCGCTATCCGATCGGCGCCAGGATTTGCGCGTTTGTGGCCGTCACTTTACACCGGAAGATTACTAACGCAATAGCGTTTGTCGAGTCCGGTATTAGGGAAAATGCAAGCGCAAGGGGACAGAGTCTGGCCGCTTGACTTTGCCGTAACGGGATGAGCCATGAGATAAGCAGAAGGGGAAATGCGAATGGTCTGCACGGTGCAGCCACCTGGTGGCACAGAGCTCAACCACACAGAGTAGCAGCAACGAAGTGTGTTCTTCTTTGCTGCTGGTGTGTATTTTTCGCAGGAGTGTAATCATGAACACGTTGTTTTTATAAATGTTTAAAATGTTTTACACTTGGTTAGAGCAATATTAGCGCTTTGTTTGGCTGGTTAAGCTCTGCACCAACAAGTGTATGGACCGTGCAGACCGAACAGGCCGCTCACGTACGTCTACGCTAAAGTTCCTTCATCAGCTTCAATTTATGCCTACAGTCATTTGCCGAAATGACCAGGTTGCCTATGGTTACCGGATTACAAGACACGTTCGGCGCTACGACAGAATGCTCGCAACGCACGCTGCTTCGATAGCTCTCGCTTGGGGTCGACGGCCAAGCGGCTAGCGGAGCGGTCTCGCGCGGGCGGGGGCGGGCTCCAAAAGAACCGCAAGTGGACGATGTGACGTAGCATCGTGACGCTGAACCAGTGAAGGCGGAGCTTAGCCCCGCTCGCTCGGCGAACTAGTTGAGGAGCAAAAGCATGGCTAGGGAGGAAGGTTACTTCTAATCGCTTGTAGCTCCATTAATATGTAACGCTTCACTTAAATTGTGGTGCGAATGTTCTACTTAAGCTGTACCCTACGCGTCTACAAAATTTGTCCGAACCGTTTCAGGGGCCCTTTAAGAAAAAAGCCGACGTGTGCTTTGCTTGCGACTGCGCATTCGGGCGCACGGGCAACTGACGGAGGCCGCGCCGGAAGTGGTGGTCGGATGGCTTTGGCTCCGCCAGCGAGTACGCGTACTTCGCGCGCGCCACGTTTCTTGAAAAGCGTTTCGACAGCGAGTGTCCGCGCTCGTCAAATGTGATGTGTTGATGCATGTGCGCGCTGACACCATGCTTGGTAATTCAGTTAGTAAGCGAATGTTTCCAAGTTTATACTGCCGATCTAAACAGTACCCGTAGTTCGCATAGTTGTCTACTAATTTCTATCGCAATCGATGCTGCGCCTTTCGGATGAAAGTGCGACTTTCTTTTCGTTCGAAAATTAAAAGAAAGCACACGAAGCATATAGCACAATTCCGCCCATTGATATTGATTACATGAAGACGTCGCCTGCTTGAGCGACAGATTGCGTTGTAGAGGCTGCTAATTAAAGCAGTTTACTGAATAACGTCATCAGTATTCTATTTGAAGCAAATGTACAATCTTGGAAATTCAGGCCAAGAAGTAATGAAGTCATTGCATCACTTTTCCACACTGATCGGCTTCAATTCCGCAATTTCATCATGTGCCTTCAAGTGAATAGTAAAATTAGTTTAGAAGAGTTATAAAACACGAATTCATGACAGAATGTGCATATTCGTTTCTGTTATCACGTTCAATTGGCTGCATGGTTTGAAAAATGTTTCAACCATAGTTGCCAAAACGTTATCTTAATAGTGTCATGAATAGGTGACACGCATAAAAACAGTCAACAAAACGACTAAAATTGTAGGAGGGTGGTAATTACACTTGTGGCTGAACCTGTGGTGACTAACCTGACATCTTTTGCTGTTTTTGCCTTCATCGACTGTTGTTCCTTTAAAATGAATCAGTACCCATTCTAACCTGACATCTTTTCCTGTCTTTGCCTTCATTGACTGTTGTTCCTTTAAAATGAAGCAGTACTCATTCTGAATGTTTCGCCTTTTGTATGCTTAACTGTACTTGAAAAAGAAAACCAGAGACGCCTCAATTGACCTGAGGTTAACACATCCTCTAGCTTAGTGCATATTGGCAATAATAGGATCAAGATTGTCAGTGCAATGTTCTGTATACGCCTCTACATTTTTTAAGCAAACAGCGACCACCAACATGGAGTTGTGTGTGTGTGTGTGCGTGCGCATGTGTGTGTTGCGTACGTGTTGTCTGCAGGTGTGTTGTTTGTGTCTAGGGGGGGGGGAGGGAAGGGCATCTACATTTTGTCCCATGGTGACTGCTGTTTCTTTCAAAAAGTATACGGTGCTACTGACTTGCCACGCACAAATATTCTGCAGTTCCCAGAAAGGAAATAGTCGTCTGGCTGGAATAAAGAGCAGACAGGACGAGCGCTAACTCTCAACTAAATATTATTGAAACGAAGAACAGATATATAGGCGATTGCAAAAACCGTAGCATAAGAACATGACAAGGTAAAAGGATCAGTGAAACATATCAGGGGGTATGGAAGTCAAAGAACAAAAATTATTTCAGATTAGTACACGTATTGCGAAGGTACTAAAATTCGCAATCTATCAGAGACAAAGAAGCATGACTGACGCAAGTGTCTCCTAATCTTTTTATGTGGAAAGCCTCGATAATTTCCCGCGTGGTTTGGCATCTGTGTCTAGAAAGAATTTTTGTGTCTTCAAAGAAAGGTTCGCAACCACATTCTAAACAATGTGCCGCTAAATGTGATGCGTTAGGGTTGTTTAGTGAATGTTTGTGTTCTTTTAATCTTATGTTAATGCACCTACCACTCTGTCCAATGTAAGCTTTCCCACACGCGAGTGGAATCTGATGAACGATACCCGTGTTGCAAGGCACTAAGGGGGACACATGTTTAACTCCGCAATCATCTTTTCTTTTTTTGCCTTCCTGTTCAAGTCTCCTATTTATCAAAGGGCACATGTTAGCCAACTTGCGTGGGACCGAGAAAACGGTACTGACGTCATAACTATTGGCCACATTCCTTAAACCATGGGATAATCTATGTATGTAGGGTACTACAGCAAACTTTGTTTCTTTTTTCTGCTTTTCTTGTTTCTTACCAGGGTGTTTTACCCATTTTTGGCTTCGCGCTAGAAGCCAAAATAATGTTACCGTACCAACTCGCCCAACTGTCTATCCTTTTGGAATAAAGATTATTTGGATGCGGCCTCCCACACGGTACTCACATACGCACACGCTGCTTGGCTTCGTTGACCACTCTTCAAAAAAAAAAAGTCTTCTTCTAAACGCTGAATTCACTGAGTTCTGTACAATCATGCTACTGCCATGTGTTTATTAAAGCACCACTGTTGTTTTCAGGTCAGTCGCAGCAAGACACCCTGAGAAAGGAACCAAGGTCCAGCGCCCAAGCATGCAGCATGCCTTGCACCAGAAGTTTTCACCATAATCAGGTGTCTTCACGATTGAGTTCTAAAGCAAAGGCGTTCATCAACGTAATGCGGAGGCCACATTGAGTTCTTTCTCAGCATCATTATGTTTTGATATATAAGCTGGAAGCTTGGGCGAGTTGGTGATTCAATATCCACATGTGTGCACAGCGCAAAAGACGACGACTGAAGGAAGAACACAACACAGGCGCTGTGTTGTGTTCTTCTTCAATTCTCGTGTTTTGGGCTGTGCAAACATATCGCTATTGATATATAAGCTGGTTCTCTTTCACTGTAGTAACAAGTTCGCCGTTTCTGTTTAGGTTTCATGTGGCCGAATATGCCTAATGATATGGATTACATGAAGAAGTGGACTTGAACGAAAGATATTGCAATGCTCAGGTTTCTTACTAAACCGATTTACTGAATGACTTCATAACTATTCTATTTGAAGCGTATGCACAAATACTGAAATTGAGGCCAAGAAATAATCAATTCGAAATTAAATTTAACATAAATCACTTTGCTATTTTGTACTAAGCAAACTATAACCTGGCTCTTTTTGGTGGCATCATTTACTACAGTGTTAGCGCTGCCACGTGCTCTTTATCAAGCGTGACTCCATATTATATCGGGTTGCTTGGGTTATCAAAAAAAATTGGAGGACGCTTAAGCTTCGCCTTTAAGAGTGAAATGCGACAGCGTTCCCGTCGACCCGCCAAGGGGTGTAAGACAATGGGCTACGGCGCAGCGATCACTTACGAGGCGCCCCGCATCGGACGCAGGGAGCGTCGAGCAACGCAGCGTTCGGCGCGGCAACGAAACGTGCGCCTGAGCAAGCGGAACGAATCAAAGAACTCGGTGCCTCGGAGGGGGAAACGATGCACGCCAGCCAAACGTCGTGATCGGCACGGGCAGAGAGATAGACAGATAGTGATCTAAAGAAAGGAAGGACGCTTGATTCTGCAACCCGTGAGGGAGCAAGGCGAAGCGTCGTCAGGGGAGAGGGAGTCCGGGCCGCGACGCGCCTCGCACCGGTCCCCGCACAGCCCCAGTGCGCGCGTGGCGCGCCACCTGTCGGGGCAGCGCCGTACATTGAGAGGAGGAGGTCTTCTGTGTTTGCCGCAAGATGGCTCTGCGTGTGCGGAAAGCGCAGAAGAAATGTAGCGGAAACGCACTTCGCTACACGTGTAACTGCGACTTCTGTAAGTTACATGTTCATAATTACTGATATACACCGCAGTATAACTTTCTACTGCTCGTTTCTAAGGCAACACCGCATTCACTAGAGGCGCTTTTGTACTGCTTTGAAGCATCGAACTCGTGGCTGAGTGGTAGCGTCTCTGTCTCACACTCCGGAGACCGTGGTTCGATTCCCACCCAGCCCATCTTGTAAGTTGTTTTTCATTCACGAAGTGCCTGCGGGATTTATCGCTCACGGCCAACGCCGCCGACGCCGACGACACCGGCTTTTCTGCCCTTAACGCTGACGCGTTAAAAACCCGGCGCGGTGGCTATGCTATGGTGTTGCGGCGCTAAGTACGAGGTCGCAGGATCAAATACCGGGCGCGGCGGCCGTATTTTGATGTGGGCGAAATGCAAAAATGCGTCTGTCACGTGCATTAGGCGCGCACGTCCCTGTTGATCAAAATTAACCCTGAGCCTCCACTACGGCGTGCATCATAATAACATTGTGGTAACACTGTGGTAACAGGTAACACCACAGAATTCATTCATTGAAAAAAAAACTGTTATAGTGAAATTCGATGAAACAATTATCAAGTGAGAATAGTTTTGCTATTTTGTGACTCACGGACGATGGTAAAGCAATATCTGACCTTACACAATAGTTGTTTTTCACATCAAAAAAGCATTTCATTGTATCGGCATTTTGACAATATACACACCTCTTCAATGTGGACTTCACAATACCTGGACCTCGTGACTTCATGCGCTCCTACCATGATGCCTCATACACGCCGCACACCCATCTTGATAATATTGTGTGTCGGCAATGTGTGCAGGGATACATGCCGCTAAGAAATTACTGAAACAAATTGCTAAGAACAAACTAACTGAAAAGGTCGGGAGAGTTCGGTAACTTGGCCATCAGTGCCGATTATACACGAAGATTTGCGTATTTATTTACTTCGCAAGCCTTGCATTGAAAGGGAATGTACTTTTTCCTCTTCTTCTCTACGTAGGCATGCGATCCATGGCAAGCGGAAGCTTATCTATAGGCCTCGTGCACCGCCTATAGAGGCGCCACTGATAGCCACCTAGCGGGCGCTTCCAACAATACGCGCGGGAGCAGTAGCAGACGACAACGCTTTGCAGCAAGGGTCACTGAAGTTCGCGGCTGCGATTGTTCCTTTGTTCGGGCGCCAGACTGCTTCTTCTGCGGTGACAGCTGTAGGGAAGACGCAGACCTCTGTGGGAGCGGGTATGAACAAGATGTTACCGGTGTTTGGGGCAACATGGTCCACATACGCGCCAGGTGCGTCCCGCAGACAAACGCCATGAAGACCATTTACATGAAGTGGAGCTCATGTAAACTAGCCGACAAATTTTGTTGACTAATGCGATGTCTCGACCGTGTTTTTTCCTAAATTCACCCTTGCCGTAATGCTGCTTCTGTACTTCAACAATAAGCACCCGTCGTTAGTGCAGACTTAGATAACAAATCCGCATGGTGCGATGTCTGCATATGCCGTTGTGATTTTTCTGCCGATGAATACATGTGACGCCGCCGAATGAGTGTAGTGAAAGTCGCCTGAAGAAGAATAATTGCGAATTTATTGATAGAAACGCGTACACTGTAGTCGACGAAGCCACCAAACGCACGGGTTAATAAAAGCGCGTGTTAGCGCTGTACCGCCGATGAACTGCCGTTCGCGCTGCAGTTTTTGCAATTTTAAATTCCCTAAGGGAGCTGCTTGGAAACGTACAAAGTTATAGTCTAACGTTGCAGTACTTTTTTTAAACGTTACCAGAGAGAGGTGCCACATGATATATTTAAAGGCAGAGCAGCGCCAGTCAAATTAGATCCAGCGCTGGCGGCAAGGCCGGGTTTAGTCCTATGCGGCGTAAGCATAACAAGAAATAATTCAGTTGAGTACAAAATTCACTTGCAAGAAGCGACTACGTTGTGAAACAAACAAATCACTCGGCGTGTAAAGTCTGCTCTGACAGCATCAAGGTGTGATGACTTACCAAACGTGACGCGAACTATTCAGCGAAAAATGGATCAGCGAAAAATGGACCAAAATACCATATGCAGCAACTATTAGCAATTCTCGCCCTGAGCTACCTATTTTCTAAACACATTTCCCAAAAAACCACGATATCTAAGATGCCCTCGGGCGAAATGAATAAAGCTGTTAAAGAAGCACTTGCTTGGTGTCATTCGGATAAGACACAGCGTGATTTATACCCTTTACAAACGAGGCAGGGTGAAAACCTCGCAGCCCAAAAGAATCAAGAGTTATGCATGAAGCAACTAGCAACAGTTAAACATGTGCGAAGCCACGCATAAAATAGATGTAAAAACATGAAGTCCGTGACAGCTGGTGCGTGGATTTACCGGGCCACATAAAACTAACAATTTCAGTTCTTGCAAACTTCTGTAGCTTTAACATACAACACAATGCGCTCATGCAGTCGCGCTGCCTAGCTAGCCCAACGCGGTAAAGAAGCGGAAAACAATATAAGCGGGTAACGGCATTCCGAACTTTAGCAAAATGCCTTTAAACCACATGCTGCACTGCAGACGGACTTCGTCGCTTACGCGTCTAACTACAATTGAGTAAAAAAATATTAATAAAAGAAACCGAAGCGACGAAGGAAAGGATGAGAACAAGAAATTTCGCGCCGAAGCGACGATCCATTGCCACCGTTGCTCCTGCTGATGGGGCTTTGCGGGGAATAATTAGAACCCTATCGCCGGCACCTTTTCGCCGGTATTTGAGCCCCCCAGCCTGCAACAATTCTTCTTCGACATTCTTCGGACGCTTTGGCCATCCCACACATGCGAAGGGTGTTGCCTATTTTGCTCTCAAAGCACAAATAAGACGGAGAAGCACTATCAGCGACGCAGCAAACTACGGCGTGCTACGGCGCGCGGCTCGCTCCTCTCCCGTGCGTTCCGCGCAAGGCCGCCACCAATGGCGCGGCCATCGGCGTGCACGTCGCCTATATCCAGAAAAACAGACTTTTAAGCTGTTATAACACCTGGAGGAAAAGCGATGCTGCTTGTTTTCTGAACCTAGTGCGCATAAGCAATTCTATTGATATACTTGTTTTCATAGTTATCTCTCCAGTGATATTTTGATGTAACATATACAAAAAATTCATTTTCTTTTACAATGTCCTAAAGTACGAATTATTTCTCACAGCCACTGAGAGAAAATGTGTTCACTGTATTTAACAGCAGCGCAAGAAAACTGAGTAAAGTAAAAACGGAGACACGCACGAGCGCTGCGTGTGACCTTTGTTTTTTGCGCTGCAGCAGAACTTCTTGAGCTTTGAGGACAGAGCCTAATTTTCGTTTTGAGACCAGCTGCATATCTAGATGAAATTTCTTATTTTGTAATGATTTGTGACGCGCGATAGAAAACTCAAACATGAGAGAAGTTCATATGAAAATGGAGGCTAGACTGATAAACGGTGGTCGAACAAGGAATATCGCCTGCAGTTAACTTTTCTACAAAAAAAAAAAGAAACTCTCTTCGCGAGGGCGGCAACTGCCCTCACAAAGAGCAATGTCCTTTCAAAGCGTTGGCTGCAGCGACAGTCCTGGTTCGCCTATCATTCACCACGATAGAAATTTGTCTTTACACAACACACTTCTGTACCGTGGAACAGAAAAGAAAAGTGGAGTGAGGGAACAATATAAACAGAAAAAAAACTTTTTCTGTGCTTGCAAATGAATAATTGTTTTACATATACATCTTGTGTGAAATAAAACAGAAAATATTATTAAAATAACCGAACAAAATTTAAAAGAAAACAACCTTTCCTGTAATACAAATCAGATAATTGTATATAAACACAATATTTATCTCTATGTAAAACAGAAACAACTTGTTCAGTAACAGGAAAAAGCAAAATAGAAAACAGCATTACAGAAATTTTCTGGTAAGGCAGCTGCCAGAAAATTTCAGGTTTATTAAGGAAACATTTTTCACAGCGTGGGCTACAACCGGTTATGTTTGCCTTGCAGTTCCATGCAGTTTTTTTTTTTTCACGTCAGTTGTAGTGATCTATGTTTAAAACGACCCTAGTTGTCCGTAATAGTTAAGTGGTTGTTCAGTGCATTCGTGTTATCTGGTTGTGCAGAAATAAATGTTCGTTCGGTAAATATGGGCGCCTGCGTTTGTCTTTTCGATATTCGATACTTTACTATGCGCATTCGATTCGTACTCGAATAAGTCGATATTGCCCCAACTATAAAATTTGCATAGCGGACGATGTAAGCTTAAATCTTTCGTTGCCTTCAGACTGGAAGGTCACAAATACAGCACGATTTAAAAGAACATAAGTAACGTAGTTGTCTAAGCATGAAAATGCGCTTATAAGTCTACATTATCCCTCAATTCTGCGGAACGCTCTTGGCTTCTTATTCTTAGCGCAGAAATGACAATTACCTGAGCTTTATATATACAGGTAAAATACCACACTTTCGCTTTAATCCACCGGAAAGCCATCGTGACGCACTGAGTGGTCCGAAAGCCGTGAGAAACGGAGGCGGTTTGTTAAGACGCGCGTGAGCGAGATCAGGCGCTCCGATACGTACGCCTTCCTCATGCAGTCGACGCGTCTTATTCACCTGCTGTGTTCGTAATCTGAACATAAAATATAATCCATTTGGTTTTGGTAAACTGGCTTACGGACACACTTGGGCACGTCCGCCAATAGAATCCACATAGCGATACTATGGAACACGCAGCGTTTAAACGCATTCAAATGTCGCTGTTGTATATAATAAAGAAACATACATTTTGTGAGAACAATGGGAGGCTGTAATGTCGTAAAGGCAGCGCTATGAAGCACAATCACAATGAAGTGGCAGTGGCACAATGGCAGTGAAGGCAACTGTTCCTTCATCTTAGTGACGGAGGCTACCCATCAAACAGCGAGTTCAGGCGACTTACATGTGGCTTTTCAATAGTAACTGTATTTTAGAAGCCTATTCTTGCAGCAATTTTCTAACTTCGAATTCGTTGAAATATCGCTAATTGATCATACAAGTCGCTAGAAGATGTCGCTGATTGCTAAATAGAAAACTTTCTCGTTAACAGATGAGTAACTATAACTCTTGCGACAAAATCGTTAATACAAGAACACTGGCGATGCATTGTGCGACGATCACTTCGGTGATACTATCGCCATCGCTTAACGTAGTGCTCAACCAGCCAATCAGCTCACCCAACTTTGCTAAACTAGCCAATCAGCCCGCGCCTGACGGCGGTACTATCGCCGCGGCGACAGAATTCGACGCCGAAAGTGATCGTCGCAGATTACTTCCCCCGATTAAGGGCCGGTAAATTATAAAAAGTAAATCAGATCGTTTGTTTTCAAGGATGGATCCCCAAGAAACACGGCATCGTGCAAGTGATAGTAGGCTAAACTTGTGTTGGACTGCGCAGCGACAGCTTCCTTAGCAAATGGCGCTTGCAAGGCGTGTCGCGCAGGCGGCTCACACGGCGAAGTGCCGTAACCCTTAGGGCTTGCTTAAGCTCGAGCCGCGTATCGCTGTCAATCGCACCGTTCGCGACCGGTTCATGAAGGGCGCGTGGTCGGCGCAACCGCTCGCAATGTGGCATTTATGCTGGGTTCGCACGGCGCTGTGCAGTTCGCATGTGCCCTCTGATTGTCCAAACGGGTAACCGGCAACTGGGAAAATGCAATAGCGCGTTGGTCGCCTCGTGTGCCGGCGACTAGGAAAATTTCGCGCCGTGCAGGAATTTTGTTATTACGTTTGCTTTCTTATTAATTTTTTATTAGCCTGAGCAGTTTGCATGCGCCGGCATTCGCACTCAGATGTGTGGACGCGAAGTGTGTTGCCAGCTGGCAAACGTTCCGCAGAGGAAAGCCATTCGAAGCCGGCAACTATCGCCAACAGCAGACGAGGCTGGCATATTTTTCTCAGTGTGGGTTCAAGCTTCCCCCTAATGGCAAAAACGCGACTCTTGCACTGTCGCTTTCTGCACTGTATTTGTGGCGTTGACGCATTGACCCACACTTGCGGGACAGTGCAGTAATTTCATCTGTGCCCCTTTTGTTTATTGCTGCCGCATCATGTTGCAACAGCATACATCCCTAGGTACTCGGTTGTGTCCGGCGCGATGGCGTACTTTTTGTGCGCGTGCACATGAACAAACAAGTATAAGTAGGCGAGGCGTATAAGTGGGCGAGGCCGCAGCAATCCCGGCAACATGCTGAACAGTCTCTTATGCTTCACGCTACAGGTTGCGGTTCTTATTCTCGGAAACCAAGTTTCAACTAGCGCCTGCGCTGCTCCGACAACGCCAGTGTGCGTGGACCACGACGCTGGCGTGCATTCATCGACATGGGGTGAATGCGGCATCATGGATTGACAAAGTTTTCCATGCGTCAGAATTCTGGATATTGCCTCAACAACAGTGACGTCAAGTCACATGCTCCATCGCACAGCCATAAAGGCAGCAGACGAGCTGTGCTTCGCCAGTGGGCGAGGCGGCAGCAAGCCCGGCAACATTCTCAACAGTCCCGTATGCTTCATGCTACAGGTTGCGGTTCTTATTCTCGGAAACCACGCTTCAACTAGCGCCTGCGCTGCTTCGACAACGCTAGTGGGCGTGCACCATCACGCTTGCGTGTATTCATCGACACGTGGTGAATGCGGCATCATGGATCGACAAGGTTTTCCATGCGTCACAACTCTGGATATTGCCTCAACAACAGTGACGTCAAGTCACATGCCCCATCGGACAGCTATGAAGGCACCCGACGAGCTGTGCTTCACCAGTGGGCGAGGCGGCAGCAATCCCGGCAACATGCTCAACAGCCCCTTTTGCTTCATGCTACAGGTTAGTAGGTATGTGAGAACTCTTGGTTATCGATCAGATAACCGGTTTTGTTGCTGCCGCTCTGCCAACTGTGTTAATTATTTTTTTATAGTATAATTAGCCCATTAGTCATAGATCGTCTGGTTTGAGGTGATGTAGAAGAAAATCCAGGTCCAACAGAAAAAGATCTCTTGCTAGAACTGTTAAATGGGCAAAGTAAAATTCTTTCAACTATACAGACGTACAGGTAACACAAAAGGAAATTCAAAGGAACCTATCAAAATTAACAGAAAGAATTGATGACATCGAGCGGAGATAGCGTTGTTTAAGTGCGCTGAACTCTAAAGTTGACAGCATGGAAAGAACAATAACGAACTTCGAGGAACAACTCGCCAAAATTAGTGAACATGTTGATGACCTAGAAAACAGAAGCAGGAAAAATGACTTAATAATTTATGGCTTACATGAACCAAGAGTTGGAACTTCAGAAGGCTTAGAGATAAAAATAAACAACGAAGTCCTTAATAAAAAAACTCAGCATTAACGTAACCGGCATCGAAATGTGTCACAGGCTCGGGAGAAAAAGCGAAACTACAACTCGTCCAGTGATTCTAAAATTTCTTGACTACCGAGAAAAAGATGCCCTGTTTAGAGCATCGGATAAACTAAAAGGCAGTGAACTGCTACTATCTGAACACATTTCGAGGCGAGTACGTGACACACGGAGGCTTTTGTTGCAGAGTTTTAAGGAAGAAAGGCAGAAAAAGATGAAATTAAAGCTGCTTTACAATAAGTTGAGCATCAACGGGACTTTCTTTAGTTGGGATGCTGATCAAAGATCTCGTTAAAAGGTTAAGAAACCAGCTCCTCAAAACTGACCAACTAAGCGCAAGCGTGGCCCGTTAGGAATACTGACTGCAAGTAGTAGCAGCGTTTAAAACAAGCCTACAGAGTTAGAGGGAATTCTTTTGTCGTACAACCCAGATATCGTTGTCTTGACGGAGACACGGCTAAATGAAGAAATCTATGATAGCGAGTTCATTCCACTTGGGGATAAGGCATTCAGAAAGGACAAGGGCAGCAGGCGTGTCGGTGTTGCCATCCTTTTCAAGGATAACATCAAGCTCTTAAAAATGCCTGATTTATAGGATGTTGAATGCATCTTTTGCAAGGCCTACCATGAAAATATTCGATATGCCATACCTGCTATGTACAGACCTTCTAATTCAGGTGTTGGAGTTTTTAATTGTTTGAAAGTATACACGAGCGAGCATGTGAAGCACGGTGACCGCATTATTTTCTCGGGAGATTTTAACTTTGCAAGCATTGATTTGGAAACGATGTCGGTCGAAAGAGATAGGGGAGGACATGCCAGACATTGCCTTTTCTTTCAATTTAATACAGTTAGTGGATACCCATACTAGAATAGAGGGTAATTATGAAACAATCCAGGGCCTCTTCTTTGTAAGCAGGACCATAAGTAGCCAAACTAAGCGCGCTGTATATCCCGGTATATCGGATCACGCGGCTGTGTTACTGACAATAAATATTATGAACTGCAAAGACAACTGTAACGCTGTCCGATTCCGCAACTTCTCCCGAGCTGACGATGTCTCGATTATAGACACACTTTCGTTTAACTTAGCTTTATTTTCAGAAAATATTGTAGACGTGCAGGAACTATGGGAATGCTTTAAAACTATTGTTAATGACTGCATTGAAAAATATGTACCAACTATTGTTAAGAAAAGAAAAAGAAAGAATCCGTGGATTTCTCGGAAGACGCTGAGATTGAAAAGTGGGCTCATGAGGTTGAAAAATAAAAGGAAAGTATGAAGCACTGCTTCACCAGTTCACTGACAGAAATTTCTCTCTTTCATCTAAACTTCGGATCCAACTATCTACTGAAAAACAACCTTACTATGGAGAATCATTGCCTAAATTCATCACGACGTCTCCACAGAGATTTTGGCGGGAGGTGTTACCAAAACATTACCAATGTGATGTATTGGAAGTTGATGGCATTCGCTTGAATGATAAAGAAAAAATTGCTAACTTATTTATTGACAGTTTCACTCCGTTTTTACGAGTGATGATGGTGTCTTACCTGTGTTTGAGAATATGTGCCCCCTATTTCTTATGTGTCAATAACGAACAGGGTATATTCCACATGCTTTTGAAACTTGACGAAAAATTCAGGCCCAGAGCATGTACGCAGCACTTTCCTAAAAAGGTATGCCGAATGGGTTTCCAAATACTTGTACATTGTTTTCTACTTTCCTTAGAAGAAGTTTAACTCCCGAATGACTGGAGAACAGTCCGAGGAATATCACTTCATAAACACGGTGCCAAACAGTGTATAAAGAATTACCGTCCGGTCTATTTAACCTCCAGCACTGGCAAATTATTAGAGCACATAATACATAAACATATCGTGGATTTCTTAGATATACATAACATCTTAAGAGAATACCAGCATGGATTTCGGAAAGGGTACTCAACTTGTACAGTGCTACCGTCCATGATTTTGCCATATCTGTAAATAACGTAAAACAAACTGATGCAATTTTTATGGATTTTTCGAAAGCTTTCGACAACGTATCACACAGTAAATTGTTATTTAAATTACATAGGCTGCTTGGAAACTCTCAACTTGTTAATTGTATTTCAGCGCACTTGAACAATTCCCACCAGTTTGTTGCATTTAAAGGCCATCAGTCTAACCAATTACCAGTGAAATGGGGTAGTCCACAGGGCTCGGCCCTAGGGCCACTCCTCTTTTCTATGTATAGAAACGACAGGGTAAACGACATCTCTGTCAAAATAAAGTTGTATGCGGTCGACTGTGTTCTATATCGGAAGGGTAATGATCAATCGGGTCAGGTTAAACAATGATGTTCGGCGTATTGCTTCATGATGTCAGCGGTGGCAGATGTGTATAAACTTCGACAAGACTGTCTTTATGCGGATCACTCGAACGAAGATGCCGTTAACGCTTTCGTACAATTTTAACAATGTGCTTCTGTCTGAGGTGTCCGAATACAAATATCATGGGCTATGGATTTCAAACAATCTTACGTGGAATAAACATGTTCATTACGTTACAGGTAATGCGTATAGGAAGCTATTCTTTTTAAGAAGAACGTTAACTCTGGCTGCCCCTGCTGTAATAAGATTGGTTTACAAATCCATTGTCCTCCCAGTCTTAGACTATGCTGCTACAATATGGGACCCCTGTACAAGAGGTAATATTCTGAAACTAGTGAATGGCCAAAAAAGAGCCGTACAGTTCATTTATAACACTTTTCGACGCACTTTTTACAATTAGCGTGAACTTGTAGTTCAGTGACTGAACTACAAGTCCTCGCTAAGCTGACCCTGTTATCCGGTAGAAACAGCTCATCACATCTGAAACTTTTATATCAATTGGTTAAGGGGCACTATAACGCCGACGTTAGCCAATGGATTACGTTTTCTTCCGGTTATTCAACATACCGAAGACATGAACTAACAATAACACCTTTTCGTCCTTATAATGACTCTTTCAAGTATTCATTTTTGCCTGGAATAGCCTCAGCAGCTGCAGCGCTCAAGCAGGCTCTTTGTTTGCTTTCGCATCCCTTCTTCTTGGCTGAAACACAATAAGTTATTTTTATAGTGGCTGTCTATATGGCATCTGCGTTGATTGTTCCTGTTTCATTTGCACATTTGATGAATGCTTTGTTTAAATTGTGTGTTCTTTCTTGACAGTGACCTGTGCATGTAAATATATTTTGTTCGTCATTATGTCGTATTTTATTTCATGTATTGTATCCCACCCCGCTAAAATCCCGGCGGAGATTGGAGTGCCAACAAATAAAAAAAAATGAACAAGAGATCGATCGCAGCCACAGCGTCGCCCGCTGAAAGGCCGCAGTGTTGTCTATCAACGTACTCCTACACAAATGGTTCTGTTATCGCGGAATAGAGCTGCATAGATCGACAAGTCACTTGTTTTTGTCACCGAGCATGCGTGTGAATCTTCAACTGCGGCTTCATGATTTATTTGCACTTCGGTGCTCACGTTTTTTAGTAGCTGTCGAGTTATTGGTGTGCCTACAATTTATTACACGACTTAATATGGCAGCACACTTCGAAACAATGACGAAACACAACGAACGAACACGTGCCTTATGTGACACCCACATACAGTGCTTGTTCATCCTCTGTTACGTCATTGTTTCCAAGTGCGCTGCCATATTACATGATGACTAACGAACTAGCCCACCAGTACGTCTGAAGGAATTGATTACAATTGATTATCGCAGGCATAATAACGATATGTAGGTATTATAGTTACTTTAGCCAGAGATACTTATCAGATATCTTTTCAATAGCAGAATGTTTGAATGAAAAGAATTATTATTTCATATTGCTGAAAATACTATAGGCGTGAAATCACGTAATGTTTACATTTCTTGTTTGTGCTATAAATGTCCCTGAAAATCGACGTAGTGTTATCTCATTCATGCCTTAAGAGCTGACAAATGTTTACGGGGCACACAAGGCAGCAATGCCCCTGCAGAAAGGCCTGGGGGGCCAATCTGTTGCCTCTTTACTACTTATCCATACCTCTATCAGCATTTAGACAACGTACAGCCTGTAGCCAAAGTGCATACAGGCATGCTTCCTCTCTCAGCAGTGGTAACAATCAAGGATGATTGATTTAGTAGTGCGGTTTTCTGGGCCAGTTGGTGCATGGGGAACGTATAAGTGCGTCCGGCAAGTACGGACTCGAGCACAAGTAAGAAGAAACGGACAGGACAACGCTGGACTTACAACTGAAATTTATTGGGAATACCTTCCACAATTATCCATCATGCATGCGTATATACAACCAAGACAATAACAAGGTTTATAGTCAAAAATCAACAAAATGATATATACGTAAACTAAAGCCTTGTCACACGCCTTCCCGACAAGGGCAACAACATATGGATTAACATAAGTCTAAAAATTGAAGTTCTTTATCATTGATATGGACCGAAGGCTCACTCGCATATCTATGCGCGCCCAACGTTTTGATGTGGAACGCTTCGCTTATTTCTTTCATATTTACTGCGCTCTCTCCCCCGCAACCGATACACTATCAAAAACTGGGCGGGAATCCTGCTTCTTGCAATACAACAGTTAGTCCCTCCTGTACCTGTAGGTAGTAAATAGCGATGCTCACGTATGCGATCATTAATGCAACAACCTATCTGGCCAATATAGGACAGTCCGCATGAGAGAGGTATGTGATACACGACCGAAGATGCACACATTTGGTGAAAAAAAGTGGTGTGATTTTTCCACAGCCACCAGTCGCATCTTTCTTCTCTCCTGTGATGCTTTTGAACAACCTAACCAGTTTGCTCGGCGCCGAGAGCACTACCGTGACGCCATTCCTAGTGGCCACCCTTTTAAGATTATGAGACAAGCCATGCAACTTTCTAAACATGGTTTCAGCCAGAGCCATCAAAAGTAAGACCGCGTACTCTGCCGACATTAACCTCGCTTTGTGGGCTTCAAAACTCTCCTGCAATGAGTGGGATCAGCTCTTGTTAACAGCATTCGTCAAGAACAAGGAAACTATGCCACGTTTTATAAATTTGGAGTGAAACGATTCGTACCGGAGGAGCATTTTTTTCGGTCTAGGGCAATGACGCCAACACACATGACTCTCACTTTTAAATTTAATTTCCAAATCAAGAAATCCGATCAAGTTTTCTTTGCAAAGTTCGAGCGTGAACCTTAGATGCCGGGAGGACTCCTCGAAACACGTTCTTGCGTTTGGTTCAAGGCTATCATCGAAATTTAACCTTACAAACACTAAAAAAATCAACCACATACCTAGCAATTCGCACAATATGTTTGTCCTGCAGCTTGTGAAACAGATTACTGTCAGACTTTCATTAAAAAGGGACACAGTGCAGGAGCGACCTTAGATCCGATGAAGAATAGTGACTGTGCTGTACATAAAATTGCTCCAATAGAAAAAAAGACGTAGTGGCAAATCGGGTGCACATTCACATGTACCATACAAACCCATATATTAGAAGCAATCGTTCACTCGCTCTCGTATTGCTTACAGTGGCAGATACCTTGTTGCAACACTCCCTGCGAAGTAAAATAATCTTGCAAGTCACAGCTATGTGTTCACGCTATTAACGTTTATTAGCCCCCAAGTTCTCCTGTATTCCTGACTACATAGTACAATAGCATGGCTGTGTACAATCACCTGTTTCCGTTCCACTGAAATGAACGTGGTGTATATTTGTAACCAAAATGTTCTTTAAACCATAACTGTTTAACATTCTTTAAACCGTCAAGAAGTTAGGATGGATATTCAGCCTTGCTGGTGTGGCATTTCATAGGATGTAATATCATCATACCACCATGCCATCACTACGACTGAGGTGTTGCTTCCCCGAGAAGTATGTCTTCCACCTTCGCAATTTCGTAAACATTTATACATGTTCAAGTTAACTTTGCAACCTGTCTTGTAACACAACATATAAACGAAGTTAACACAACAGCGCATACATTATCCTATTCATCGCTAGAAATAATAGTTAGCACATGGTATGTAGTCATATTATATCTTGACTTAATAGTTCTGCGGGAACCCGCAAGGTGGAGTGTAGTAATTAACCAAGGGAAAATCATACATCCATTTGTCCTGGTTCGGGACTTGAAACCGGGACCACCGCCTTCTTTTTCTTCAATGCGAGGCTTCAAGGAACCCGTGTGGGTTCCTTTTTTTTAACTGCTACGAACGGGAGGATGTCTTATTTTCCCTAGATAATTACTACTCTCCACCTTGCGGTTTCCGCAGAACTATTACGTGAAATTCTTGCCTTTGTTTTGAGTTGTTGACAAATTTGACTTCACCCTGCTACCTGCTAACCTCCTGATTAGCTGAGATGGTAGAGCGGCTTCACCAGGAAGGCGGTGGTTCCGTGTTCGAGTCATCGACCAGGACGAATTTTTCTTTAACTGCGAGGCTTTTTTTTTTTTCAAAGAACCCATATGGGTTTTTTTGTAGCAATTGCTACGAACGGGTGGATGTCTGATTTCTCTTAACACATTTTATTTTGCTTGTGTCTTCGGTGACTTGAACAAATCATTTTTCTCACCCTTGCAACGGAGCTATTGTGTTTTTTTATATTTAAGCAATAACCTTGCTGCGAGAACTGTAACTGGCTTTACAATAGCACTGCTCACGTACCCTCCGACCATATCATAGACATGCCTCTACAGATACTGTGGGCTGGCCACAATCGGCATTATTTTGAAAGCAAGCTGAGCAGGGCGCAAATTCATGTGTATCAAATAAATATCTGTTCAGTTGAGACGCTGTGTCTCTGTCTACAAGGTATTCACAATACATACATTTCAATCCAGAATAGAAAAGGCCGAAGAACAGAATACACAAAATAACAGAATAAGATTCTCTCTAAAAAGCGGATTTTTGTCTCTATTTTATAGAGCACAGTAAAACTTCAGAAAGCTGAACTATGGCTTGGGTGCATCTTTGCGCATTGTATCTGATGTATAGGTGGGAGAATGTTAGTTTTTTAAACATGAATTCAATAAAATTATACAAATGTTGAAGTCATATGGCCACGTACGTACTTGTGGTAGCAATAATTATTTCTATATATTTAGGTACCACATCTTAACTAGTGCAAAAATAGAGCTAACTACTGGGGACAAAGGATAAGTTGTAAATGCAAGACTACTAATTGTCGTATTAAAAAAAAATTGCCGACGATTACGTTACTTCCTAATGCGAAATGTGAGCGCAGCAAATAAGCTGTTTCACCTTTTCGATAGATTGAGGCAAAGAAATATAGCAACACATGTATGCGCTATCACAGAATTTTTTTTTATTTTTCACACGTATTCCTTTAACAAAGACTCCACTAACAGTTCTTGACAGTCATGAAGGAAGCTTTGTGGTCGGAGAAATAGACTGATATATGTTCGACTTGGTACACCAATGCTTGATTCTCAAAGACGAGATGTATACAAGTGCCTCGCGAGGTTGTCACAGCCGTGGGACGCGTTACGAGCGAGAGGAACGGGATGTTCTCCCGCATAAGTGTTAGGAAATTGCTGTTTGTCTTTATGTCAAGCCGCCACCGATCTGGCTCTCTGATTGCCACTGCACAGGGCGAACGGCAGCGGCAATTTCGGCTCGGGCGGTGCACATATACAGATCCGCCGCCACCGATCTGGCTCTCTGATTGCCACCGCACAGGGGTTGCATTGGAGGAGGAGCGAAGAAAGGAACTAAGTTCGAGCCGGCGCTTTGACAACCGGAGACTCGCAGGAAGAGGGGGGAGGGGGGCGGCGTGTACACCCAGCGGCAAACGATGGGGGCAGAAGCGCGCGCAGCAAGCGGACAACACGATAAAGGGAGGAGGGAAGAGATAGCAGCGACTGACTGATGCCGCTGACGCCGATAGTGAGTCAACCCCAGCTGCGGAGTTGGTTTCAGGGACAACGAATAACCGGCGCGTCGGCAACTGAAGAGCACCCTATCCGCCACACAAGAACAGGGGGGGGGGGACCCTTTCCTCTTCTTTCTGCATGGCGGCGACGGTGTTCTATGCAGTCACGTTATCTTGACTCTCTAGCGGCGTCAGCGGCATCCAGCGGTATCAGTCGATCGCTGCTAGCGCTGGGGCATGAAAGGGGGGCGGAGCTGGTTACGAGGCCGACGACGACGCCGACGCGAAACCCAGGAACGGACGCCAAAGAGCTGCGCTCTAAAACGAAATGAATAGTCTATCAACCACTTGAGCGCCTCGTTGCAAAAAAGAATTGCTAGCAAGATTGGCTGCTGTATGAAGAGCTTCAAAAAATTCGCAATAAATTGTTGCCAAAAAAACATGAAAATTCTCGAAAAAGAGAAAAACCTTATGAGTGAACTACGTTTTGTGTGCACATGTAAAAGGACTCTTTGCAAGGAAAAGAGCACACGCTTGTCGCGTAAAAGATAAGCCGGCCAAATCAAGAAACGTCTGGTTGGCTTTAGCGCAAAAAAAGCCAATGGGAAAGCTTTGTTGCGAATATGGCTGAAAGATACTCCCGTCAACGTGCTTGCCTGTGGGAGGCTACGTACGCTTGTTCACATGAAAGTACCTGCCGTATATTCCTTGTTAAAGAACTTCATATATTGACATGAAATCCTCCTCTGATCACCGAAGCACAGTTGTGTTGTCATAGGTACATAACATTTAGAACATCGACGTATTCGACGTATTCTTTTCCACATTATGCAAGTACTCATGACAGATAAAACTGCAAGAAACAGCATAAAACTTTTGCACAATGCATAACTGATTATTTCAGTGACCTTCCTAATTCATGTGGCAAAGTTGCATAGGCAGATATAATGTAACATCTGTGATTCATGGATTTATTATTGCTTCTGGGCACAAGTATTATACAACTGATCATTGTGGGAATAAAGAAATAACAAGCATTGATTACCACTATGCCATTATGCCCCTTGTATCTTAAAAGTGACTATCATTTCAAGTGAAGGTTGCACCTGGCACACTTGCATTGGGCATCATGTTTATGTGCCCATACATGCATACTGCATCCGTGATGAACCGTTGCCTTGCGTTATGTCCAGTGTCATGTCATTCCTGTACGTAATTGTGGTTTTACACTATACATCTATGAAACTTCTGATCAGCATCGTAGTACTTTTCCTTCTACGTGGGCACCGCCTTTCCGCTGCAATACCCACTTCGCATCCACGATAGATGCTGCAGTCAGTAAAATAGAGTTTCAGGTTAAGATTCCTAAACTGATTTCATTCCAGGAAACCCCAATCAAAGTTTGGGTTCTTCAGAGCATGAGTTATTTGCATCTTCTGATATAAGGCTGTTTTGTGCATGCCATGAATTTTAGGATTTTTGCTGTTTACATCAATGTCCACGTGATAAAAAAGGATGGTGATCAAAACTTGCGGTCATGATACTAGTTACTAACGGGGATGGATTAACCTATGGGCTAAGAGGGCTGCAGCCCGAGGCCCCTGAAAAATGTCTTGTTTAATTGAAATATATTTCTTGCGTGCAGTACAGAGTAAAACATGGGAACAAATGTATTTGGATCCCGAACATAAGGCTAGCCGGGATGCATAACACTTTGTAGAGGAAGCAAAGCAATTAGAATAGCATAGACTCATGTACTTAACAAACTAAGCAACAATAAACACGGTACATAAAAGAAGAAAACACAATATAAAAAATCTTGAATATACAAATGGTATGAATGAACATTTGCAAGGGAAATGCACGAGAAAAAATAAAACGGCAAGCAGTGAATATAATTGAACAGTTTTAATTATCTCCGAAGGTTAGCTGCATGTTTACATATGTGGGCCGAACGCTCTCTTCGACTACTGCAACACTTGAAATTCTCCGTTTACCATACAAAATATGGGCTTTGGAGCCGGGAATGTTTTTAAGTGCACTGCATGTAGAGGGTCCCCATTCGGTCAAGCTCTTCGCGGATAGTGGGAATTCGGTAACGTTGCTATATAACCATTAGAAGAGTTTTAAATGCAGTAATTAGAGAATCAGTCAAATATTTGCTTTTTTAAAGGGCAGCGTTCTGTTTGTATGGTAATGCGAGAAAGTCATAATGCTGACAGCCCTGTTTTGGTTGAATAACTGGCTCAATGCTTGAATGGCCCATAGATGCAACACAATACGACAAACGGATGCGGAACTGGCTCAATTAAATGTTCTCGAAGGGTTCCTATATCAACAAAATTTCAGCCCTTTAGCGGAATGCAACAAGCCTTGTTCAATTTTTTGCAAAGGTTATCAATCTGAGGTATACAGTGAAACGACTAATCTAATACAACCTCTTGGTGAGCCCCCTCAGCAATTTCAAAAACTTCCTTGCCATGGCATCGTCGAAAATTTTAGTCATATCATTAAAGTTGTAAAGTGCCTTCCAGGGAGTTCTTTAAAACGGTATAATGGTAATTTGGGAAACGTATCATAACTGTTTCAATTCCTACTGCTCCGCTCGTAGTTCAGCCAAAACTGAATATTTTTCCCAAGACTTTCCTTCACTACTCAAACCTGATCCCAGAAATTTCTGGCTAATTTTGTCTCCTGAACACCACACTAATGACATCTCGTTACACAATGAAAACAATATTCCTATTCCTAATAGTGAGTGCGCACAAGTTTTCAATATTATTCTCATCCGTATTCACGAAAGAAAGTGCAGTGGAAAGTACTCATAGAGCCCCACTGTGGAAGAAGAAGAAGAGACTGGACATCAAGCTTATAGGCTCGATGATAGTAGCTGCGACATCAACGCAATCACCTCATAAATAAAATGCAAATCTTTGTGGGTCTTCTGTTACTATAAGTTGGTAACCCGGACGTGATAACTCATCACAACTGTTTACGTCCACGAAGTTTCTTCTTGAAGCCATGGAACCAGCCGCCGAACAACGTCATCTCGAAGAAAACGGAACATGTTCTGTGGCCGCGCTGAAACTTCTCCATTTATGGCCATGGGATTGTGAATTCTGGTTCGTCCACATCGTGACGCAGTTTCGCAGTCGAGGAGTCACATCTCAGATGGCCAAGTACGACAACGTCATGAGTGCGTTTAACCCGACCGCTGCACCTTTGGAGCGCGACATTCTGCTAGCTCAACCGCCCGATGATCGGTACGACACCCTTAAGCGGCAGTTACTACAGCGCACTACAGTCTATGGGTCGCGACGGATTCAGCAGCTCCTTTCATCGGAGGAAATTGGTGACAGAAAACTATTTGAGCTGCTTCGCCGCATGACACAAATCCTGGGAACCAGCCCATCATCAGCAGACTCGAAAATCCTTCAGGAGCTCTTCTTCCAGCGTCTACCGAACCAGGTACACATGATTTTATGTGGCTTACCTACTACGACGTCTGTCGAGGCCTTAGCGATGATGGCAGACCAGATTGTGGATTTGTTGTTTCCTGTGTTTCCATCCGCTGTTGACCGTTGTGTTACACCCATTGCGACACAACCCCAGGTACAGCAGCATTTTGACGAACCTGATAGTTCAAGCACGCACCTTGCTGCAGAAGTAGAGGAGCGGACTAACCAGTTGACTGCCTTACCATTTTGGGTGAAAAACCATCAGCAGTGGCATCGCTCACATGATCAAAACGTGTCATGTCCTCCATCTCTCTCTCTTTGTTGGTATCGCGCCAGATATGACACTCGCGCACGCCAGTGCCGCCTACCTTGCGAGTTTCTGGGAAATGGTCGGGCCAGTCACTGATTACGGCTAGTGCTACTCGCTCTACACCAAACCGTCTCTTCTACGTCACCGATCGTGTCACGAAACTTCGCTATCTCGTACACACTGGTGCGGAAATTTGTGTAATTCCCCCTAGTTTTCAAGACCACAGAAGACATCGCCATGACACGTCTTTTCTCCCTGCCGTCAATGGTTCTAACATTAAAGCGTATGACCAGATATCTGTCACCTTAGACCTTGGCATGCGGCAACATTTTCGATGGTTATTCACTGTCGCTGACGTCCGCAGGCCGAGCATCGGCGCTGATTTTCTGTGGAGGTCTAACCTTCCCATCGACCTTCGCAACTGCCTCCTTCTTGACACCTCAACAAATCTGTCCGTACAAAGTATCACCACATCTGCACCAAATTTGCGTCTCGTAAAAGCACACACCCTGGTACCGAAACAGTGGTCCACCATCTTGCTGGAATTTCCAGACCTGTTCAAACCACCCTCGCCAGATTGTCCAGTAGTGAACATCACGCACCACATTGTGACTAAAGGACCACCAGTATAGGCCCTACCTCGCCGCTTAGCACCAGACTGTGTGAAAATTGCAAAGCAAGAATTCGAATTCATGGCTGAGTTGGGATTCCTTCGTCCTGCCGCTAGCCCTTCGTCATCTGCTTTACACATGGTGCCCAAGGAGACGGGTGATTGGCAGCTGTGTGGCGATATGCCGCGCCTTAAACTAAGTGACCATTCCCGATAGGTGCCGTGCACACAACACCCACGGTTTCACCGCCTCGCTTCATGGTTGCTGCATATTTAGCAAAGTGGATATAGTGAATGCTTACCATCAGATTCGTCTTGAGCCTTCCGACATTCCTAAAACCGCAGTCATTACCCCTTTTGGCAGGTTTCAATACGTGGGCATGCCATTAGGCCTCCGTAGTGCTGCTCAAGCATTTCAGCGGTTCCTCGATTAAATACTCCGAGGTCTGACCTGTTGCTTCGTCTATTTAGACGACATTCTTATATTCTGTCGCTCTGCTGTGGAACACGAATCTGACCTACGTAGGGTGTTCGAATGCCTCCATCAACATGGCCTGGTCCTAAACATCTTGAAGAGTGAGTTCGCGTTGGTTCTCCAGATTTTCTGGGCCAAGCATGGCACCCAACCTGTTCCATCCCGCCTCCAATCCATCAAAGATTCCGACGTCCGTCTTCTACCAAGCAATTACGGGCATTTCTGGGCCTCATCAATTACTATCGCCGTTTCATTCCTCCCTGTGCTTCAATTTTGCAGCCTCTGCACATTCTACACTCTGGCACACCATGAGCTAGCACGCCTATATCATGGACTAATGCTGCTGAATCTGCACTTATCTCTGCCAAGAGCGCCCTTGATATGACTGCTCTACTGGCACACAGGCAACGAGACGTTCTAATGTCCGTCTTAGTAGACCCCTCTGACATAGCTGTTAGCACCGTGTTTCAACAGCTGGTTGGCAAGACATGTCAGCTGATATCTTTCTTTTCAAGGAAGCTGACACCGCAAGAAATCCGCTACAGCACTTTCGGTCGCAAATTGCTCGAACTGTACTTCGCAGTGCGCCACTTCCCTCACAACCTTGAAGGGCGTCAGTTCTTTATTCTCAACGACCACAAACCGCTCATTTCTGCTATTATCTGGAAAGGTCTTTGCACACTCCCCGCAAAATTCGCGAGCTTGTATATCTCTCGGACTTCATCCCTGATATTCGGCACATCAGTGGTGCCGATAATAACGTCGCTGACGCTCAGTCCCGGATGCATATAAATGGAAGCCGAGTAAATTGTTCCGGCATTGAGTTTGCCCACCTCTCTACCGCTCAACGCACAGACCGTGAGCTTCAAACACTCCGGAGTGCCAATGATTTTCTGCGCTTCGAAGGTATCTTGCTGCCTGGCTGCAACGTCACAGTGATATGCGACCTGTCTACGGGTCATCCTAGACCGTACGTTCCACAAGAATTCTGGCAGCCAGGTTTTGACGCACTACAATCCTTATCGCACCCTTGGGTACGTGCCACACAACGTCTGGTCACTTCCCGCTGTAGGTGGCCACGTATGAACGCTGACGTCCGTTGCTGGGCACGGGCATGCATACAGTGCCAGCGCGCCAACGTCAGTCGACCCACTATGAGCGCGCCTGGTCATTTCCCACCACCAGACATTCGCTTCGGCCAGGTTGAGACCGATATCGTTGGTCCGCTACCACCGTCCTCGAACCAACGGTACATACTCACTTGCATCGACCGCTTCACACGCTGGCCTGAAGTAATGTCTCTGTCTCAGTATAATTGCAGAGCCTGCAGCCCAGGCCAACTTAAATACCTGGATTTCTTGTTACGGCGTACCCCGCACCATAACGACAGAAAGGGGAGGACAATTTGTCTCGTCCCCCTTTCAACCTCTCTCCCATCTTTGGTTGTAGTGCTCATACGAACGACAGATTATTACACAAGTTCCATTGGATTGGTAGAACGCTTCCATGGTCAACTAAAAGCAGCACTTCGTGCCCATGACTCTGATTCCATGGGCAGAGCGCCTGCCTGTGGTTATACTAGGGCGTCGCACAGCTATGAAAGCAGATGCACAGTGCTCCTCAGCAGAAGTCGTTTTCAGCACGGCACTTCGCATTTATGATGAGTTCCAGGTTAGTTGTGTACGCTCATACCGCAGAGATGAAAGGGGTGTTGTGGTGCCGTGCCCACTGACTTTCATTGCCTTAGCGTACGAGTGTTACCATGTGCGAAAATTGTTAATTCATGCCTTGTAGAATTGAATCCGGGTCCCCCCAATTCTAATATGCTCCAGACACTGATAAAGGGCCAGAAGGCTATTAGGGATGATTTGGCAGAGCTTAAAAAGCGGTTGGAAGACGCCAAAAATGTCAATTCTATCTCAACCCGAATGGCCAACCTAGAAACAAATGTCGGAGCAATGGCACAAAAAGTAGACAATTCTGAAATCTTTAACAATTCTGCTGAAAGACTTCACAAACACTCATATTTCAACAGGCAAACCTAGTAGAGCCAGATCAGAGTCGGAGGCCTAATCTTGTGGTTTTCGGCATAGATGACTGCGCAAATTAAACTGCGGCTGATCTGCGACATAATGTAATCAAGGAGGTGTTCCATGAATGGGCGTGGCGTAAAGTGTTTATCTGTTGCTAGAACACATCGCTTGGGAAAACATGCTGGAAAGCGACCTGTTTTTCAAAATTATATGGAACAACAAGAAGTGCTACGCAACTGCACGAAGCATAAGGGAACGCAGATTCCCGTGCAAAATTACGTGACTGTTTAAACACTAATTAAACGAAAACTGTTATGGCAAAGTGCCAAAGCTGAAAAACAAGGCACGAAGGTCGCATTGGTGAAGGATAAACTTCGCATCGATTGCCAGTTCTACGCATGGGATGACGTTTCAAACACGTGTTGTTTTCCAATCTGGGAAAGATGTTACACAAAAAAACGTCGTAGCTTTCACGGTTTAAATCTACGAATCATTGTGTGCTCTCTTTTAACGCCAGAAGCATTCTCAACAAAGTGGAAAAACTAGAAATAGTATTGCTTCTGACTTATTACACTTATGTAGTTGCTACCACTGAGACGTGGATGCGTGATGGCATACGCGATGGTGGAATTATTCGCCCGGCTATCAGATGCACAGGCGTGCTCGGGGCACACGCTGCGGAGGAGTTGCTGTTATTTCTAAACTAGATATTGATGTATGTTTGCTAAACCAGACTCCTGATCACCAAAGCCTGTTTCTGAACGTCACTGGTAATGCTTTCACATTTATGCTTTGTGTTCTTTATAAAGCCCCTCAAATGTCAGAATCGTTTCTTAAACAACTTTACGACCATCTTCTTCTAAACCGCCCAGGACATGTAGTTATTACAGGGGATTTCAACCTTCCAGCTTTTAAATGGGATAAATTAGTTTACTGACAATCTAAATAGAGTGATGTTTAGACACAATGCTAGCTTTGAAGCTTGATCAAATTGTCTGTGAATCTATGCGCCAAAGTGCTGTCTTGGGCTTATTTTTTGTAAGTGATATGTTTTTAAATGGTGTTATTAGGACTTAGTATGGTGTGTCAGATCATACTTATTGTTTTTTTCTGGTCTTATCGAAGGTCTGCAAGGCATTCGAGTGCTCATTCAGTGAGCATTAAAGACATTGATCGTGCTGATATTACATCAGTAACAGATTACTTAGTGCGCTGAAGCACAGTACGCATGGTTATGTTCATGCCCTGTGAGCACGATTTAAAAACGCGATCATGTTCTCGATTGACCAATATGTTCCATTGCGGAAAGTACGTAAGAATCGTAAAAATCTATGGATCTCTACGGATGTGATCCATATTAAACGTAGATTCAATCGACATAGAAAACTAGAGACGTAACAGCTGAGATTTTTAATGAATTGCAAAGAAATTTGCAACTAAAGTAAATGAAGCGTGGATACATTACTATCAAGTCACTCTCCCTGCATTCATTAAAGGTGGTCCTGCTAAATTTTTGAGATTTTTGGGTCAAAGCAATGAAATGGTGCATAAAATAAACTTAACGGGAAATTCGAAACTGACAGCATAATAATATCGCAGGTTTTTAATATACATTTTCAGAGCGTTTTCTCTCCGTCAAGTGCTTATGTACCCCAATGCGTTATCCTTAATAATATGGACATTCTTATCGTCAGAAGGGAAGGTGTCTTAATTATGTTGAGGATGTTGAACACCAAAAAGATTACAGGATGAGATCCATAATGCAAGAAAGGGATAAGGCGTGCAGACACGGACACAAGAGAAGTAGACAAAACGAACGCCGACTATAAACTGAAGGAAGCACTGAGCGCGAAAAAAAGGAAAGGAGACAAAAACTAATCTTCGCAGGCTCTGGAATGGTAGCATTTTCATTTTCACTTCATTTTATTTCAGCATTCTTTTTTTACAGCAGAAAACGAACGCTAGAGCAAGAACAAAAAGCTGCAAAACAGCAGCTTGACTAGGTCCTTGCCACTTTTCTTGGCAACAGGCACAGATTCATACATACATGCAGAGTACATATAATATGCATATACACACACCCATACCAGAAAACTTCCTGTTAGTTTGTCAATGAGAGAGAGAGAGAAAAAAAAGAAAAAAAAGGAAGTGCGCACATATTAACCAATAGAAAAAAAGACAAGTACATTTATAGTATTTTCTTGAACCATTTTTCTTTAAACATTGTTACAACATTCATTTTTCAGAAACTTGTCATGGTAACTCATACTGCCACTTATAAGGGTATAATTTACTACAGCAACATGCTTTCGTACAAAGGATTCTCAAGTAATATAAGCAAAATACCGTTATATAAGTCATTTTAATCAAATCGCTCGACCGTTTGTGTCACCGGTTCCACGCAAATGCACCGTATTCTGAAAGTTGTGCTGTCAACGTTTGTTTAGAAATAATATTTAGGGTTATATCAACAATCTGTAAGGCGTTTAGTAACTTCGGTACGCGATATTCTAATCTAGTAAAGCCATGATTTGTTCTTGAAAATTGCAGTAGCCAAGCATACTTTTGCCTCATATTGTACGGTACATGTGTGGGGAAAGTTAATTTGCATATATCTAAGAAAAATGTGTTGTTGTATAGAAGACTGTTTTTGTACTTTAAAACAAGGTTTGTTTCGTAGGAGCGTTGTACGGGAATCAGATTAAGGGAGCGAAATATTGCAGCTGTATTAGCATCGTTTGAGGCATTCACAATATTGCGAACGGCCTTTTTCTGCAGGACTAGTAATCTGTGAAGATTCGTTTGGGAAGTGGTTCCCCTATACGAGATTGCAATAATTTATATGAGGAGCGAGAAGGCTGTTGTAGATTAAATGTTTAATTTTAGGGGGTAAAACGCCTGAATTTGCATAGTATGCCACAAGCCCTGGCCAAAGACGTTGAAACTCGGGCAACGTGATCATCCCCCAATAAATGCTCAATAAAAACTACTCCTAGAGTATTTACTTTTTTTACAAGCTCTTTCCTCTCCGTACCAAGCGTTACTTTATGTTTCTATCAATTTTTTTCTGTGGTGGAGCAAACACAATAGCTTTTGTTTTCGTACTATTTATTTCTAACGTGTTAGGTTTACTCCATTTAAGCAAACTACTCAGGGTGTCATTTGCCAGGTTCGAAAGGTAAGCCAGGCTAGTTGACAGGAAAAACAAACTGCTGTCATCGGCATAAATTATGAAGCGTGTTTTTCTGCTTATATGAACAATGTCATTTATGTAGATGTTGAACAGTGTTGGCCCAAGAACGCTGCCTTGCGGAACTCCTTGCAACATTTATTGAAGAGTTGATCGGTGGCATTTAATTGAGGCGCACTGCTTTCTATGTCTTAAATATGACTGTATAAGTGCTAATGGAGTGCCGCGATACCCATGATGTCGTAATTTATCGAATAGAATTTAATGGTTAATCCAGTCGAGCGCTTTAGAATAGTCAATAATATACTCCTATTATCTTTTTATCTTCAAAACCGTTAAGAATGAATTCTTTTTGTGACAGTAAAGCAAGCTCTGTCGACATTCCTTTCCGAAAACCAAACTGTTGCTTGGATATGTTGCTTGGTTATCTGTAAAATGATGTAACCCTTTTACAGATAACTTTTTCTAGTCCTTTTGAAATAACAGGTAATACTGAAACTGGTCGGTCATTTGAAAATTCATTTTTGTTCCCCGATTTAAACAGTACAGTAACTTTGGCATATTGCATTGCTTCGGGAAAGACTCCAGCAGATAAAGCAATATTGAATATATGAATGAAGACAGGTGACAGAAGATCGAGCAGAAATTTAATGGGTGTGATTTGCAGTCGACCAATGTCACGCGCAATGCTGTTTTTCAGGGTAATGAAAGTTAAGAAAACCGCTTCCGGAGACGTTCGCTCAAGAAAGGCTCAATGTTTATTGGGTAGTACACCCGATAACTGAATTGCTGTTTCGTTGTAATTGCTTGAGACTACAGAAGTAAAGTAAGAGTCATTAAAGCTGTTTGCCAGCTCTTCGCCCCTTAACGATTTGCCACCCACAGTAATTTCCAACTCATCTTCACGGTGTGGTCTTAAAAGCTTGTTAAGTTCACGCCGGACTGTTTCGCTTCGACCATTTGTTTGATTAAACCGATGTTCAAAGTATGCACGTATTGTGTTTTTCAAAAGTTTAGTTACACCATTGCGGCATTTTTTGAATGCTGCGAGATCACTAATGGCCTTTGTTTTCACGAATTGAGCATATAATGAATTTTTCTCGCGAATAATTTTGAGACACTCATTTGTAACCCATGGCCTGCGTATTTTAGTGGACCTTCTTACTTGTTTAAGCGGAAAACATCAAGTATATGCTTCCTTCAGAATGCTTATAAACGTATTGTAAGCGTTGTTTGCATCAGTTACTTCAAGCATGGAGCTCCAGTTTATATTTTCTATTCTCGTGCGAAATTCCCCTAATGTTTCGCCGTTGATTTCTTGTACGAGAAATGTATCAGCGTGATGTGTATCTTTAAAACTGTGAATAAAACGGTAGAACATATAAATTGGTAAATGGTCACCTAAGCTAGTGACAATCACCACCTGAATCTGTACAATCTTCAGAAGAATTTGTTGTAAATACATAACAGTAACATTCAGTAATAACATTAGTACAGTGATATGACTCGAGAATCATTCACAATTCAAAAGATTTCGGTGTCTGGCGTAAAATATTGATGTTTAAGTCTCCTCCCATAGGAAAACGCAGTTTGTTGACTGACACAAAGCTGAATATTTTTTCCAAAAAAGAAAAAAAAAGTGTTGGTGTTTCCATCTGGTGGGCGGTATACAACGACAAACACACGTTTTCTACACTGCAGTGCTACAGCTTCATAATCTTCGGTTGCTATGGAAAAGTCGTCTAGCAAGCTGCACGATAAGCTCTCTGACACAAGCTGCAACACGCCGCCACCGCGTCAACAAGGTCTGTTGACAAAGAAGGTGTTGTAACGAGGCAGGCGCATTACTTTGTTTTCAGACGCATACCATGTCTCGGTAATCATGATAACTTGAAAATGAAACTTCATTGAAAAGTGTAGTGAGCTGGTCATGCTTAGCACATGCAGATTGCGCATTTCAGTGTAGAAAGGTAATACAATCACTGTATTTAGGGGTAACAGCAGTGCTGGGTACTGGGGCCCGTCTGTCCGATGTAACATATACCAGAGGACAGGCGGATCCGATACACTCTGTTTTCTTGTGGAATGAATGAATTTATTCTTCTGTGTGATAATACAACCTCTTTGGGCCGAGATGCAGCGACGGTTATTTTGTACAGATTGCCTAATTTTTCAGGGGCAGAGAAGACAACTTTGACGTTAAAAGTGTGAAAAAATTGCAACTGTACATTACTGTTTGGGCAGCCGTACCCGAGATTCCCCAAATATTCCACCATGAAGTTGCAGGAGCAGCCCACAAGCAGGATATGAAAAGGAAGAAGACAGAGAGACCGCGAGTGTTTTACACCAGAACATAATTGCTCAAACAAAAAATGGAGTCGAATCACGCGTTTGTATTTGTTGTTATCACTTTTTTGGCACTCAGCAGCAAGAGGGTCCAATCCTGTTATGCACAATGCGTCTAAGGGGACATGCACAATGGTTTAAAAAATTACATTTTACACAGATCAAAGTAATAGTGGGTTTCGCTTCACGAAGTGGCATTTGTTTTGCCCCAGAAATAATGTTAATAATTATTCAGCCATGTTTCTAATTACTGGTTTTCTTATCTATATATCATTTAAGAAACGTTAGGTAACGTTTAATAATACTAATAATAATATTTGGGGTTTTAAGTGCCAAAACCACTTTCTGATTATGAGGCAAGCCGTAGTGGAGGACTCCGGAAATTTTGACCACCTGGGGTTCTTTAACGTGCACCTAAATCTAAGCACACGGGTGTTTTCGCATTTCGCCCCCATCGAAATGCGGCCGCCGTGGCCGGGATCCGATCCCGCGACCTCGTGCTCAGCAGCCCAACACCATAGCCACTGAGCAACCACGGCGGGTTAGGTAACGTTTGGAAAGACAAGTTGTTATAAATGAAAACACCTATTTTGTGTCCAGAATACCTGGACAACATGCCTGATGCAAAACAAGCCCAAAGCAATGTAATTAGTGAGCCTGCATCATGACATACTCGCACTGAGAGCAAGCGTTAGGACACCTACTTGTCAACCCTTCACTTCACTTCACTTCACTTTTATTTTCCTTAAAGACCCCTGAAATGGGGGTATTACATAAGGGGTGGGGTTTACAAATGTGCATTTTAATTGGTGGCCACATGAGTTCAGAGAAGAATATTAGTAATAAGCTTATCAGCAAACGTCGTTGAACAGGTGATTTCAGTTATGTGACAGGGCAGGCCGTTCCAGTCGCTTGATGATCGGCAAAAGAAGGACGCAGAGAAAGTTGTAGTTCGGCTGCGTGGACGGGTTACTTGCACGGAATGCCCTGTACGCAGGGAATGGCGAGGGGGTGGGGCCAGCACATATGGTGCATGGTGGAGCGAACTGTAATAGAACTTGTGAAAAAGGATTAACGAATCAATGCGACGCCGGGATGATAGCGTGTTTAAGGCGGACTGTGCTTTAAGTAGTGATACGCTAGTGTTATAAGAATACGAAGAATGAATGAATCTTGCCGCACGATTCTGAATTCTTTCAAGTGCATTGATAAGGTAAGTTTGATGTGGTGACCAGATGGGGGATGCGTATTCAATTTTCGGACGTACGAGCGTCTTGAATGCTAGTAGTTTGACGTGTTGCGGTGCATGACGCAGATGGCGTTTTAGGAATCCAAGTGTTTGGTTAGCAGATGCAGTAATGCGCGTAACATGAGCAGACCAGTCCAAGTCGTATGAAAGGGTGACGCCGAGGTATTTAAATGTGTCCACTTTTTCTAAGGTAGTATTAGTAATATTATACGGTGAGTATAAGGGCTGATGGCGGCGAGTGAAACACATTACTTTACATTTATTGGCGTTAAGGGTCATTAACCAGTGGTTGCACCAGCCTTGCACTTTGTTAAGGTCATTTTGTAAGATACTGTGGTCAGAGTCATTAGTAATTGTGCGGTAGATGACACAATCATCAGCGAACATACGTATTTGAGAGGAAACATTAAGGGGAAGGTCGTTAATATAAATAAGAAAAAGTAGGGGGCCTAGAACACTACCTTGTGGGACGCCAGAAGTTACAGGGAGGGGTGCGGAGGTGCGATTGTTGACATGCACTGACTGTGATCGGTTAGTGAGAAATTCAATAACCCAATTTAAGACGTCAGGGTGCAGGTTCAGCTGGGAGAGCTTGAGTATTAGGCGTTGGTGAGGTAACTTGTCAAATGCTTTAGCATAATCCAGAAAAATGGCATCGATTTGGGTGTTAGCATCAAGATTAACGTGTAAGTCATGGACGAACATAGCAAGTTGCGTTTCGCACGAGAGACCTTTACGAAAACCGTGTTGGGATGGGTGAAAATAGTTGTTAGCGTCAAGGAAGTGCATAATTTGGGTGAAAATGTCGTGCTCCATTATCTTGCAGGGTACGCTGGTTAGGGAAATCGGTCTGTAGTTAAGAGGCGAGTTTTTATTACCTGATTTGTAGATTGGAACGACCTGCCCTTCCTTCCATGTGACGGGGATGCTACAGGAGGATAAAGACTGTGAGAAGATTAATCTAAAGTACGATGCGCAGATGAGTTTAGTATTTTTTAACAGTTTAGAGTTGATGCCATCCGCCCCAGATGACGATGAGAGTTTTAGCTTTTCAATTATTGCCGTTATGCCATGTTCAGTGAATTCGATCGGTGACATAACAGATTGCACAGCTGACGGTGGTATAGGTAACAGAGCATCAGGTTCAGTGGTGAATACTGATGAAAACGCGCGGTTAAATGCATCGGCACACTCTTCTTCGGGGATTACTATATCGTTATGGTCGGCGATAGTGATAGCATTGGGTGGCTTGGGGTTTAGTAACTGCCAGAATTTCTGGGGGTTAGTGTTTAGTACACGAGGCAATGTGTCATGGAAAAAAGAGTGTTTTTCGCGGCGTATAGCCGAGAGATAAACTTTCTCTGCCTCGTAATATTTGTCCCAGGCCACAGCACAATTGGTTTGCTTTGCCGACCGAAAAAATCGTTTCTTCCTGTTTTCTAGAGTTGATAATTTTTTTGTGAACCAAGGTTTATTGCTGTTAGTCGGTACTGAAACAACTGGAATGTGGTTATTAGCAAGGTCGGTGATTTTTTGTTAGAAGATCGACCAATTTGCTTGAAGTGTGCGGTTGTGGAATTCATCACTGAAAGTGGGGTAGAAGGACATTAGTTCGTTGTTAATGGCTTCGTAGTTGCCTTTATCGTATAGGCGTATTATTTTATTCCACGATTCTCGTTTTGGAAAGCTAAAGTTAAAGACAGTGTGGATTACTTTATGGTCGCTAATTGCCGGGAGATACGATATCGAAGATAGGCTAGACGGATTGTTAGTTAATACGAGATCTAAAATGTTGGCCGAGTCATTCACCACGCGTGTTGGTTCTAAGACTAGCTGGGTCAAGTTGAAATTAAAGCAGACTTCGAGGAAATCATTTTCGGTTGTATTATGTGACGAAGGTGGATAGTTATCCCAACTGATATTAGGGAAATTAAAGTCTCCAAAGAGCAAAATCTGAGCGTTAGTGTATTTTTTCATTAGTACATCTAGGACACGGTTGAGCTTGTCAGTGAAGCTAGTGTCTGCTCGCGGGGGGCGGTAGCAAACGCCAAGTAAAATAGTTTGCGGTGTTGCACGAAAGAGTAGCCATAATATTTCAAGGTCACTTGGGTTGTGAACAACGGAGCAGGGCATCGTATTACTAACGGCGATGAGCACCCCGCCGCCTCTAGAGTGCTGGCGATCGTTACGGAAGACATGGAAACCGGGTAGGTCATCCATGACCTCCGCGTTGGATACGTCAGCGGTTAGCCAGGTTTCTGTAAGTATCAACAAGTTACATCGATGATAAGACCAGATTAGATACAACGTCACGTTTGGAAAGGAAGCTACGTATGTTAGATTATATTGCTGAAATAGTACCGTTAGGGCGGGTTGTCGTTATCGAACGGTGTGTTGGATGACGGTGATGCAGCGATTGCTATTGGATTTCTTTTAAACATTTTGTAGTTTCGTCGTACATGTACTTAGCAGATCCTATGAACAGAGTTTTGCTGCGTAATGAAAATGCAGCTGACTTGGTCCTTGCAAAAGCCAAAAGATGTTTCCGGGCATTCTGCACAGTACGAGAGTAGTCTTCGCGAATGCTATAGTTAGTGCCTTTCAACTTGCGGCCGTTAGACAGAATTTTTTCTTTTGTTTTATAAAAAAGGAACTTTACGATTATAGGACGGTTTCGGTTATCAGAATGGCGGCCGAGACGATGCGCACGTTCAATCGCCTCAGGATGCACGGTTATGTTTAATTGGTCGGCGCAAAGCCGAATGATTTCTTCCTCTGCCTGAGCGGCGGATGTAGACGCACTTGGGTCGGGGATACCAAAGAAGACAAGGTTGTTGCGGCGGGCTCGGTTTTCTGCGTCATCGATGCGCGCTTCTATATCGGAGATTGCCCGTGTCGTCACGGCCGCAGAAGTCTTAAATGTTTCAACCTGTCGCTGCAGGTCCTCGATGTGTTGACAGTGGCTCTCGACGGCATGCATTCTTCTGTTTAGTTCAGAAATTGAATTGTTAGTCTCGACTAGTCCGCTTTTTAAACCTTGAATCTCGTTAATTAACTGCGATTGCCCAGCGGATAGCTTCTTTAGTTCAGTTAGTATAGCGTTAGTGTCAGGGCCGGGGTTAGTTTCTATGTCGCCCGACAGTAGCAGCAAAGAGCGCGAGACATGAATACAATTCATTGCAATGGCAAACAGACACTGGGGGCTTGGCAGTAGTACCAAAACATAGTTGCTTGATTTCTTAGCGTATAGACTATAAGACTGACTAACCTGCATGTTAAACAGCAGCAGTTTAGTGGACTGTATCGTGGCACAGCCACCGAGCCCACAGGTTGGCGCGTGAAGGCGTTGGGCTTTTATAGGCGATCTGCCTGATGTTGCTGACGCAGGCAGCTCCCTGGTGGTAGGGCCGATCACGCTCGTCACAGGCGGCGCTAGTAGAAGCGTAGGGGGCGCTAGCGTGACTCGGCGATAGACAGCAGGGGCACGGCCAAGGCACGGTTCCAGGCAGATTGAGGTTGATTGTGGGACAGCCGAGATGGTAGCGGGCAGAGCTGCGCCGATCAGTGCGATGATGAGCACCTGCATGTTAAACAGCAGCAGTTTAGTGGACTGTATCGTGGCACAGCCACCGAGCCCACAGGTTGGCGCGTGAAGGCGTTGGGCTTTTATAGGCGATCTGCCTGATGTTGCTGACGCAGGCAGCTCCCTGGTGGTAGGGCCGCTCACGCTCGTCACAGGCGGCGCTAGTAGAAGCGTAGGGGGCGCTAGCGTGACTCGGCGATAGACAGCAGGGGCACGGCCAAGGCACGGTTCCAGGCAGATTGAGGTTGATTGTGGGACAGCCGAGATGGTAGCGGGCAGAGCTGCGCCGATCAGTGCGATGATGAGCACCTGCATGTTAAACAGCAGCAGTTTAGTGGACTGTATCGTGGCACAGCCACCGAGCCCACAGGTTGGCGCGTGAAGGCGTTGGGCTTTTATAGGCGATCTGCCTGATGTTGCTGACGCAGGCAGCTCCCTGGTGGTAGGGCCGATCACGCTCGTCACAGGCGGCGCTAGTAGAAGCGTAGGGGGCGCTAGCGTGACTCGGCGATAGACAGCAGGGGCACGGCCAAGGCACGGTTCCAGGCAGATTGAGGTTGATTGTGGGACAGCCGAGATGGTAGCGGGCAGAGCTGCGCCGATCAGTGCGATGATGAGCACCTGCATGTTAAACAGCAGCAGTTTAGTGGACTGTATCGTGGCACAGCCACCGAGCCCACCTTTTTAACCCTTTTAACGGATACAATGTGCACATTATTGAAACAGTTGGCTCATGTGAAATCAGAATATTTTTAAAATGTACGTGACATGTTTCTTTATTTTTTGTCTGCCATTCTTTTTAGCAACATGTTAATGTGCACCTGAAAGGGATATACACCCAAAAGTCGTCAAGTTATTGTAAAGCACTCTAGGCAGGAAGCTTCGATGTAAGTCGCATCGTGCTGAAATCATACGCCAGCAATGCACTTTCAATGTGGTTCACTTCAACTTTCTTCCATGCCCTCTTTGTTGTTATATCAAAATCATGTATGTCATGATTCAGTGGATAGCTTTCATTTAGACGAATATGCGAAATCAATTTCTAAAATTTGAACTACTTGGGAATGTAAGCCAATTCTACTAAACACAAAATTACTTCTTCACATAATTTATAGAAGTGGCCACTTAATCTGCTTCGACGGTTTGTTTGCTAAGCCTACCCTATTGAAAAAAAATGCGATCGAGAATCTACAAGAAATGTTGTACGCTATTATTGGTCCATAGACTACGATTTCTCGTCGACTGACCGAGTTCTCATCAACTGTAGGATTTCTCCACAACTGAAAGAATTCTCGTGAACTGTAAAACTTCTCGTCGACTGTACGATTTCTCGTACTGCAGGTGTGTATGAGATTGCATTCTTGCCAATGAATGAGATTCTCATACATCATGAACGTGTTTGCTTCTACGGGCTGAGCGCATACAAGATGAACGACCTTGTAAAAACCTGCAAGAGCATGAGCGCTAAAAATAATGGCACTTCCTTTACATATTTACTATAATAATGCAAGTACAATTCTTATAAGTGGTACTACATGCATGGTCATTTGTGCTGACCTTACTGCAGTGTTGTCTTGCTGTAATGGTTTGTTCGCAATTCTACGGTAAAGAGTACTTTTGAGAGGAAAAGTGAGATGAAGTAATGGCTTGTATTTGTAAATAAAAAAGTATATTTACAGAGGCTCTTTTGCACAGCCATTCAACTTTTCATTAATAGTGGTGACCTCTGAATTTAAGCAACAGCATGTTATACATCACACCAGTGTTGTTTATCGGACTTTCCAATGGTACTTTGACACAACCAGTCTGCTGACAGATGACCATTGGATTGTGTTCCTTGAGTGAGAGCTTGCAGGGCCCCTGAAAAAGTAAAGAAAAGCCCACAATTTATTTTCCGTTATGCAACGAGATAGCGCATAGAGAAAATCAGTTTTGCCTACATTCACACAGGTAAGAGTGCTCCAGCGTTCAGAACAAAAAGGATACTTAACGAAGTTTAGTAAACGTAAGTGGTTTCCTGCAATGCTTATGACTTCTAAAGGAACATGCATGACTGTCGTAGAATAACGTGTCACATCAGCAGGCCACTGAAACAAGTTATCACCGTAAAAAAAGAAAGACAAACACTGTTTGAACAACAATTACTAGTATTGAAGCAACAGAGGTAACAAGCTTACAATGTAATTTTAAAAAGGAGCACAAACAGTTCGAGGGAACTAAGTTACATGGAGACTACTCGTCTGCCAACAACATAAGAACAATGGTGGCGTAGTGGCTTTGACATTGCATTGCTAAGCCAAATGGCGCAGGATAAAATCTCGGCTATAATGCCCGCATTTCGATGGTAGCAAAATGCAAAAACATAAGGTACACTGGACGCACATTAAAGAACCGTGAGCATCTAAAACTAATCCTGAGTCCCCCACTAAAGCATCCCTCCTAATCATATTGTGGTTCTGGCAGATAAAACTCCAGAATTTAATTTACTTTGGGCAAATAGCATATCCATAAATAAAAATGCTTATGGAGAGTCGTCTGACAGCAGCTATATTTAACAAAATTTCATGCTTTCTATAACAAGAAATTGTCAGATGATTTGAGCAAACATCTATTTATACGAAACTTATTCCCAGGTAGCACAAAAGAGATACAGAACGTTTTTATATCGTTTATCTGAGACAAAATAAACGCTTTATAGAAGCAACGAGTAAGAAAACTTCGTTGGTAAAATGTCGTATATGCCTGCGAATATCCGGCTTAATTACATTTTTCAGACGATCTAGAACAGCTCTTCAAAACGTATTCGTATAGCTGGTCTTGAAATAAAGCATATTAAACGAGTATATCACAAACCAACACTTTATTGCAAACATAGTACTTATGCAAGGTTTGTGCAAAATATGAGAAATGAAAGGTCAATCGAATTAAAAGCACATCAAGAATCACTAAAGCTACCAGAAACAATTCTTAATGAACTAGAAATTGATCAACAATAGCTAGAACATGCAGAAACGAAATTGGTAAGTACGCATGCAATGACGAACAGCAAGAACGCGAAGTTTGTTAAAGTTTCTTATTTTGCACAGTAAAGAGCACATGCTATCAGATGACGAGACTAGAGCTTAGAAAGTGATATCACAGCAACTGCAAGAAGCAGAATGAAAATGCGAGATTTAATCGCATGGTATCTGCCTACAAGGTCTGTTACCAATATTCTAGGACCTTGAATCCGATCATGAATGATCGTAAAGGACACTCAAATAAGGAAATCTGTGTAACAAGTGACCAATACTGTAATGCTGAGTACGATAAGACTGAGAAACGTTACGCATTTCCAAAAAAACAGTGTGCTATTCCATCTGTCAGCCCCTTTCTTGATTTTAAAATAATCATAGTAATGTAGTACACTAGAAATGAATGTGCACACCTTTTTAGTACAAAATTGTATAAACCTCGAAATTTCGCTGCCGCGGCGAACACAGAAAGGAATAACGACATACGATCAAAAATCAGCCCTGTGATTAAAACGAAACAACGGGCCCATCTTAAGCTTGAAAATATTGCCTGTACGGTACATCAAATATGTAATGGTGCGAGAAATAAACGAACCTTAAAACTAAAACACAATCTCGTGAATGATCGTAAAGGGCACTCAAATAAGGAAATCTGTGTAACAAGTGACCAATACTGTAATGCTGAGTACGATAAGACTGAGAAACGTTATGCATTTCTAAAAAACAGTGTGCTATTCCATCTGTCAGCCCCTTTCTTGATTTTAAAATAATCATAGTAATTTAGTACACTAGAAATGAATGTGCACACCTTTTTATTACAAAATTGTAGAAACCTGCAAATTTCGCTGCCGCGGCGGCCGCATTTCGTACTGGCTCAATGCAAAAACACACATGTACTTAGATTCAGGTGCATGTTAAAGAACCCCAGGTGGCGCAAATTTCTGGAGTCCCCCACTACGCCGTGCCTCATAATAAGATAGTGGTTTTAGCACGTGAAACCCCATAATTGAATGTTTTGAACCTGGAAAATAACTGGAATTCACAGGAAGCTGCGCTTCAGTAACCAAGGGAGCAATGGTCATAATAAATACAAATCCGTTTACACAAACAGCATTGTACAAAAGGCACATCTGTACCACTCTCGCAAAAACAGGCATAAGTTCGCAATGAATCATCTGCAAACACATGAATACATTAGTACACCTTGCACGCATCTCCAGTCTCCTAAATAAATAAAACAAATTGGCTCGCCCTCCCGGCCCTGCAAAAGTGGATGTCCCGTGAATCTGTTTAACACTACTGCTACAACTTCTGGGGGGTATGCAGTGCTTTACTGCTTTAGAGTGATGGTAATTTTGACAGCACGCCGCCGCCCGTAGCGGTGCTGCAACAACACTGCAATCAGGTGCTAGGCTGGTTATTCCATATACGCAAGGCTAGGGACGTCACTACCCACGTCGCAAGCTGTCATCGCCGAGACAGCTTGCGCTGCAGTAATCGCTATCGGGAAACGTCTGCAGGGAGCGCTACGTACTTCGCATTGTTACCAGGCGCACTTTATCAATTACGTCACTCGCATGCTTGTTTTGAGCTTGTTCTTTATTGAAAGGTACGCCCTTCTATATGTTGCATCCGTGCTTCCAAACAATGTATGCAATCTGCGCTTCATTTTGCTGAATCCTCTGCCTTACGGGGGTACGAGCCATCGCTTCTGGTCCTGCACTGCTGCCGCTATCGGCCCACATTTTCGGTAATGGACACGGACACAAAAAATGCCGACCAAGTAGGGGCTAACAGCTTCGTTGTCAAAAGCACTTTGAATGACGAAAACATTTCACACATGTAGCCCCGAGCCAATGCTATACCAGTTCATCCTTTTCCCCATCCAAAAAATATTTGGCACAGAGTCCAGGCAGAGTTCCATTGATGAACAGCTTGGGAGAACACCACTTTGTACTCTGCAATTCCGCTGGCAATGGCACTGCCGTACATGATGGTACTTGAAATGTCTTCAATGTAGACACACTTACCGCCTTGGACAGGTATGTGCCTATATTTGCACAGGTGCTTCATTTCGTCGAAGTGGACACGGGATTTTGCACTACGCTGGTAGTTTAAATCTTTTGAATGCAGGTGCAGTGGCTTCACTAGGACGGCTTGCCCACATACTATCTCTGACACATGTATGCGCTCACTGTACACTTGATAGTACTGAACTTTGCGTGTTCCCACTCGGTGTGCTTGCCAGATAAGTGGGCAGGCCTCATACTCAAATTTTTGCAGCTTCTAATAAAACATATAGCAGCACACTTAAGCTACAATGTTAAAGATATGCTCAATTTATGACTCATGAAAGTAGCATGACCACAAAATATTCAACTGCAACGCTGTATCCAGATCATAAATATGAACATAACCAATACTAACTATAAAATTGTATTACTGAAATTGTTTTGAACAGGCTGTTCAATGAAATGGGCACATGATAAGTAGATTCCACATTAAGTATAGTCAGCATTTTATATATGTAATGACAATCTGAATTGCGTTCACTCGCCCTTCCTGTGCTAGCAGGGGACAATCTGTTGGTGCAAGTGGTTTTTATGTCACCTGTCATCTGCTTACTATCATTCAAGACACCACGCTAAGCTACCATGCGTTAGTCCGATATAGCTGCATTTATTGGCACACTGTCGCCTTGTAATCACAGGTTCAACTAAGACCGCTAGGTAGGGACAAATATACGCAATCAATCGTGCACAAATCCCTTCCACAATACAAGGCTAGAATTTCTGTGCAAATAAACCATATTTCCTCAGACAGCTGTCCACACGTCAGTTACAAGCACTCTCGTGAGGTACCCTTCCAAGAGCCTCATCGCTAAGCCCCTAGGGATTACTCATCGCACCGCCATTAGAAGAGTGCCATTAGACAGCGCGTTTCCCTCTAGCACCGGCACACGGCAGCGCCCGAGTCCCCCCGTCGAATGAGAAGTCACGGCGTCGCTCCTGGTCTTCGGGGCGCGTGAAAGTGTGTTCGGTGTGGAGAAGTGGTTCACTGTTGATATGCTCCTGTTAACTGGGCTTGCAAATTGCGTGAGAGTGCTTTAGGCATGAGTTTCCTTGCAGACGTTCGCCCACGATATATCAGTTTGTTTAGTGTGCTTCATTGAAGAGTGCTACATGTCTGGTGGAGGTGCGGGATATGATTTTCAGTCCCCAGTTCATAAGAGAGCGGAGCACCGACCCTCAGCGATGGGAATCCAGATAACTGACTCCAGTACACCAGCGCACAAATCGCTGCCTCCGAGGAGACCCGCCCGAGTTCGTTTTGCCGGTTGCTGCAGCAGTGCAGGCAACAGTTACCAGCGACGGTGCAACCATGATCAGCCCGGTGGCGTCGTCTCAGCTCATCGTGTACCCACCACGCACGCCCGAGTCCTTCCACGGCGATACGTTCGAAGATGTGGAAGATTGGTGAGAACACTTCGAGCGAGTCGCAGGTTTCAACGGCTGGGACAAGGCAAGGAAGATTCGAAACGTGTACTTCGCGTTAGAAGAGTCAGCGAGGACGTGGTACGTGAATCATGAAGCGGCGCTTTCAGCATGGAAGAATTTCTGAGACAGCTGTTTACCACGTATTCCAGCACCGACAGGCGAGAGAAGGCAGAGCACGCTCTCCAAGCCAGAAACAAGCGCACTAACGAGAGTGCTCGTAACTGGCATGTGGAGAGCTCTCTGCTGCATTACGTGGCAATATTACATTAACTCCATGCACCAAGGCCTATGTATTTTTACCCATCAACTTTTTTAATGAACTGACATCCCTAAATGCCTAAGAGGTTTCTCCTTTTGACGTACGCTTGGAAAATTCGTTGCACAAGGACCAAGAACAGCGGATGCCCTGTTGCACGAAGTGCGCGAACGGCGCACACATCGAAAAAACCGCGCGAGCGCTTCCGAAACTCCGCGCGCACACATAACATACGAAAGAACTCGGCGTCTACCGAGTTCACGGCCGCACAGCGCGGAGACCGGCACCAGTCACAAACAGCAAAGATAGTGACTACCTGGAGTGACAGCATATTTTACGGCAAGGAGATTCACGACTGACGAGCGCAGTATCGAGTAGTGAGTTATGCATAGTATATGCGGTATTCGATCACGAAATACAGAAACTATAACAAGGACAAAGCTTTAGAACCAGCGAAAGATACTGCTAGAGTTCCGAGGTGTTGAAGAAAATCGAATTCAGCGGTCTCATATTGGACACAAAGTTCCTCTTATGACCATGACATACCAGTCACGAGTGATAAAAGGGGCCAAAATAAAATCGAAGTTGGATCGCATGCGATAACAGCATGGTGTGGTGCAGAGTTACAGGATATTTTACGCCAAAGGGATTCACGACTCACGAGCGCAGTATCCACTAGTGAGTTATACATAATATATGCGGTATGCGATCACCGAACTACAAAAACTATAACAGGACAAAGCTTTAGAAGCAGCGAAAGATATTGCTAGCATTCCGACGCGCCGAAGAAAATTGAATTCGGCCGTCTCGTATTGTACACAAAGTTCCTCTGAAGACCATAACATACCAATCACGTAGGGTAAAAGGGGCCAAAATACAATCGAAGCTGAATCGCAAGCGATAACAGCATGGCGTTGTTCACAAAATATTGTACGAGTGCGCTGTAGGCAACGGCACGGAAATACGACGGGCACTTCACCTCATGTCTTTCGCTACCGTACTCGTGATGCACATTAACAAAGAGCGCGTTCGTCAGTTCTCTTGCCTGCAACATTCTTGCTGAACGGAAGAGTGAAATACCCCAGTGACTGGGGCCTAGAGGGCATTGGTAATGTGCGCATAATTGGCATTCCCGCCTCTCTTCGCATCCTGCAAAAACTTGCTAGTTTCATGCACGACGGTCGATCCCGATACCAGGCACCCAAAAGCAACATTTCGTCTCTAACTTCCACCTTAATACTGCTCTTAACGCCTTAATTGCAACGTCACTGAAAAGGCCCTCACATAGCCGTAGCGACATGACAATGAGCTTGAAGAGCAAATTAGTGCCCTCCACTCTGCGCTCTCGAATGAAAAACTCAGCTGCTCTCCAAATTAATATCATACAAACAAATCGCTGCGCACGCAGTGGGAAGTAGGAGAACCATGCACAATACTTGCTTAACAACGGCCAGCGCAACCGAAAACAGTGAGAAAGACACGACTGTCCAAACGAGCACAATTGCGGAACTATGCACAGCCCGCTTCACAGAAAAGCCAGAGCGGCAGCCACGGCAGCCTTGGCCACACGATTGGTCATGTGACCGATGTGACGACGGCATTGTATCGCCACCATGCGTAACGTTGGATTGTGTTGACAGGCTGTTGAAGCGCCGTGGTGTGAGCGCTTGCGTGTACGGATCGGCGTGTCGTGCGCGTTGTGCGTTTCTGTGTAGCGACTGTGAATCATGTCACGCAGAGCCAGACGCCGCCCTCTCCCTTTGTTCTTTCGCGCGCTGGCGCTGGCTCGCTTGCTCGATATGCCGCTCAGACTCAAAGCAGAGCAGGAGCTGGCCGTTCCTGTTGTGTATTTCTCAGGCGTTTGATTTCGCACGCCGTCAGTGCTACATCATTGGGGTTAGACGATCGGCGCGTCAGACCATGCGTGATCACACCAAGCTATGCGTCTAAGCGTGCCGAGACCATACCGATGAGTCCCATGAATACTAAAGCGAATAGCTTACTGTCTCTGGCTGTTTTTATGCTTGTTAAGAGGTCAGTGGTCGGTCGTAAGTACTGTTGATGTGCAATGAACACGTTCGTTCATTCTTTTCCTCTCTCGCCAACTATATTTCGCCCGCTCTTTCTCGTTCTTTCGTTCACTCGCTCGTTCGGGCTATTCGCTTGTACTGACATTCTGCGACGGTGGTTTCTGCACATTGTTTCTGTATACATTGTGCACACAGTAGAATTCACCCCAACGCTTTCTGCAAAGCACCATTCCTATTGTGACGGATGTACCGATGCATTCCTTCGGTGCCATCGAAAGCGATGTTCGCTGTTTAACTCAATTCATTTATTCAGGCTTAATATAGAATAAGCCTTATAAATACACCGCATTAGAAGGCTGACAAAATGGAACAGGGGAAGTATTAACATGCCATCGCTAAAATGCATCTGATTGTGTAAGAAACTGTAAAAAACGCGTAAAATGTAAAGAAATGAATTAGGTTGGGCAATGCGCTCAGTGCGTAGCAGCTCTTTGAATTTTGCGGCGTATCCTTCGTGCCTACGTGCGATGGCTAGTTGTTCAATTCTATGATAGTGCGCGGTATGAATACATTTGCCAGACGATGAGAGTGACATATCGATTGTTTCATATTTGCACTAGTTGTCATGAGAAAAAAAAATTACTGCAGGGCACTGAAAGAAATCGTCAGAAAGAATTGAATGATGAGAAGGTTTATGAAAAAGCCAAAGCTATTGAAGTAGAGAATGCGCGTACAGAATCATCACTCACACCCGCATGGTCTATTGACTGGCAGCACTCCTCCGAAGTCGATGTAGACCGGTTGTCCGCGTCGCAAGGAGCGGCTTCAATGTTACTGCACTCGCGCACTATTCCTTCGTGGCCTGTTGCGGTGTCAACTTCGTTTGCAATCGTTTGCCTCTTCTGACGTGATGTCAACACCAAAAAATGCTTCCTTTTCCCTAGCCGAACTCATGCTTATGCAGGGGGAATAGACCAGCAATTGACACGAGTGCCGCTTGATAAATGAATAATTCTCCCGCTAAGAACGGTGCCGTCGAAAACCAAGCGCGCTAAGTGAACAGATACAGCCAGACTTATTAAAATGTTCTCGAAACGTATTCACCCCTCGTTTTTAAGCTATCCTGCTTGCGACGTTTTCAATGCGTCGAGTTTGGTCAAACATCTGTTTGAGACGTTCAATCCATTAATACGACCTTTTGGAGACTTCATGTGCTACCTGGGTTGCCATCAGTTTTATATGGCCCATTCTGCCTTATTTTCTTTTTAACTTAATTATATGTGCAGTGCAGGTGCTCACCACACCGAAAAGAATATGGCGCCACTCCTTAAAGTCCATGGTATTGTTCAAGTGACAGCAAAAGTTAGCTTTGTAATTGTTAACCTATGCAAATGATTTTCACACTTCTTGACATCATGGACTCCTGGGCAGGATCACTAGTCACACTGGACATTTTTTCATCTGTTGTCCACACAATGATTCCGATAACGACATAAACCTGAGTTTGCAATTATTAATGCATCCTGTTTCATAGTGATAAATTTAGGGTGACTGAGCCAAGTCAAGCCAACAAAGCTCCTGTTCTGGCAGGTTAAATTCGTGGTATTGCCTCAGAAAGAGCTTACTGTTAGCAACTTCCATGGCGCAGGTCACTGTTGTCAGGGTAGGGGGAATTGCCACAGCGTTGATTCCTTTGTGCAGAATGGGAGTTGCAGGTTTAGTGGGCTTGTAGGAAGACAACCTCAAGATAACTTTGTGGTTTCAACGGGCTCTTTTGGCTTTAAAACATCAAGTTTTCTTGAGACTGTCTGCACAGGTGGTTCTTTAGTGTCGCCGTGAAATTGACATTTAGCTGTATGTCACAGAAGACACAAGTAATGACCTGCTATAGTTCGCTCCTTGCGAAGAGCGCTCGAGTTTCGAAGCCCTTGATTTTCTGTCAGCACTGAGCTCTTGCTAGCAGTAATTTCTTCCTAGCTAGCCGAAGTATTTTGAGACATCACGCTGGCACTACCGATGCCCTAAAATTCAAACTTTTTGGAGTAAGATTCTTCGCTTTGCAAGCCTGTTTGAAGGAAAAGTGGCACTTATAGATTTTTTTTCTGGATGCGAATGAGACGAACAAGTAAGTCTCGGTTACAATGTTCTGTCAATAAGTTGCGTAGAAAGTGTTGCCAAGGGTTCGACGAAAATTCATTTACTCATGTAACATGATTTGTGAAGTTACGGTCACTGACCAAGTAAGGGATTATGATCCCGTTAGAGAAGAGACGAATTTTCGTCAAACCTTTACCTCCTACGCAACTCAACACAGCATATAACCAAGATTTGCCAGTTAATTTCAGTCACATCTAGAACAGCCACCTGCGAGTGCCACCTTTTCTTCAACCACACTTGCAAAACCCAGAGTCCCATCCTGAAAAGACATCAGTAGCATCAGCTTGGGGCCTCAGAATAATTCAGCAAGCTGAGAAGAAATTACTGACAACACAAGTATGCCACCAAAAAATGAAGGGGATCAAAGCTGATCCCTTCTTCACAATGTGCCAACTAAACGGTCATTGTTCACGACTTTCGGGATGCATAACTTAATAATAATAATATTTGGGGTTTTACGTGCCAAAACCACTTTCTGATTATGAGGCACGCCGTAGTGGAGGACTCCGGAAATTTTGACCACCTGGGGTTCTTTAACGTGCACCTAAATCTAAGCACACGGGTGTTTTCGCATTTCGCCTCCATCGAAATGCGGCCGCCGTGGCCGGGATTCGATCCCGCGACCTCGTGCTCAGCAGCACAACACCATAGCCACTGAGCAACCACGGCGGGTGGATGCATAACTTCAAGGCAACTTGATGCCGATGCTAAGGAAGCACTAGTGTAGACAGTTGCAAGAAAGAAACTTTTGCCCTAAGGCAAATGCACCTACTCAAAGCATAGAAGTTATGTTTAACATGTCTTTCTAAAACAACACTGAACTACCTACGCCTACATACCTACCTACTCTGAACTGCACAACTACCTGTTGTTTTGGGCAAACGAACAAACATTAAAACGGGTGCGTTGCCTGACTCTATGAGAGTCATTTGTGCCGTGAATGGTGCCATTAGTAAACTTCCTTCCGAAGATTAGACCCACACCTGGACTGTTAGTGCACTCTACAAATTGTAGAAGCACATCCCACAAGCTTGTCTGCTTTAGTATGAGCAAAAAAACTGTATGGGGCTCCGAAAAGCGTCGACATGATGAATGCAAACCCAAACCAACAAACCTACCTTGTTCAGTGCTGAGAAAAGTAGCCTCCATGTCGGCTTTTCCTGCAATTCTTTCTCGGCATGGCAGAAGCTTTCTTTGCTGTGTAGGCATGTAAATAATGAAGAGGCGTGCATCGCTACCTGTGAAAGAAAGCATGCAAGAAAAGAGTGCGTTGAGGACAGAGGCGTCGATGGGTATTAAATACTGTTATCGTGCAGTAGACACTATGTCGGAAAAAGAGGCCAATGTATAAATGACTGGATGTGCAACCATGTTACCTTGATGCTCAGGTCATTTGGCGATCAGTTGGTAGTTCACAGCTCACTTGTATTATTTTGTTTGAAAACTGTGCAACTGTGGCTAGGTATAAGGACCATAGGGCTGGCAAAATTTGTAAGGATGTCCTTATATGTGTGATAGGGAATCGCCGAGCGGGCTTCCCCTCCAGAGGATTATCAAGACAGCAAGAGTGTTTATTTATCATTGAAAAACACGTGTCATAGTAGCCATGACATGTGTCGTATTCGCAGTTGTGTGAGCAACATGCATTGCCGATTTACCTGTTCTTGCCTGTCGCCTCTTGCTTGATATTGCTGTGCAAGCAGTAAAATGCGGTGGTTATTAGACTGTGCGATGTCCTGTTACCGCCTTACCTTTCTTATGAATTGCGCGTTAAATAAGGCTTTCTTTTGGTGAAAGAGTGCTGCTTTAATGCGCACACAAGCTCCATGGCAGTTTGCAATTTAGTAGTATAAGCATCCGCTGAAAACATGTACTTGAGGAACACTGGAAAAAGAGCACTTTAACAAAAGAACATGAGTGTATTTATCACCAAGGCCAACCCTTGTGTCTTCCTAAATATTTATCAAAACTCAAACTCAACACTGATACTGAGGTGCAAGGTGTCCATATCATATTGTTACGTGAACGACGGATTAAGACTGGAGACTATTTACAAAGTATATTTACAAAGGATAACTGCACCACTGGCCTGTTCAGGCGATAGCTCGAGAGCCAGAGCGTTCGTCGTCTTCGTCGGGGCGCTCGCGTGCATCGGCCACAAGAAACACGCAATATGGATTTCTCCTTGCCCCCGGCGGAAGAAGCACCGTCCCGGAGCGTCTAAATATCTGTGATAAGAGGGGAGTAAGATGGCTCAAGGCGTGCGACAAGCACAATGTTAGTGGAATTCGGGGCCAATGAGGCACTGGTACTGGCTGGGGAAATTTGATACTTAAACGGAGTCACGACCCACAGCACTCGATATGGGCCTGTGTACCGAGACAGGAGTTTTTCTAACAGGCCAACGTGGCGAGTCGGGGACCACAGGAGTGCCAGAGACCCAGGCGAAAAGTGGACGCCTCTGTGTTGGCGATCGTACAGCCGCCGTTGCTTCTCTTGAGAGGTCAGGAGGCGAGCGCGGGCAATTTCGCGTGCTTCGGCTGCGCCGCCGATGGCGTCAAATTTATACTCGCTGGTCTCTGCTACTGTGGTTGGAAGGAATGCGTCCAGTGGTAATGTGGGTTCTCGGACGAACAGCAGAAATAACGGCGAATAACCGGCAGTGTCGTGACGCGAAGAATTATGTGTAAAAGTGGCATACGGTAGGGCAAGGTCCCTATCAGTATGGTCGGACGAGACGTACTTTCCAAACATGTCTGTTAGGGTGAGATTCAAGCGCTCAGTGAGGCCATTAGTCTGTGGATGGTTAGACGTAGTCAGCTTGTGCTTGGTGGACGAGGACTGCAGGATGTCGGCGATGCCTTGCGCAAGAAATTTCCGACCACGGTCTGAGCTGTTGGTTTGGAGCACCATGCTGCAGAATCATGTCGCGTAAAAAAAATCGACGACATCAGTGACGCAGCTTGTTGAAAGCCCTCTGGTGATGGCATAGCACGTGGCGTAATCTGTCACCACAGTGACCCATATGTTGCTAGACGTGGATAGAGGGAAACGGCCAACTAAGTCCAAGCCAACGCGAAAGAACGGCTCCGAAGCAATGTCGAGCGGTTGAAGGCCCCGGCAGGGAGCGTCCATGACGTTTTTCGGTGCTGGCATTCATCACATGCCGCAACGTATTTCCGGACGGAGCGGGCAAGGCCTGGCCAAAAGAAGCGTCGGTGAATCCGGTTGTAGGTGCGGGAGACGCCAAGGTGAGCTGCCGTTGGTAAATCGTGAAGTTCTTGGCGAACAGCTCACCGGAGGTGCTTAGGAATGACGAGGAGTAGGGCAGGACCATTGGGGCATACATTGTTTTGGTATAATACACCATCCCAGAGAACAAACAGGTGAAGGGACGAATCAGAAGACGAAGATTCCAAGCCGTCAGTGATGGCGCGCAAGGTGGCATCACGGCGTTGCTCTTCGGCAACGTGCAGCAGCTGAGAAACGGAAAACACGCAATCGTCGGCATCGGGGCCAGGGTCGGTGGGTGGTTCGTCCAGTGGATAGCGTGATAAACAGTGTGCATCTTGATGTAATCGGCCTGACTTGTACACTACTGCATAGGAATATTCTTGCTGTCGCAGAGCCCAGCGACGAAGCCGGCCGGTAGGATCCTTGAGTGACGAAAGCCAGCAGAGCATGTAGTGATCCGTGATTACCTGGAAGTGCGTGTCATACAAGTACGGGCGGAAATTGGAAACCGCCTAGACGCGTGCCTGGCATACACATTCTGTAATCGAATAGTTGCGCTCCGCTGCTGTGGGGAGGCGTCTAGCGTAGGTGATAACACAATCTCGACCGTGTTGGCGTTGGGTTTAAAGGGAAGCTGAAGAGTCTGTCGAATTCAATAAGACGCTCATATACGGATGCGGCAACATTATAAATCATGCAGGTAAAATATCGGGGGGGGATTTTTCACTTAGGAGCGACGCAATCGTCAGTTAAAATTGCGCTGTAGCTCCGCCCCCCGTCGAGCGCCGCGCGCTGCTGCTGACGCTGACGATGCGAGCGGAGACCGGAAACCGCGGCCTAGTGACGTCAACACTGGTGTTCCGCTCCTTCGCAGTCTCCGCGACCGTGCCTGACCGGACTCATTTCTGCGTGCGTGCCGTCCTAATCTGCTTCGCTCGACCCTACATTCCTTTATTTGTGTGTATTGTTGGAATCTCAGCGCTGACACCCGTTGTTGCAAATGGGTTGCAAGCCCCAAGGGTAGCGTTGGCCTGGCGGCCTGGGGCACAACTGGAAGCATCCGAAGGTCCCGGCAAAGCATGAGTCGACTGGTAACAGAACAACTTGTTTATTCTAGCATCGCAAAAGAGCGGGCGGTCAGGTCGACCGAAGTGGAGAGACGGGAGAGCACGTTACCCAACAGAAGAAATCGGAGCCTCTCTCGGCGTCTGGGAGCAGCTGCTCTTATACTCTCGGAGTCGAGGGGAAGAAGGAACGCCTCGGGATGAGGCCACGTGATGGCGGCGCTCGGGCACGTTGAGACTAGAAGGTGACGCATCCGCCGGGCCGGCGCCGCTCAGACCTCCTCGCTTCACATTTGGGGAGCTCCTCACCCCGGCTGCCGCGCTCTGACAAGCGTGGGCACCAACATGCACACACACACACACGCACACACGAAGACACGTTGCATTGGAACATGCCTGGACGCGCTTGGCGGGGAGGCGTAGCGGCGGCGCCGAACGGGCCAAAATGTCCGCCGCTTTGAACGAAGCCCCGGCGTCCGTTGCATCCGCGCCGGCTATACCGCGCGTTGTAGGCGAAACGTAACAGTATATAGGAGTGGTAGTTGACGTGCGCAGCATCAATTGAACTTGTAGGCCGATCATGCCGGCGTTCTGTGCAACCTACGCTTGCACGAGCACCAGCGGCCGCGATGATGTTCCGATGTTCCATTAGTTCCCGCAAGACAAGAAGCTTTCAGCTAAGTGGGAGGCTGCTGTGAAGCGAAACAACTTCAAGCGCTCAAGAACAACATTGCTGTGCTCTAACCACTTCCGTGACGATTACTACCGGAGTTTATCAATAATGCGTGCTTTGGGTTCTCCTAAAAAAAAAAAAATTGTTAGCGCGCTGAACGGAAGGTGCATGTTTATCGCCCACCCTTGACGCTGGTTTCATCGCCAAGCACCGCGAATTTTCTATTCGCACGTGTGTTGTGAAACAGCCTGTATGCAGCTACCATAACGCAATGCAAGCGTAAAGTTTGCATGTGTTGGAAAGCCTGCTCACGCCAAGATGCTGCACTCCCCCTTCTCTCGCACACATAAGAAACCGACCATCTCACGTAGCCGACGGAATTCGCCGGTTACGAGTAGCGTACGGATGGAGCGCTGATGAAGGTTCTATGCAACACGTGCTACAACAGCCGGTAAACTTTTCCCGCGTTTAAACCATCTGTGTAGATTGCCGACAGCTTTGGGGCAGCGCACATATGTTGAAGATCGCATCACCACTTACGTTCTACGAGGAGGCATGCAGGAACATAACACTACAGTTGTTTGCCCGGAAACGTACTCACTGGAACGCTGAATGCAGCTTAGGAAAAAACATACTCGCCAAAGAACATTTCCAACACAAGGAGATACTAACACTTCGCCTTCGTTCGCGTGGAAAGCACTGCATGCACCAGCATTTTTTGCTTCTTGGAGAGGCCGGCTCTTCGCAATCGGCTCGTACATGTAGTATGTACAAGTATAAACCCCTTACTAGTGATCTTGCACGCGACAGCGACAGCGCTGCAAGCGAGGCGATGGCTGTCGCGTTCACTCGTCGTCTGCAAGCCGAACCATTGTTGACGTCACGAGGCACCCGACCAACCACAGGCGGAAACGAGGCGCGCGAGCTGGGCTTGTCTGCTGCTGCACTTTTCGTCGAAATAAAATATGTTTGCGCTTTATTTCACTCAATTTCTTTGCGATATTCGAATTCAGAGGGTTGAAAACCACGGCGTACTGCTCTTCACTCATTTTTTCTGGAAAACCTTTCAGCTTCCCTTTAAGAGGGCTCCGATACCGTGACCACTGGCATCGGTACACACCTTTGTAGGAGAGGACGGGTCAAAGTGGGCCAGTATAGGTGGCCTGGTGAGAATGTTGGTGAGGTAGGCAAACGCGGCAGTTTGAGCGGGGCCCCACATAAACAGCACGTCCTTCTTCAGAAGATCAGTAAGCGGTCAGGCAATCGCTGCGAAGTCTTTAACGAAGCGTCGTAAGTAAGAGCAGTGTCCTACAAAACATCTGACGCATTTGACAGACTGAGGTACAGGAAAGGAAGTCACAGCACGAATTTTCTCCGGGTCTGCTTTAGTAAAGGTAGCGTCGATCAGGTGGCCCAGCCCTGTAATTTGCCGACGACTGAAATAACACTTCGATGAATATAGTTGCAGCCCAGCCTCATGGAAGACTTGAAGAACAGCTGATAACCGTTCAAGGTGTGTCTCAAAGTAGGTGAAGATACAAGAACGTCGTCTAGGTAGCAGTGGCTTGTTGACCATTTGAACCCTTGAAGCAAAGATTCCATCAACATACATTCAAACGTTGCTTGGGCGTTGCATAGACTGAATGACATAACTTTGAATTCATATAGACCATCAGGGGTGACGAACGCGGTCTTCTTTTGGTCCTTTTCATCCGCAGAAATCGGCGAATAATCAGACCGATGGTATATTGATGAAAGGTGTTTGGCACCGTGCAGACAATCGAGGGCATCGTGAATGCGGGGCAAGGGATAGAGGTCTTTCTTGGTAATGCGGTTTAACGTGACGATAATCTACGCAGAAACGCCCTGTGCCATCTTTCTTTTTAAAAAGCACCACGGCTGGCGCCTATGGGCTCGACGAATCTTCAACAATGCCTTCGGCAAACATCTTCTTCACTTCATTTTGAATAACCTAACCCTCTGAAGCAGAAACACCATGTGGCCGGCGATGAATAGAAATGGCATCACAAGTATTTATGTGATGCTTAACAATAGATGTCTGGCCCAATTAGCGATCGTGGAAGTCAAAGACGTCGTGGTAGGAAACCAAAAGGCGACACAGAGCTGCTGCTTGTTCAGGCAATAGGCCCGCAGCAACCATGGGGCGAAATGTTGCGTCAAGGCAAATAGCGTCTTATGGACATGAAGAATCTGAGCAGACGCCTACTGGAAATGTCGTGACGTGGTCGTCTCCTATAGCAGGCAGCGTTGCAACCGATATGTCTTGGGGTAGAACTTCCTTTGACAGGACGAAATTGACGACGGGGAGGCATGTCTGGTTATCGGCGATATTGAAGACTGAGTGCTGCACCGTGATGTTGCACACCAAAAGACATCATGTACAGGTGTGGCGACGTAACCACCATCGGGCACCGGAAAAGATTATATCAAATCGACGAAAGTAAAGGCTTGAGGTGGCAGGCGGACGAAGCCGATCGTACTCAAGTTGTTCGGCAGTTCGGTATCAATATGCGCGAGTAGAGGAAGTACCAGGCAAAGGGTACCGGCAGAACAGTCGATCAAAGCTGAATGAGCCCTAAGAAAGTCGGGTCCGAGGATTAGGTCATCGGGACAGTTGGTCAGCACTGTAACAAAAACAGGAACGTGGTGGTCGGCGATCATACGAGAAGTACACATTTCAGTGACGTCAACAGTGCTGCCATCGGTGGTCGGCGATCATACGAGAAGTACACATTTCAGTGACGTCAACAGTGCTGCCATCGGCCATGCGTACCACTCGTGTCGTAGCAGGCGTGAGTACCTTTCTCATTCGATGACGGAGGTTACAACTCATTAGAGATACCTGGGCTCCAGTAGCTATTAACGCAGTCAAAGGGACACCCTCGAGGTGAACATCAAGTAAGTTCTGGTTCGTTGGGAGCGTCAATGGAGGATTTTGACACGACGAAGTTAATGCAGCCCTACCCCCAGGAGCTGCATGGTCTAGTTTTCCGTCCCGCAGGGTCCATAATTGGTGGGTTACGAATAGGGGCGTGGCTGGGGCGACGGGACCGACGGCGCTGAGGTGACGGCGAGCGAGCAGGACGACTGTCGTCGACGGATACGCCTGAGGTAGAAGGCATACGGCGAGGTGAGTAACGGCGCAGGACGCCATATGGGCGAGGAGACGGGGAAAAGGAGCTCGAATACGGCTACGTCTAGGAGATGCGGCAATGGCGAGCGACGTGGCCAATGCGGAGGCAACAGAAGTAAATGGGCATGTCGTCGGCAGTTCTCCTCTCGGAAGGGTTGCGATATCTGGTAGGCGAATACAGATCGCTGTGAGGCGTAACTGTCGGCACTATTCGAGCGTCAGGTCCGGAGACGGAGCAGGCAGCAGGAAAACGGAAGTTTGCAAATGCTTGCCGCGCAACTGCCTGAATGAGAGAGGTCGCTGGGGTTCGTTGGTCAATGGTGGGGTCAAGTGGACGTGGATAGAACGGTGCAGGACTTGTAGCCTCGAGCTCATAGCGAACAAGACGTGTGACGTACTCATTTAAGGGTGGTGCAGCGTTAAGGTCGACGCAAGATGACGTCGCAGCCGCGTTAGGGAGAACTGTGGAATTACGCGGCGGCTTTTGGCGAGCTCAAAACGGTGGCATTCCTTCACAATGACGTTGATGGTGGGTACGTTGTTTAAGATCCACAAGTTGAACGGATCGTTCGCGATCTTCTTGAAAACGTGACCAACTTTCTCAACCTCGGCGATTTTGTTAACTTTCGGAAAAGAGCGAGCACGTCTTGCATGTACGAGACATAGGATTCAGTAGAAAACTGAACTCGGGTAGAAAGCTCTTTTCTAGCAGCGAGCTGCCGGCTGGTGGGATTTTCAAAGAGGTCGCTGAGCTTCTCCTTGAAAGCGTCCCAGCTAGAGATCTCATCCTCGTGTGTCCGGAACCAGACACGAGGAGTTCCGCCCAAGTAGACTAGGACATTCTGTAGCATAATGGCAGATTGCCAGCAGCAGTTTTGGCTAAGACGCTCATACAGGCTGAGCCAGTGCTCAACGTCGACATTATCTTGGCCGCAGAATAGGCCAGGATCGCGGGGATTGCTTTTTGGCGGGGTTGCAGGAGTTGAAGCAGATGAGGTGTGTCACCGAGAGCCATGACGGAAAGCAAGACGGTGCGGCCGCTGCGGAGCATGGTGGCGAGGACGGGCAACCGCACTCTTGAACAAAATGTTACGCGAACGAAGGATTACTGACTGGAGACTATTTACAAATTATATTTACAAAGGATAACTGCAGCGCTGGCCAGTTCAGCCGACAGCTCGAGAACCAGAGCGCGTTCGCCGCCTTCGCAGGGGCGCCCATGTGCATCGTCGAGAAGAAACACGGAAAATGTATGTATCAATTTGCCTTGCTGTTTCACGTGTCGCTGGGCTGTGTGCAGGCAGCGCTGTAGAACCTTCACCCTCGAGCGTGCTGGTAGGCCGTCGACTGGAAGACTGTACAAAATATACAGGGTTAAATGATGAATGACTGTTTATTGCTACATAGGTTGATATTGCTGCCCGTGATAACAAAATACCAGATTCACAGCAGAAGTTAAACCACGGAGTAAGACATTTAGGAGGTGAAACTCCCGTCAGCGCGAGCGAGCGCGGGCGACCAGATAAGGTCACAATTGTTGTATGCGCCGACGGGACCGTATACAGTGGCGGCGCCATGCGGCGCGTCGTAGAAGCCGCAGCAAGAAAAAAAAAATGCAGCGCGCGGGCAGGCGGCTTCGGCGCGCTCTCAACGGCGGTAATTTCTTTCCAGGCCGCCAGGCGCCGCCAGCACGATAACGGCTCCGCGGGCATGTGACTTTTTCTAGTCGCCGCAAACAGCGGAGTTTCCACTCCTAGATGTTTCTTGCTCCGTGAGTTAAACCGAGGACTAAAACCGAGACCATTGGCTTGATTTAAAATGGAAGCACAATAATTACCAGCAACGAGTATACTTTTAGGGAGATCAGCGGCCGTAACAATGTACTGTATTTTTTATCTACTGTCGCAAAAATGATGTTGATCAAGTTTATCAGCACAGTTGGCATGTTATCAATTTTAATACTGTAGTAAATGTGGGAGCCTAGCACGGGTGCTATTTACGCTTGCAATGAAAGGACATGGCTTAAGTATAATTCAAACAAGCAGTGTGTGTTTTCTTCATGCAAGCCCTAGTGAAAAAAAAAACAAGTAGCTGCTTTGCTGGGCATCGTTTTATTTTCCTTATCTTGTACTTATCTTAGATTCACTAAAATGAAGTTTTGATGAAGCATCTATGGCTTTCATTCATTAGCACGTCCTTTTCGCAGTGTTGACAATGAAATTCGACCACACAACTCGTGAAGTATGTTTGTCACCTGTATCACAAAAGGCCTGTAACGTAGTTGATGATAGGTTGAACCATTCTTTCTCTTAATTCTTAGCGTTAGTATCAGATCTTTTAAACCTGTCGAAAACAGCTTATAAGAAACTGTATGACAAAGACTAATGTGCATGTTTGAAACGACAATAATTGCTTTAAAGGTGGAATCCAAAATATATATCACAGAGAAACACTAGATTTTTGCAAAGCAGAGCAGAACATGAATGCACAGAGGCACACACATGAGAAAACGTTTTTTTTTCAATTTTTGAAATAAAACTTGTTAAGCAGGCTCTGTGATCATTACCACAACGAAACATACCGGGACATGCTGGACTTGGGAAGGCTCATCAGCGATGTCTGAATCAGTGGAGGGGCTAGCAGATGTAACAGCACCCTCTGCTAGCACATCAGACAAGCCCTCAGAGATGTCTATGTCCATTGTGGCTTGAGAGCAACCTGCCTGAATATAAGTAAAGCACACTTCACTTCAGTAATACTGGGGAATGTCTACCTCAGTCATCAAAAAGGCATGATCAAACTGGAAACATGCCTTATGGTTGCATAGAGCTGTGCATGAACTTACTGGCGCAACTTGACACTGCGCTGCTCCACTGGATGAAGCTGCTTAACTTGAATGTTCTCTCATTGCTGTGGTATCGTCCTTTGCAAGCGTCTGCAGTTACACAATAAACCATCAGATCTTTTAAGATCCAACAAACGTTTGCTGTGGAATGAATTTACACAACGTTTGCACAGTCGTGCAAAAGGCCCCGAATGATGTGTGCATGCTGTCCAAACACCACGTTCCCTTGCGTAGAAAACTATGGTCTATGTGAGCTTGTAAAAGACACAACTAATTGATCTCAGAGAAAGTTGAGCTGTACTAACTTCGCAGTACATGTTTCACACAAAACATGATAGACTTAGCTGTAACACATACATAATTTTCACTAACGTAAATTATGTACAACTGCGTAATTTCATCTCAACTGTAATTTACCTGTTTAAAATTTGTTGACCAACACCATATCTTCTGAAAAAGTGGTATTTCACCTATGTACAACCTTTAAAGAGTTCTTCATGCAAAATATTCATGACGTGACTGAACACTGCAGACACAAGGAGAGCTACTACATGCGGAATATTCCCTACAATATTGTTATTCTTAATGCCTATTGGAAAATTAATAGGTTATGTGAAGGCTAGTCCTTCATGGTCATTCTATTAAGTAGTTTTATTGCAATTTAGTTTTTTAAACCCACAATAAAGGCGTGCAAACTTTAGTCAATAATTTTTACAGCAGTAAATCTAATTGTTCGACAATAGATAGTTTCACATCGTGAGCTTTTTAGGAGTGTATACTAGCTGATAAAAGTCCTTTGAGGAAAAATAAATGATTAACACTGAGGCAACAGGACAAAGTTTTAAAAAAATGACTCACTTGTATTGCACCATTGATTAGGCATTTTTGAGGTCAAAGTAAAATCACGGGATATAGAGCATTCAATAGCAGGCTTTGTTGCAACATATCTAGAACGTCTTGAGGAACTACTTTTTTAATTGAGGGTTTGAAATCGCCTGGCATGCAATTTGGAATACATTGGAAGATTTCGAAAAAGGTTGTGCAGTTCGTTAAATATGAGAATGTAATGAATTAGTAACAGACCTGGTATGTTTTATCATATGTTGAAATGACTACCCCAGTAATAAATTAAGTAAATATAAAAATTCGACTAATCAACTTTTTAACCGAAAGAGCCAGAAAATTGTAAGAACATTACATGAATCCCTTCATCATCTAAAGGAGTTTCAATTTGAATTTATTTTATTTGCAACAGCGTTAGAAATGAAATAAATGGGCAAATAAACTTCTTGCGCAGTGCAACCCATCCAGTATGCTGAGCAGATCGCCGTGGTGTACGGGCTCCTGGCCCTCTAAAATTTCACGCACGCGCAGTTGATTCGTGACGTAGAAACACCGTATGAGGAAAGCTTCCTTTGTAAAACGCAAATTTCTGAGCAAAAAACGTGATCGATGTACTAATAAAGGAAGCTGGGTGCTGTTGCCATCTTGCCGAATGGCTCATACTTAAAATGATCAAATTACCTGTCTCATAGTGCAATCGAACCTCTGTCCCCCCAAAAAGCAGCCCGACGCTTTGACCACAAAGTCACAATTGCGCGTCTACTCTGCCAAGGCCAACTATCTCTTTGACATCGTCGCCACGTGTGTTGTATCGAGTACCTGCATGGGTGGGCGCGGGTACATGCGCACGTGCCGCTTTTCTGATGCGGGAACTAAACAGGCAACTTCATACCTTCTCACTAACCAATTCACGAAAGCTTTGCTTCACATGGCCTTCAAGATGTGCGTTGGATCTGTAAAATTACTTCACATTTTTTCAAGCATAGAGATCAATAGTTACTATAGCTATGCAGCGCCCTGCCGCACCCCGTTACATGACTCAAATCAATTAATGACTCACCCATAATTTGCCAGTGAGCTATTCAGCTGTGTAGTTCTAATAATTACGAGCATGAATTTGTCCTTATCTTCGCAAGGACAGTAAGCTTTATGTCGCGACAGAAAAAGAAAGGAATTGCGAGACTGCGCTCGACCTTACTCGGCCTTTAACCCGCCACGGTAGCTGAGTGGCTGTGGCGGTACGCAGCTCAACTGGCGGTCGCGGGTTGAATTCTAGCCACGGCGGACACGTGTCGGCGTGCAAAATATAAGAACACTCGTGTAAATTGATTTAAGTTTACAGAACCCATGTGGTACAAATGAATCCCAAGTCACCAACTATGGCGCGTATCATGATTACATCTTGGTATTGGTGTGTAAGACACCAGAATTTTATTTTACTTGGTCTTCACTCTGCTCCGGCTTGTCACCTTGCCCTGTAATTTCAAAGCGGTGCCAAATATAGCAGTATTCATATGCTGAGATTACCACATTTCTGCTGGCACATGCATGTAAAAAACTCCTCGCCAAAAAAAAATGCATTTAGACTTTTGATATTTGTATAATAGATTTCGTCGATGCAACACGTGCTATAAATTAAGTGTTTTGGAAGGGGTTGACCTTCAAACGGAGTGTCTCATAGCGATGCGTTTCTCCACAGGCAATTTACGCACGAGCAAGAGTGGGCACTGCGGCAGCAGCAAGGGCAACATGCCTAGAAATTCTTTCTGCTTCATGATACAGGTCACGGCTGTTCTACTCGGGAATCATCTGGCTGTCCACAATGGAACGCGCAAGACGCCGCACGTGTCGATCGGGTTATCGTGAGGCACCCTGTATCAACGATCATCGACGGCTGCCGGGTCTCCGAAAGTGCACCGTTCATCGTGTCACACACTGAGACTGCGTGGCGATACACAGGAGCGACGACTCATCACGTGACCCCTCCGAAGGCTAGAAAAGCGTCGCCAGAAACCTGGATCTTCAGTGGGCACTGTGGCAGCAGCAAGGGCAACAAGCCTAGAAATTATTTCTGCTTCATGATACAGGTCACGGCTATTCTACTCGGGAATCATCTGGCTGTCCACAACGGAACGCAAGACGCCGCACGTGTCGATCGGGTTATCGTCAGGCACCGTGTATCAATGATCATCGACGGCTTCCGGGTCTCCGAAAGTGCACCGTTCATCGTGTCACTCACTGAGACTGCGTGGCGATACACAGGAGCGACGACTCATAACGTTACCCCTCCGAAGACGACAAAAGCGTCGCCAGAAACCTGGATCTTCAGTGGGCACTGCGGCAGCAGCAAGGACAACATGCCTAGAAATTCTTTCTGCTTCATGATACAGGTCACGGCTGTTCTACTCGGGAATCATCTGGCTGTCCACAATGGAACGCAAGACGCCGCACGTGTCGATCGGGTTATCGTGAGGCACCCTGTATCAACAATCATCGACGGCTGCCGGGTCTCCGAAAGTGCACCGTTCATCGTGTCACACACTGAGACTGCGTGGCGATACACAGGAGCGACGACTCATCACGTGACCCCTCCGAAGGCTACAAAAGCGTCGCCAGAAACCTGGATCTTCAGTGGGCACTGCGGCAGCAGCAAGGTCAACATGCCTAGAAATTATTTCTGCTTCATGATACAGGTCACGGCTGTTCTACTCAGGAAGCATCTGGCTGTCCACAACGGAACGCAAGACGCCGCACGTGTCGATTGGGTTATCTTGAGGCACCCTGTATCAACGATCATCGACGGCTGCCGGGTCTCCGAAAGTGCACCGTTCATCGTGTCACAGACTGAGACTGCGTGGCATTACACAGGAGCGACGACTGATCACGTGACCACGTGATCAGTCGTCGGGCAGCAGCAGCAAATCGTTATTTGCTGTTGCTGCCCTGCCCACTGGGTGTAAAATCTTTGCTAACATGTATTTATTCACTGCCGGTTGATTTGCTTGTTTGCGGATATGTTGAGGCGAACCCTGGTCCCGGTGATAGCGAAATGTTGGCTAAAATCTTATATGGCCAAGCCAAAACACATTCCTGCATTGAAAAAATACAGACAACTCAAAATGCAATAGAAAAGAAGATCTCTACTCTAACAGAGCGCACAGACAAAGTTGATAAACAACTAGAAAACCTCACGGCGCTAACCGCCAAAGTGCAAGAAGTAGAAGCAACAGTTACAGGATTAAACAAAGAGATTGTATCCCTGATGAGCAAGGTAGATGAGCTAGAAAATAGAAGCCGCCAAAACAACCTGATTATGTATGGCGTAGAAGAACCACGGGGCGAAACTGCAGATGACCTATTAAAAAAAGTAAAAGATGAAATTTTCAAATACGCACAACAGGTTACAGTCACAGGAAACGAAAGATGTCATCGAATCGGGCAGAAGGAAAAAACTAAATGCGGTCTTGTTATTCTAAAGTTTCTGGACTACCGAGAGAAGATAGCTGTATTAAAGGGCTGTAACAAACTTAAGGGAAGTATGGTGTCAATTTCGGAAGACTTTTCCTACAGGATAAGGGAAAGAAGGAAAAATTGTGGGGCACATCAGCTGATGAAAGGAAAAACGCATCCAAACTGAAACTAATTTTTCATAAACTTAGCGTGGATGACGTCATGTTCGGGTGGAACGAAACTACTGGTTCACGCTATAAGTTAAGCAAAAAGGCTAATTGACGGCAGAAGCATGACGCACTGTCACTGAAAGTACTTAATGTAAACTGCAGAAGTGTCGTAAACAAAGTTACTGAGCTACACGCATTGTTGTTGACCCATAGCATTGATATAGCCATCCTCACTGAAACGTGGTTAAACGAGTCCATTTGTGACAGTGAATTTGTGCCCGCTGGATACAGCGTACATAGAAAAGACCGCGAGAGTAAGGGTGGTGGGGGTGGCTATTCTTTTTAACAAATCCTTAGGCATGAAAAAAATGCCTGATGTGCCTGGTTTCGAGGCTGTCTTTTGCAAAGTGTACTGTGGTGACACCAGATATGTTATAGGCGCTATTTACAGGCCTCCTGGGTCTGATGTTGGCATCCTCAAAAACTTAAGAGAGTATCTCGACACACAAGTCAGGCTTGGGGACAAAATAATCCTATCAGGCGATTTCAACCTGTCCGAGGTGGATTGGTCAACATTCACAGCCCGAAGCCGAAATGATAATCACTGTGGAATACTGATAGATATGGCCTTCGCGTTCGACTTAGTGCAAGTAGTTGAAAATTGCACCAGGATTCAGGGTAACTGCAAGTCCATACTGGACTTGTTTTTTGTAAGTGGTTCAATTACAGCCGAAACTTCCTGTGAGGTAATACCTGGTATCTCAGACCATTCTGCAGTATTGCTAGAACTGACTGGTGCAGCAAATAAACGTAATAACCCAACCTCTAGTTTCCCTAACTTTTCACGAGCGGATGATGTCTCTATCATTGACATGCCTTCCTTTAATTTAGATATTTTCTCATCCTATTTTGGAGATATAAACAGTCTTTGGCATCAATTCAAAATGATTGTAGAAGAATGCACCGATAAATATGTTCCACATATTGTAAAGAAGTCGAAGCGCAGGAACGCCTGGATCTCTCGTGACTCATTGCGGTTACAAAGGCAACTTAAGAGGCTAAAGGAAAAACAAAAATCTACAAACTCTTCCTATACTGCGCAGAAAATATCGGATATTACATTACAGCTAAAAACACAAGTACGAACTGACAAACAACGGTATTTCGGAGAGTCCGTACCTAATTTTATACGCACGTCCCCCGAGCAATTCTGGCGGCACATACGCCCGACTTCTAGCGATTGTGATGTCTTTGATATCAAAGGTGTACAAGTAGATGACGCAAAAAAATCTCAAATGCCTTCAATGAGCAATTTAAGAGCATTTTCACTGTTGATAATGATATTGTACCACACTTGGGCGCAAATTTCCCACCCATATCAGATGTTCTAATTAGTGAAGCTAGAATTTGTATATTCTCTTAAACCTCTATGTAAAGAAGTCCCCAGGGCCAGATGACATACCAAACGCATATTTTAAGAGATACGCAGAATGGGTCTCAAAATACTTGTGTGTTCTGTTCTCTAGATCACTATCTGAGGGGCAAGTTCCGGACGAGTGGGGAATCGCCAGAGTAAAACCTGTCCATAAGAATGGGAGGGAAGACTGCATAAAGAACTATCGTCCGATTTCCTTAACCCGTACTGCATGTAAACTCTTAGAACATATTATACATAACTTCATAACGCAGTTTCTTGATAAACATCATATCTTAACAAAGTATCAACATGGATTTCGACAAGGTCATTCTACATGTACCCACTAGCAGAAACTGTACATGACTTTGCACTTTCAATTAATAACGGAAAACAAACCGATGTAATTTTTATAAAGCTTTAAAAAAGCTTTTGATAAAGTCTCTCATAAGAAGTTATTGTACAAATTAGAGAGAATATTAAATAACCAGCAACTTTTAAACTGGATTGCCGCATACATTAACAATCGAAAACAGTTTGTTGTCTTTAATGGAGAAACTTCGGAAATTCTTGGTGCGGACTCAGGCGTTCCCCAGGGGTCTGTGCTTGGGCCCCTTCTTTTTCTTTTGTTTATTAATGATATTGTCTGTAACATTCCTGTTAAAATACGATTGTATGCCGATGACTGCGTGATTTACACTGAAGTGAACAGTACAGCTGACCAAATTCTTTTAAATGATACACTCAACAAAATTGTCCAGTGGTGTGATATGTGGCAAATGTGTATAAACTATGAAAAAACAGTGTCCATGAGGGTTACTCACAAAAAAAGACCATTAACCTTTGTCTATTCTATCAACAGCAGTGTCCTTCACGAAGTACCTCATTACAAATACCTGGGCCTCTCGATAACAAGTAACTTAGACTGGACTAAACACATTGATTATGTCGTAAGAAATGTAAACTGTAAGTTGTTCTTTTTACGAAGAGCTTTAAAATTTACCACTCCTGATGTCCGCATGACCACATATAAAGCGCTTATTCTCCCATTATTAGATTATGCAGCCATAATCTGGGACCTCTTCACTAGGACCGACATTAACAAGATTGAAAGCGTACAGAAAAAGGGTGTGCGATTCATATATAACAGCTTTGGACGTTCTTCTGTTTTTGCCCTTTTAACCAGAGCCCAGTTGCCGCAAATAAACCAAAGAAACCGGTCATCTAGGCTAAAATTTATGTATCAGATTGTAAAGGGGCACTATAAATTAGATACTTCAGACGTAATAACCTTTTCATCCGGGTATGCCACTAGACAGACACCAATTAACAATTGCTGCGTTTCGCGCACATAAAAACTCTTTTAAATGCTCTTTCTTTCCGCGGACAATAACTGAACGGAACCAGCTTACTAACACCCAAGTTCAACAGCCTTCACTTACCTTGTTTACATCGTGTCTAACTTAGTACTTACCGTATGCCTTCTATTTTAGTTTATATTAGTTTATTTACTCTTATGTATTTATGTATTTGTCGGTTGCCTTTTTGTGATCTTGTCAACATTTGTACCCTCCTGCCAAAATCCCCAAAGTGGGATTGCAGTATCAATAAATAAAAAATAAATAAAAATTTGGTCCTATATAACTGGAACATATCCAAACAACACAGAAGTTCACACAAATATGGAGGCTCATTTTTATGAATAGAGGGAGAACAACGAATGTCACCGGAGCCAACGTTTCGACAAAGGGAATCGCCTCTTTCAGGGCACCTTTTTTTCTCAATAGAAAGTCTTCGTTTTACCACCTCTTGTGATAAAACATGCGAAACTGTGCTGCTTCTTTCTTTTTTTCATCCGGGAAAAGCGAATCCTACAAAAAGATATATGCACCTCCCATGCACTGTGGTAATCGATGTAACGGAAGCTTTCTATGGTGTTTGATTGTCGATAGTTGGAAGTGATATCCACGGCGAATATGTAATTTCTTCAGAGTTCAGAGTTTAGTTCAATATGAGAGTGGTGACTTAGTGTTAAACGTTATATGGCGTGAACCAATGCTATTTGTTCGCGTAGCACACAGAACACACAAGAAGACGTGTTTCCTTGAGGCATTCTCTTGCGCCGTTGTTAATAATCTCTGAGAGGGTTGAGCATTACTGTTGCATCACATGCTACATCGCATCCTGCGAACAGTTTTAAACTTTGAGTTATGGGGCTCTACGCGCCCAAACCATGACCAGACTATGAGGCACGCCATATTGCCGGACTCCGGATTAATTTTGATACCCGGGTGTTCTTTAACGTGTACCGATATCTATGTGCAGTAGTTCTTTTGTATTTCGTTCTCGTAGAAATGCGAGTGCCATGATCGGGATTGAACCCACGATTTCGATCAACGCCACAGCCGTCAAGCTATCGCGGACAGAAGTTTTAATTGGACGTGCGTCCGCTCGGGTAGTGTCGCATAGACCTTACGATGTTTTAATGCGGCTTTGCGTCGGCACGCCCTGCGTCAGTTATCCGCTTCAGGAATTCGCATGGTGTTTGTTTTTCAGAAATAGTGGAAGCGTACCGAATCATACCTTCACTTTGCCCGCAACTGCTGTTTACTTGCCTTTCCATGTCATCCCTTCCCTATCCCGCTGTATGGAAACTCCGAGACAGGCAAGGCTGTTACTCGCTTGCTTCGTGACTGCGTCGGTTCCACCCCTTCTCTGCCTCCTCTCCCGCTTCGTTCTGCAATACTGTCTATGTAGCCTTTGGACTTGCTATTTAGTACAAAGGTAAGCATTTCAACAATGCTTTGTACGAGGGTCGAAGATAATTAGCTGTCAAGAGGCTAATATGGCGATGCCCAGAGAGATTCAGAGTGCATTGTGCACTTGTTATGGAATGTAAAGGTCCGAACGAGTTTCGCGCGTGTACTGCCATGTATTGCCATGTCCCCCCTGCAATGAGCTTTGGCCAGTTCGAAGCGGCGGCGTTCCTTGATAATTACGTCCACACTGTAAACGAAAATAAACCCACCTGGGAGTTTTTAAGAGGTGATGTGCCCTAAAACCTCCCCTCTCAAATATTTACTCTGATGTATGGGAGCAAAACAGCGCCATCTCCTCTTTTCACTCCGCTGGCTAGCTGCGGGAGTATTAAGGCGACATGACGCGATTTTACTCCGCTTAAAAATCTTGTTCTCCCGTGAAACTCCGACAGGGAGTTTTAAAAAAACTCCCATCCGCCGATACAGGTTGGTCACGTGGCGCTTCCCATGAGGCTGTGCGCCTCGCCAGCGACCGGGCGCGTTCGGCGGAGCGGGCAGTGCTCATGGCTGACGGTTTGTTTACGTCTGTGAAGTGTCGTTCCGCGACAGCGTTTCGTCAATTTGTTTCCCGTATTTCCTTCCAGAAAGTGTTTTTGGCATGCCTGAAGCTCACTGTATCTCAGCATCAAGTACATTAGCTGTGATCGCTTTGCTGACAACGATGATTGCAAGAACCACGTTTTCAAGTGCGGAAAAAGGCTTAGGTATACCTCGAAGCTGCTCACTGGCTCGTGATGTCGGCTCACGTTCTGGCTGTGTTTTCGTGCTGCGTCACCCTGTCTTGTGTTCTTCAGTACGTGAAATGCGACTACTATGACCTTTTAGTACATGCTGACAACGTCCAGTGTAGTGTTTGAAAGGACCGCGTAGCAATGGCAACAGTAGCCACTGTTCGAGCGACGACATCCGTGCTAGTCGCGCATGAATGGCGTAACCCAAGTTCGTTGCGGTGCTGTGTTGCCAGTGAGAAAGACCGGAGTTCAAGCAACTGTTTTTATGTATCTGTGAACGGATATCCTCGCCCGAAGAAAAACGGTAGGACATAAGTATGCGTACTGAAAATAAAGCTTCTTATTGAGCGATGTGAATCGAATTGTTATCGCGCATATATGTTCTGGTCACGTCGTTGCTTCCTATATTGCATTAACATTACGCTCTATCCGAGACATTGATTTAGACGCATGCCTGCTGGCTCCGAGTTTAGGGATTCACTCGACAGATCAGCGGTGTAGCTCCTTTTCGCAACCGAGACAGATTGCTCGGACGCAGAGCAAGTAGTGCGGTGTATAAAATGTATGACTGCGCATTTCTCGGTGTTAATTATGTCGGCTGCTGCGGGTAATGCTCAAACGTAATAATTTCTTGCTACGCTACCACCATATCGCAAAAATTTAATTTTGCTATGCAACACATGCACTTACATTTTTCTTGCTTACTGTAACTAACGCACTACTTTTTGGCCGCGAACGCCGGCAGTGTGCGAAGTCGCTTCAGCACTCACAGAATGGCATGATAATTTTGAAAAATTACGCCATTAACTTTTTCTCTCTCACTATTTTGAATTAACAGTTTTGTGTTGCTTAAGGTATTCTGTTAATTTCAGAGAGAGGGATCTCGTATGAACGAGCATGTGAGTCGTAATTCTGAAAACAGCACAGCTGCTCCCTAGGCGGTTTCGAGGCACACAATATCGTGGCTATATATACTGGCACCGTTGCTTCTTGAGTATCGCGTGTACGTGTGATGTCTTTCAAATTTCTGCATTGGGTGTTTCTGAAATGTTTATGTATGTCATGATATATGTGCTTTCATTGACTTGTTTCGTCGAATTCGACGCGGTCTCGTGTGCATATTTCGAAATTTGACCAGCAGCCTCTGCATGTAAACATGTTCGCGCAAACTCACGCGATGGCTCTTTTTATACTCCCATTGCACCTCGAAAGAACTCCGTCAATAGCAAAGCAAAAAATAAAGAAAAGGCAGAAAAAAAACTCCCATAATTCCACGCGAAAATTCCGCTCGTACGGAGTAAAAATTCTACTCCGATCATACGGAGCAAAAAAAACTCCGAACCGGGGGGTCGCTATAGGACAAGCAGTATACTCCCACCTGGGAGTTATTTCCGTTTACAGTGCACAGATGAAGCATTGTTGTAGATCAACAAGGTATAAGGCGTCGTACGCGATCATTTTGAGGACTCGGCCAACTTTACTAACCACGGTCATCTTCTTGTCGAACTTCCGGCAAAGCCTAAGCGCGTCTTGTACGTACGAGAAACGCGATGCAGTGGAAGTCTGCACTCTGATAGCAAGCTCTTTTCTCGCAGCCAGTTGGCGACCAGTGGGGCTTCTAAAGGGGTCACGGCATCGAATCCCGTGCACGGCTGCCACATTTCGAATGCGGAAAAATACGAAAACACCCGTGTACTTAGATTTAGGTACACTTTAAAGAACTCCAGCTGTTTTAATATTCCGGAGTCCTTCACTACGGCGTGCCACACCATAAGACCGGGATTTTGGCATGTAAGACAGCATAATTTTTTAAACATTATCTTGTCCGTAGAATATGCCAGGGTAGCGGGGTATGATAGCCGTGACGTACGTTGTTGGAGTCGTAGGTGTTTATGCCGACGAGGTCTCGTCTCAGGGAACCATGGTGGAAAGCTTAACTATGCGGACGCTGCCGAGCTCCGTGACGAGGAAGGGCAACGCCAACCTTCACCAAAATGTTGCGCGAACGATGGATTGATTGCGATAGACTGGTGACAACGTATATTTACGAAAAAAACAGCAGCGCTGGCCAGTTCAGCGGACATCTCTAGCCTCAAGAGCAGTTCATCTTCTTCGCTAGGGCTCCCGCGCGCGTCGTCCAAAAGAAACACGCAATATGCATGTAGGAATATTGTCACGGTGTGGCGTTGTTCGAATCGCGAAGCACCAATAAACGGGCGCCAAAAGGTCGTGGGAAGAGGAACCGGCGAGCAAGACGGGTATTGCCAACCACTCGGGCAAGCGGCAGGAAAACGTCAAAAGCAGGTTAAGGGATTTTTTCGCTGTTTTTTTTTGTCGTCGGCGCGACCGTGACGCCCAGACAGCTGTTTGTAGGAACCCGTGTGTATACTCTGCCCCGCGCGTGCATTGAGAAGTGTGCTAAGATGACAGGGATGCGAATACACCGAAATATGTGGTGTCTCTGTACAATACCGTGTCCACGAGTTGCTGACAGTTTGTGTATGTCAGAGGGTTTGACGCCGTGTGGCCGGCTACCGTCCTTTCTTTTGTGTTTGTGGACGGATAATAGAGGTCCGCCACAAACTCAGGGGTGTGCGCGTGGGTCTGTGTGGTGTAATGCAAGTGCGCCACCTCTAACAGCATGGGAGAATCGCCCGCTCCCTCGCGCCTAATTAAAGCGGGCGTGGTGAAGGCCTTTGGAGGAGCCGGGATACGATTGGGTGACCGTGATTGGATCCTACCAATAGTTGCCGTTCCCCGACCCAGGGAAATAGGGAAAGAAGAAGTTATTTAAAAGCAGGTTTTAAACCCAGCTAAGCAGAAGGGTGGGGGTAAAAATTAATCTGCAGAAAACTAAAGTAATGTTTAACAGTCTCGGAAGAGAATAGTAGTTTACGATAGGTAGCGGTAGCGAGGCACTGGAAGTGGTAAGGGAATACATCTACTTAGGGCAGGTAGTGACCGTGGATCTGGATCATGAGACTGAAATAATCAGAAGAACAAGAATGGGCTGGGGTAAGAGCTGTGTCTTACCAATACTCACGTATGGGGCAGAAAACTGGAGGCTTACGAAAAGGGTTCTACTTAAATTGAGGACGACGCAACGAGCTATGGAAAGAAGAATGATGGGTGTAACGTCAAGGGATAAGAAAAGAGCCGATTGGGTGAGGGAACATACGCGAGTTCATGACATCTTAGTTGAAATCAAGAAAAAGAAATGGGCATGGGCAGGACACGTAATGAGGAAAGATAACCGATGGTCATTAAGGGTTACGGACTGGATTCCAAGGGAAGGGAAGCGTAGCAGGGGGAGACATAAAGTTAGGTGGGTGGATGCGATTAAAAAGTTTGCAGGGACAACATGGCCGCAATTAGCACATGACCGGAGTAGTTGAAGATGTATGGGAGAGGCCTTTGCCTTGCAGTGGGCGTAACCAGGCTGATTATGATGATGGTGAAGCAGTCTACAAGCTTAGGCTCTAATCCGTTGAGAAGCATCAACGAGCTAGTACAATCCAGTATCGCCTGGGCAGTCTAGCTGCGTCTGACCTGCGAGTGACTATTTGGCGTAAGAGACGACAAACCGAAGTCTGCAACGATGCTCACAGTAGTTCCCCTCAAGTTAGCTCAACCTGTTCGACGGAAGACGTCAGACCTGGACTCCCGGGAAACCCAGCGCAGCAATCGCATCCACCGCAACGAAATCGACTTGCCAGCGTTCTTGGGAAAAGTTCTGCCGTCGACTGCACGCTTTATGGATTTGCTGCTGCTGTCCAGCCATGCGTATGCCATCCTTTGTTTTTTTTAACTCTATTCAGTGAACCGCCATTAAGTGCATTCTTGTGTAGTGTTAGTTTTTATATGCACTGGTAATTGTTCGTTCTATTTCTTTTGTCGTCATCATTGATTTATATTAGGTGCATGTATGTTCGTGTTTGTGTTTATTTTAATTTCTGTATCGCGGTCAATCAATGAATGATGTTTTTCTTTTTTTCTCCCGACTCTGACCTCTTCACTGTGTTAGCTTGAGTACAGAACAACCTACCGGCTTGTATACACCGTCGACAACTTCGCTCCGACCGAGAACGGGTGACAGGCCGTGACATGAACACATGCTCCGAACCACCTCCGAAGTGGCGTGCAAGACAACAGCAGTAGTAGCGTAAAAGTCAAAGGACGAGGCAAGGAAAGCTTCGCTTTAAAAGAAATTGCCTAGCGGGTGGACATTTGTCTTACTTAGTTTCTTGCACTAGATTCACTGAATTCCGTCGCATTGTACGGCGGCGTAAAGAACACTGCTGCTTCAACTGTGTGCTGGGCTCGGAGGAAAGCCATGACGAATGTCTGGCAATTATTGGCTCCACTTCTGCTACGTAAATGTGCACCCAAGGCATAAAACGGGATTATGTTTGCATTCCGCCCCCATAGAATGCACTGTCACAGTGGCAAATCGAACCCACGGCTTCGTGCTCAGGAGCAGAAGTTCATAGCCAGTAAACCGTCTTTCACGTTTCCTTATATGTAGATAACACCTTTTGACGAGTGCTACTTGTGTACGAGAGACGATAGTAGCCCTTGTGGTGAACTCTGATGCATACTAAAGAAGTGCGTTCCACTGTGCCTTCTTACATTTCTTGTACATCTGTGTGTTGCATTGGTTGAACACAACGAAAATAGAAATACGCCCGACAAGTTATGTTCTTTGACTGCCATTGCTTTTCGCCTTTGTAGTGTGCGGAGTATGAAAAAATTGCATGTGTGACTAGAATGAAACAGCAATTGAGACAAGTAGTTGACGTATCATTAGATTTTTACTAATTTATTTTCGTGCCAAGCCTGTTGACAGTTTTGCTGTCGCACAATAAAGGGCTGCTTTTCCCCTGTTGCAGTCAAGGCATTGAAGCTGGCAGACTTGGTGGAGGGGCTATTTTTGAGCCTGCATTTAGTCGGATCAAGTGACTCTTTATGGATAGCAGGAGAATTGAGCCAGGCCATCACACTCGAAGGCCAACAAAAAATGTTGGAATTTCGCTGAAAGCGTCGACGGCCTCTGGTGCAATTATTGTGCATCTAAAGAATGTTTTATAGCTTGAACTCCGTGACGCAAAGTGTACACGCCTTCTGATGTCTTGCACGTGGTATTTAAACTTTGTGGTCGACGCTCCAAAGCTTATATGGCATTGTCACAATCGCAGAACCCAGGACCATTCTGAGGTTCAACCATCAGTCCGCGCCTGCAGGAAAAAAAAAGAAGCAAAACCCCACTTCAGTGACTCAACCATCTACACTAACATCCTGCTAACATCTACACTAACATCTATTTACATCGGAGTCTTCACTCGAACTCCGAACATAGTGCTATATTGCAGTTGCGACTGTTGTACGCAACCGGAAAAATACGAGGGCGACGATTGTTATGGTACAAGAGGGCGACGCGACAAATGCACTCGAAGGGATGGTGAAGCTTAATGACGGTGACAATGGAGTGAATGTATTACGAAGACTACGATGGCATCGCGGTCGGTATAACATGAAAATGATGATGGCATAAGGAAACACAATGGCGAAGAAATCAAGGGCAAAGGAAGTGAAATCAACCTTTCTTTCTTTATTCAGACATATCCCCGCTTAGCCCGAAAGCGTTGCAGCAGGGGGGTTACAAGCATGAAAAGAATACATCTTGATTCTCACTGCACACCTGTTCACATGACAGTCTATTCCACTGAGCGATAGTTTTTACAAAAAAAGAATTGGCATACAGGCCCGTCCTAGCCCGGTATTCTCTAATTTTGCACTGGTGGTCGGTGCGTGCCGATATATAGTTTGGTGGCTTTATGTACATTTCCCTGTCAATTCGAGCAAGTTTTACGTACATTTCCCTATCAACCTGCAAGTGTGCACGCTTGGGTGAGATGGTAAAGATTGTTTTGATGACACAGACCCCGCACATATACTTTTCAATGCGATTAGCATTCTTAGGGTACTTCATGTGTATTCCGGAGGCTCACTGCCTCTCTGTTTATTTCCCTTAGAACCTGGGTCATTCAGTAGGTCATGTTGAAATGGGTGGGGCATCTGGCTACTTTGCTGAGGGAACAGCGTCTGAACCAGCTTTCGGACAAACTTGGGTCACTTGGTAGGTGGCAGTCCGTATCTATGTGCCCCTTTTCAAGGAACCCTTTTGACTTGACTTTGGTCACTGGAGATGTGACAGTGCGCATGTGTTACTAGGTATGCACCATTCACCTATAATATTGGGTGGTTGAAGGGGGGAGAACTCCGGGGCTAGGCCTAGCAGTCGACGACTAAAGCGATGCACGGGTGTTGAAGCTGGTGATAACGCGTCCGGGCTAGAGGAACGACTCCCAGAAGGACTCCCGAGCATCAGGCGCGGTCAGTACCCAGCACCTCCACCAGTGTCGCAGTACAACGCGGACAGTAGGCAGGGAGACGTTCAAGAGCCGCAGGACAACTTGTTTGAAATAAGAAACAGGCCAGAGCCACGTCTTCTTCGATCTCGACGAATCCCACTGACCCACTAGACGAAATCCGTTAATGTCCCTATCTTCGTTGTCGTCTGCATAGAAGAATAGACGCACGCGTCAATATAATTTGCCCCTGACTTTGAGCACTGGGCATATGACATTTGATCTTGAGTGCTCTACAATGAATTTCTTCGACGCCAACTGAGTCACTGGGTGTGTGCCAGTAAATGTGTTTACTCTCCACTGAGTCACTTTGACGCATCCGAGACATTTTCTATGGTTACCTTAAGGAGCAAAGCAATGAAACCATACGTCATCAGAATTAAAGAACAGATAATCACCTACGAGCAGACCACTGATTTGGAGGACTCATAATCAAGAACTCTCCGAGAGTCCTCATTTCTTCTATCTGAAAAAGAAGCTCACCATCACAACAGATGTCTTCAGATTTTTCTCCGCAAAATCGAGGCGTGCGTCTGCTAGAGCGATGCGCCCCCTCTCTAAGGCACTGTTGCTCGGCCTCCTAAGCTATAGCTCTGCTGTAAGGGTTAGCGCCAGTACGGCCAATCACCGTGTGCTCCAGTCTGTGCAAGTCCAAGCTTTGCGTATCTGGGTTGGCCTACCCAGGTGTGCATCCAGGGCAGCAATAATAGCCATCGCTTGTGAACATTCAACTCGGTGCTTTAAGAATGCACGTAAGACATTTCGCCCGACTTCCATCGCATAACATCGCCTCCCTTCCTGCCTCTAGATGTCGCCCACCGTTTAGCAGGATTGTCGCTGCCAATCGTGGAACTATACCGTCGAACCCATGCCTTCCATATGATTATTTCTATCACTGTGATGCTTCCAACCAATCCATGCCATTTTTATCATTTTCGGCGTCAACAAGAAAATGGAGATGTCATATTTTGCCGTAAAACAATACGTACTTTTCTTCCTGCATGAGAATCAATAAGAAAGCGTCCACGTTCGCTAAGATGGTTCCGTTTCCTCCAGAAGGTCAGCCGAAGCAGTGATAATACCCGAGAAATCTATCATCATTCAATACAAGACGTCTCACATTGCATCATCGACGGCTGCAGAACCAGCAGCGATAAGTCCTGTTCTGGAGCTTATTGACCACGAATCATCACAGCCATGGTTCATCTTTTGTGACTCGAACGCAGGCCCTGCTCTATTATGAACCTAACCTGTAAGTTGTCGTAGACATCTGCCTTCTTCACCATCACGCATTCGACAAGGGGCATAACATAATGTTATGGCGGATACCGGGTCACTACCGAATTTCTGGTTATGAGAGTGCGGGTGACGCTGCTCGATGCGCCTATGACGGTGGCCTCTGTATACGACTACCTCTGTAGAGAACAAATGCAGCCAGAAGGCTTGGCTGTCTCACACGTAAACGCTTACAAACGCTCTGTGAACACGAGTACGTTTACCAACACACGTCTACGCAAACTGTATCCATGTCTGTATCTCCGTCCAAACGGAAGCAACATTTCTATGGCACCTGTGGCTCGGCCTGGCCTACACAAACGCCCTATTCCTGAACCAGTTTCATTTTTTTCTCGCGGTTGGACCTTTTAGGCGTCAGATCAGTTCTCACAATTTGCTAGATTCAGCATTTATTGTATTTAGAATTCCGTGTAGTACAAGAAATACACAAAGCTAGCTATAAGTTCATGCACATGCTACCGAAATGTGTGACTTCTTCACTAACCACACCGGGTAACCATAGGGAAACGTCAACACAAAAATGCTTCTGCGTTTCTTGCGCCTTTGAAGTAATCCTTTTTATTGTAATGGGCACTTTCTTTCTTTTGTGAAGTTTAATTTACTGATGCTGTTTAATTTACAGTTTTGCTCAAGATTATCTTTCAGAAAAATAATTGCCCGCATGACTTAAAATACAGAGAAAGAAATTATTTGTCAGAACCAACACCTTCGGAATCTTGATCAACAAGTGCGACTGTTCGAGTTGTGTAGGAAGACAGCCCGTTACAATGGAAGATGCCAGCATAAAAGGCTTGCGTCCAAGATGAGAACGAACGAAAATTAGGGACTTTCGTAGAGGCTTGCTTTGTAAGGGTAGGACAGAAAGTCAGGTCAAGTACCTCCTTTACAGACTACAGGTGATGGTGAAATAATTTCAACATGTACATGGTGAAGCATAACTGCCAGTCGGCCTCGTTGGAACAGATTCATTTTTTGTATTTGTTCTTTTAAACAATTTTTAAATTGTTTGCGCGCAAAAAATTAAAAAAGATGTACAAAGTGTGGGAGGGCGGGCCGGAAGCAGGGGGCCACCACGGCAAAAACTCGAACCTAAATACTACAAGATGATGCCCTGGCTCTGACGCCGTAAAATGCAAGCACGGAATGCTCACTCAAAAATAGTGCAAAGAACGGCAAGTCTCCCAGATCACATGCACTTTACGAAAGGCAATGAAAAAAATTTTGTTTCCTTGTGCGTTTTTTTAGGCAGTCGTATAATTACGGTACAAGGACTCAATCCCTTGAGTGACGCCAATAATTATTTACAAGACCTCTTATGTCACTCATTCAAACTAGCGCACCAAGTGCAGTACGATTTCAACTGCGAAAAAAGAGACTTTCGGGTCACCGAAATTATAGGTGGTGGTCACTGGGTGCGACAGACAGCTAAAGGACGCGCCTTCAGCGCGGTGCGGGGGCTGACGACCATAGAATGAGCTCGTTGTCCAAAGCTGTCATAGTGGCCCTTTCAAACGCGTGCTCTCATGGAAACACAGCATAGCCCGCTCACCCCTTTAGTCCCGGCAAGTAGTGAATGCAGTGCTTTCTGCCTCGTAGTCATAGTGTCTGTACACGTCCGTGATGTTTGGCACTACAATACTGCCATATCAGGTTTCAGGGAGATGAATAGTCCTGTTTTCTCTCGCCTGAAGCCGTGCTATGCTTGGCGCACGTTTAGAACTCGGCAGCATTAATAAACTTCCTGTTGTGCGCACAAGCGAATCAGGCTCCATAGCATAATAATAATAATATTTGGGGTTTTACGTGCCAAAACCACTTTTTGATTATGAGGCACGCCGTAGCGGAGGACTCCGGAAATTTTGACCACCTGGGGTTCTTTAACGTGCACCTAAATCTAAGCACACGGGTGTTTTCGCATTTCGCCCCCATCGAAATGCGGCCGCCGTGGCCGGGATTCGATCCCGCGACCTCGTGCTCAGCAGCCCAACACCATAGCCACTGAGCAACCACGGCGGGTCATAGCATTATTACTGGGCCAGTAGCTACTGAATCAAGAAACCAGACAAAGGTTTTTTTTCCGTACTCCGTTAGGACAATGATAAATTATCTTTTTCCGACCAACCATCACGTGCACGGACAGACTACGTAAAGCATCTGAGAGGTTTTCAAAGCCAGTTATCCTTGATCACAGTGAGTGAAAGTGTTACCAGGACTGTGCTTCGTGTCATTCCTTAACCGCGAGATATCGGATTCTGTGTGCCACGGTAAGTGACGTATAAAGAGATAGTGTCTCTGAGCAACAAATCATTGAGGTGCAGCGCACCACCACCATAAAAAAAGTCACGAAACTGGATCAATTAACCTTACACCCGAATATTTATACTATCAAAGTTAAACTACTGTAACTTTTCGATGTGTTACATCGATGCACACCATTTTATTGAGTAAATTTGGACCCTTTGCTTTTTTAGTGCTTTTAGAGTCTGATAAAAAAAACGAGAGAATGGCGTTTCTTTACTCCAAAGCCCCCTTTTGATGAGTCCCTACATAGCAAAAGAGCCTAATTCCCTTCATAGTTGTTCATGGCTAACTGAGCCCACATCTCGGTGTATTCCTTGATTGAATGATGCTTCAGTTCAGTAAAGATTGATTTGGGGCTAGTATGAATAGCGGAATTACAACAGAGAAATGCAGAGAGAAAGTGAACAAACATTTATTTTCAATACCTATTTCCAGGTCTGAGTTCAAGGGTAACACATACTCTGAAGATGACGTGCACAGACGAGAATGCGCTAAACCAGTAGCAGGGGGGGGGGGGGGGCTTACTCGTTTGTCCTCGTGTTTATGCCGTGTTTCTGCCATACTTCTACAGCACTGTATTCTAATTACGGTGTAGTAAATTGGTGGGCTAGTTGGTGCAACATTTTGTGCAATGGTGTGTGGCAAATTGGTACGGGAGATAAGTAGAACTCGAACGCAGTGCCATTCCAGGAGTGTTACGCAGTACGCGGCGAGGTCCTCGCTAAGCTTAGTTTGCGCTAGCAATCAACCAATAACGATAGCTCGGAACGCACGAGAGCTGCAGACAATAAAATATCGAGATGAAGCCCCGTATTTCAGCTCGAGCGCAACCTGCGGACACCGCCTGCTCTTTTCAAACACAGAAGAGTGGGCAACTTCAGCGCCAGCGCCGCTTATTGTTCTCAACCCAATAGTATCATCATCATCATCAGCCAATTTTATTACACTGCAAAACCCGCTCCGCCTAATTTTCTGCCGTCCTCGACAGCACTTCGCGTCCCTTGGCACCCATTCTGTAACTCTAATGGTCCACCTTTGTCTGCTCTTCACATTACATGGCTGGCCCCGCTGAATTCTTTCTCTTATCTTCAATCATAATCTCAGCTACCCCTTTTGCACACTGATCCACACCGCTCTCTTCCTGTGTCCTTACATTAGGTCCAGCATTTTTCGTTCTAGCGCTCTTTGCGCAGTCCTTAACTTGTTTTCGAGCGTCCTTAAATTCCTTATGCCACATCCATAAGTTAGCACCGGTAGAATGCAATGATTGTACACTTTTCTTTTCTACTAAAGTAGTAAGCTTTCAGTAAGGATCTGGTAATACATGCCTTATGCATTCCAACCCATTTTTATTCTTTTGTAAATTTTCTTCGCATGGTCGGTGTACGCTGTGAGTAGCTGACCAAGGTAAACGCGCAGAGTCTAGAGGCTAACTGTTTATCATGGATTCTTGTTTTCTTTCCAGGCTATTGAACATTACATTTATATTCTGCATACTGATCTTCCATCCTGGTCTTGTACTCTCTGTGTTAATGCCCTCAATCATTTGCTGCAATTCATCTTGAGTGTGGTTGAATAACGCAATGTTATCTGCAAACCGAATGTTGCAGGGATATTCGCCGTTGATCAATCCTGCTATGCCTTCCCAGTCTAATCGCTTGAATACGTCGTCTAAGCATGTAGTGAATAGCGTTGGAGATATTGTGTCTCCTTGTCGAACTCTTTTCTTGATAGGTAATTTTCTACTTTTCTTGTGGAAAACCAAGTTGCCTGTGAAATCTTCGTAGATATTTACGCAGTGATTCACGTATGCCTTCTGAACGCTTTGATTACGCAACAACTCCAAAACTGCTGGTATCTCTACTGAATCAAATGCTTTTCCGTAATCTCTGTAAGCCACATAAAGCGGTTGATTGTACTCTCCAGATTTCTGAATTACCTGATTGATGGCGTAGATGTAATCATCTTCTATTGCCGCGTATCCCTGATACATGCCTTGCAAGACCATTTCAACTTCATCGATAGTTATGTAAGGAGGGTCTGCAACCTGTTCAACACTACTTCGAATGAAGGTAGCGTGACGGCTCTGGGCACTGTATAGGTCAGCATCGAATTATTTTGCTGATTTGACCATATCGTTGAAATTTCTCATGAAATTGGATTTTCGTTCTGGTGAAGTCGCATCAGTTTACGATCACGACACAATTCGAGCAGCTTTAGCTAACATTGTACAATCGAAACATTTCTTTTACTTTACGCTTGTAACCAAAGTGCATTTTGTATTCATCACTTTACTGCCTAAATGTTCTATGAATTTATCATGAAGTTGTAACCCCTACCTAGTGCTGTATAATGAAGTCTTTGTGCTTATACGCTATAACTGCTTCTATTTGTCTCTTTTTCTATGAATAAATAAATATATATGAGAATCAGTTTTGACAGTTCAGCGAATTCTATCAGATGTCTTGAGTGGACATTTCACGCTTTGTCGTTTTTTGTTAGGTCTTTTGTTATATGGGAGAGTTCACCTAATTGTTGCCTTGGTGCCTTGCCTTCCACTTCACTTACTGTTTGTGAAATTCGCCTAGTTGCGGTTTCCTTCATTACATCTGTGTTACCTTCATTGTTATGGTATAAAACTGCATATTTGTTATGGAGAACCAGCCTGATTTTGCATGCGTTAAGCAATTATGCCTCCAGGTTGGTCTGTTTCTTATTGACTTATTTTGCTATTTCTCTATTCAGTAGAGAAATCCTAGACCTACTAACCTATGGCCGCTGCCGTTTAGCCAGTCTGACACATACAACCTGCAGTATGCTGGGATCGACAGAGACTATGAGGTCTATTTGTCTTCTGGTTTCTGCATTAAGGCTTTTCCAGGTCCAATTCTTGATCTTCCTGAACAAGGTATTCGTTATCCGGAGCATATTTGTTTTCCGTGAATTCTACCAACATCTGTACTCTAGTGCTCCTGGGTTCGATGCAGTAGTTGCCAATTGCTTGTTTCGCAGCTTACGTTTTGCCCACTTTTGCAGTGATTTCGCCCATGTCTACAGTGTTTGTGTTAACACCTTTGTCTTTGCTAGTTCAACATCTTCATAAAACTTTTCTATATCTTCTTCACCGTGACGCAAGGTTGTAGGATAGTCGATAGTCTTGCATGACCTTTATTCTATATCCCCTATTGAGCTTTATTTCAAGGACTGCTACCCTCTCATTAAAGCTGTAGATTTCATAAATATTTCCGACTATGTCCTTATGGATTATAGATTTTACCCTTTATTCTCTCTGATGTGGAAGCCTGTGCAGTAGATGATGTGGTCGTTGGCCAGCATTGTATAAGCCTCATGAGTTATTCTAATCTTGGTAAGGCCAATAATGTCTCAGGCAATGCGTGATATTTCCTCAAGGAGCCCTTCTAAGATAGCCCGAATCGAGAGAGTTCACGTATTAAAGATTGCTCGCTACAGTTTCTAGTCGCCACCTGTCAAGACCCATAGATTCTTAGCACCCTCTGCCACGTCACAGGTCTGCCCACAGCTTGGTTAGGTGCTCCGCAGCCGTTGGGGGCTAAGGGCCATGGGTTATTGCAAGAGTCATGAGGGATGTAGTGGCCGAATGCTGCACAAGGGAAGGAAATTCCTTTTCTTGTGAGGGAGTGTTTTGTTGAAGCTTAGTGGGCTTTCGTACTTTTCTTGCAGTTGGGGTGGTATAGCCCCACTGGCTCCCGGCAATGTTTTCTTCTCGGTGTCAGGTGCGACTGAAAATGTAGTGGACTGGACGAGGATTTGAACTAAGGACGTTCACATCAGAGGCCCGGTGTTCTACCTCTCCTCCACGTCACCACCCCCGAAACATCATAACCACCACCAACAACAACGCAATATCACAAAAGACTGACAGTCACTTTAGCATACGCCACAGAGGGTCAAGGCCAAAGCCTGCGAGCTCAAGATACATTGAATATCTTACTTGACATTCTCATTCGAGTGCAAACCAGCCGTGGTTGCTTAGTGGCTATAGGGCTGGGCTGCTAACTCGAGGTCGCGGGATTGAATCCCGGCCACGGCGGCCGTATATTGAAAAGGGCAAAATGCGAAAACCTCGTATAGATAGATTCAGGTGCACGTTAATAACCCCAGGGCGTTCAAATGGCTGGAGCTTCCTACTACGGCGTGCCTCCTAATCAGATAGTGGTTTAGGCATATAAAACCCCCTAATTAAATTATTCATTCGAATACAACACTGTGGCGGCTTGGGCTAATCGCTACGTACTCGGCAGGGCAACAGCGCGAAAAGACGATGGACAAGAAAGGGAACACACAGCTGCGGTGGAGCGTGTTCCCCTTCTTGTCCTTCTTTTGGTGCTGTTGCCCTGTCATTCGATTGCGTTCTTCGTTTTTATTACTTGTTTTCTCCCGCCAACTGTCGTAGGTTCGAGCGCCTTAATTGACTATATCTTAATTACCTGTGCCTCAACTTTCAGCTAATTAACACCAAAGATCATGGATTCCAGTGCACGAAATAATTCTATATTATTTAAATGTACCATAATTACCTCCGCTTTAATACTAACGTCGTGGGTTCGACTTCCACCTAAGCTCGATGGTTCGACTCCCACCGAAGGTCGTGGGTTTGAGTGCCTGAATTAAGTCTAGCTTAATTACCTTTGCCTTTTGGGGGGCATGATGAGCAGCATCGAAGCCAGCTGGCAAAGAAGAGGATGACGAACGCGTGAGCTGTGGTATGAGCGCGTCTGCGCAAAGCGAGCTCACATGAATTTCCTTACTACAGGCCGCGTTTTGCAGACCATTGGGAGTATGGGACAAAGATTTTCGCAATACCCTGTTTGTCTCACTATGTAAATACACACTGGGCGCAAGCCGCTGGCCGCACCCTTCTCGTGCGTTTCACGCGTGTCTCCCCTTTCAGACGTTGTCTGTCTATGCACCTTCCAAAGGGCCATAGCAGGCCATTGCAGTGCAGGCCATAGCCTTCACTCGTGGTACAATGCAAAATGTAATATATTGCAGTTTATTGCAAAGCCCATTCAGCGCGCGTGTTGCACATTATGAAGTGCTTATTAACTACAAGGAAGCACCGTATAGAATGACAAGAGAAAACATTCGTTATCTGACTGGCACACGTAATAACACATTGGGCGTAACGAGAAATCAATGAAAGAAGTTGCCAATGGTTTGACCATGTGACTCCTTTTTCGGCCACCTGTGAGGCGACGCCAAAGTGATGGTAACCCAGGAGTAAATCTAGGTAAGCCAACGAGACTACACGCGTGTCAATGGCTTCGTGCCTTGATTCCATTAGCTTATCACATCTGAGGCCAGGCCTCGCGAAGAACCCGAACTTTGCCCAACTCGGCCGCTCCTGCACAGCACTGTCATTCAAGTACCTTCCACAATAAATTGATCCATCCTCTTTCACCCAAAATTAAAAATTCTACCTCCTCATCCTGCAGCGATGCTCTTCCAGCCTGGGGGCCGCTTCTTCCACGCTATTCACAGAAGCTGGACTCCACAGCCGTTCGGCTGCCGCCGAAGCGCGGGGCCTGCGAGAGAATGCAATGAACGGAATTCGCACATGCAGGGTAAATCAAGGAAAAGAGGAAGCAAAGAGCAAGGCTTAACCTGTTTACTTTTTCGGCGCCTAGCTGCGGCCTTTCAAGAGGCGAAAGATGACAAGGTACAGGGATTGTCGTTTGCCTGGAGCAATGTTAATTGCAATGCCATGTTTTATGGTGTATCTGAAAATATGTGGCTTCCCTGGGCAGCAGTTATTCATTTTCTCAATTACATTTCTACTATCATTATTCAAGTATTGCTTAAACAGAATCCAAGCTTTTCCCCGCCTGTTAGTTTGGACGCTGAAGGTTTGCTCTCTCCCGTTCCACAGAATGGAAGGGCAGACCCGCTTTTCTGGATAGATACAACCTAGGACTTATCTTTGTCATCAAAGATGAAACTAGAGTACCTGGGACCAGACGCTTGTCCAAGGTGCTATAGAAAATAAATGGGTTTATCTCTAAGTGCACATAACTGCTTACATAGACACAAGCTCGGTGACGCCACACAGGTGGGCACCCAGGGACATACGAGCAACGTATGCTTTGCTTCCAATCTACTGATTCCTACGGATCGCCCACGTATAATCCCGGTGCCACCAAGGCTTGCCTACGCACAACAAAGTCAGCGCTCCTAAAGGGGATGCTAGCGATTTGCCGACACAGTGCAGACTTTTAAGGAGCTTTTAAGTTTCGACCTCGAGCGTACCGGAATCTTGGAAGAACGCTAACATAATCCTAATCCATAAGAAAGGGGACGCCAAAGACTTGAAAAATTATAGACCGATCAGCTTACTGTCCGTTGCCTACAAAGTATTTACTAAGGTAATCGCAAATAGAATCAGGAACACCTTAGACTTCTGTCAACCAAAGGACCAGGCAGGATTCCGTAAAGGCTACTCAACAATAGACCATATTCACACTATCAATCAAGTGATAGAGAAATGTGCAGAATATAACCAAGCCTTACATAAGCTTTCATTGATTACGAGGAAAGCGTTTGATTCAGTCGAAACCTCAGCAGTCATGGAGGCATTACGGAATCAGGGTGTAGACGAGCTGTACGTAAAAACACTCAGATATCTATAGCAGCTCCACAGCCACCATAATCCTCAATAAAGAAAGTAACAAAATCCTAATAAAGAAAAGCGTCCGATGGGGAGATACGATCTCTACAAAACTATTCACAGCGTGTTTACAGGAGGTATTCAGAGACCTGGATTGGGAAGAATTGGGGATAAGAGTTAATGGAGAATACCTTAGTAACTTACGATTCGCTGATGATATTGCCTTGCTTAGTAACTAACGGGGCCAATTGCAATGCATGCTCACTGACCTGCAGAGGCAAAGCAGAAGGGTGGGTCTAAAAATTTAATCTGCAGAAAACTAAAGTAATCATTAACAGTCTGGGAAGAGAACAGCAGTTTGCGATAGGTAGCCAGGCACTGGAAGTAGTAAGGGAATACATCTACTTTGGGCAGGTAGTGACCGCGGATCCGGATCATGAGACGGAAATAATCAGAAAATGAGAATGGGCTGGGGTTCGTTTCGCAGGCATTCCCAGATAATCAGCAGGTTCCATCAGCGGGTTGCCATTATCCCTCAAGAGAAAAGTGTATAAGAGCTGTGTCTTACCAGTACTCGCGTACGGGGCCGAAACCTGGAGGCTTACGAAAAGGGTTCCACTTAAATTCAGGACGACCCAAGGAGCTATGGAAAGAAGAAGGATGGATGTAACGTTAAGAGATAAGAAAACAGCAGATATGTTGAGGGAACAAGCGCGAGCTAATGACATCTTAGTTGAAATCAAAAAACGAAATGGGCATGGGCAGGACATGTAATGAGGAGGGAAGATAACCGATGGTCATTAAGGGTTATGGACTGGATTCCAAGGCAAGGGAAGCGTAGCAGTGGGCGGCAGAAAGTTAGGTGGGCGGATGAGATTAAGAAGTTTGCAGGGACAACATGGCCACAATTAGTACATGACCGGAGTAGTTGGAGAAGTATGGGAGAGGCCTTTGCTCTGCAGTGGGCGTAACCAAGATGATGATAATGATGATGATGATGATGATGATGATGGTTGTTTTAGACGATAACATACTCGTCAGAGCCAGGCTTGCGTTGCGCGAGAAACGCACCAAGGCTCACGCCGTTTGCATTTTGTGTACCTCCGTAGGCTCCCGGGGATCGTAGTGCCGGGGTATCGGAGGATATGTGAGCGATTTGCGTAGTGTCTGGATTGCGGTATCACATTCGGGAGACCTGTTAGACATGTTGCTGTCAACGGCGAGAAGGCGCGTCAAAGGAGCAATAATGGTCACGAAATTGCGCACAAAGCGATGAAAATAAGAACAAAGACCGATGAAGCTCCGGAGGTTCCTGAGTGACGTCGGTTTATCGAATTCAGCGACAGCTCGAAGGGTCGCAGGATCAGGGAGGACGCCGTCTTTGGATACAACGTGGCCCAATATTGTCAAGGTGCGAACTGCAAAGAGACGCTTTTTGATATTCAGCTGCAGACCACGTTTTTTAAGACATGTCAAAACTTGGTGGAGACAAGAGAGGTGCGTCGAGAAATATGAAGGAAACACGACGATGTCATCAAGACATATGCTCTATTTTAGACCCCGAAGTATGGTATCCATCATGTGTTCGAAAGTTTTGGGCGCATAGCAGAGTCCGAATGACATAATGTTAAATTTTTATCGCCCATTAGGGATGACAAACGCTGTCTTAGCATGATCGCGTGCGGCCATGGGAACTTGCCAGTGACCAGATTTCATGCTTAATGACGTAAGGCCGCGCAGTACTCGGCGTCCTAAGTACTCGGCACCCTGTAAACAATCAAGTGCATTGTCAATTCGCGGTAAGGGGTAGATGTCCTTCCGTGTTACTTTGTTGAGACGGCAGTAATTGACTGAGAATCGTATAGAGGACATCCTGTTTGAGCGCTAGCACAACTGGTGAAGACCACGGACATTGCGATGGTTGAACGACGCCACGTTCGAGCATCTCATTCACTTGGTCGTTGATTGCACGACACTCCGCCGCTGACACTTGATAAGGGCATTGCCTGAGGGGAGACTGAGACCCGGTGTCGATGTGGTGGGAAACACTGTCCGCAATTGTTGCGCAAGCGGCGAATAGAACCGGTAGAGGTTTGCGGTGAGGAAAAGTAGATAAGGGCGTGATCAGCACGTGGTCGTCGGGTACCGATGGACAAGACGAAGGCACCGCTATCGAGATGCTTTGTGACAGGTTGGCGGCAAGAATAATCTTTAATGGGGCGAGAGAGGCGGCCGGCTGAGTGTTGTTAAGGACAGACAGGGCGACTTCTGCCCGGGCGCAGTCAATGACGGCACTACGGCGCGAGAGAAAGTCCCATCCCAGGATGACATCATGAGAGCAGGAAAGCAGAATTTAATCGTGTAAAGTACGTCCTGAATAACGATCCTAGTGGTGCATGCGGCTGAAGGTTCCACGGGCTCCGTGGTGGAAGTAGGAAGTACAAGGCCAGAAAGTCATATGGTGACCTTCCTGATCTTACGGCAGAGTCTCTTTTATGACGGAAATGGCAGCGCCCGTGTCGACAAACGCGAATGTAGCGACCCCTTCAACTTGTATTTCTATAATGTTTTGCGACGATAGCGGAGGTCTTGGGAATTTCGACAAGGGCGCAGTTCTTGCCTCCGAAGCTGCAGCACTTACTTTCCCTCGTTAGAAGGCTTGCGACCAAGCATCGGCGATATCGAACAGCGGTGCGCTGATGGTGAACAACGGCTGCTGAATTTATTACGACCGGTTCAGAAGTTCGGCGAAGGGTTCGAACCAGCATCCTGGTGGGCTTCAGGTATGTGTGGATCAACAGCGACGTGCAGACGTGGCAGGCGGCGGCGACAAAGCGCGCCACATGTCCCGCGAGACTACAGGAAAAGCATATCGGCCGATTGTCGAGCATGCGTCATGGATCTTGCGGCTGGAAGTACTGAAGGGACATTTGAGACACCGGGACAAGTGCTTGGCGTGGTGGTGACGTTGGGTAGGGAAGCGTCATTGGTCTAGCGTCATTGGACGAAACACGCCTTAAGCATACGTGCGCCGTAACGGCCGAGGACAAAGGTTGGACAGCCTTCTGGATCAAAGAGAACAGCGCGAGCTGGTGGGCTACCTCTTCACGAAAGAAGGCTTTGATTTGAGGTAGCAGAAACTCGTCCTCAGTCTGCGCGAAAGTAGTCACCAAATTGGAAAAGGAGGCCACGTAAGGAACAGTTTGACGTGGAGCGCTCGTGGCTGGCGTAGTTCGCCGAAGTTTTGGCAGTAGATGACTACGGCTGCAACGGTCGTAGGTTTCTTAGCCAGAGGCGCTTGAAAAGCCTCGTCTTCAATGCTCTTGCGAATTTGATTGATGCTCTCTTCCTCAGTCATCGTTCGTCTCACTCGGTTGCAGAGATTGATGGCGTCCTCGATGTAACTAGTGAAATTCTCGCGTGGCTGCTGCGCTCGTTGGCGGAGGCATTGTTCGGCGCGAAGCTTTCGCATTTCCGGATGGCCACATACCTCGACGAAGGCAGTCTTAAAGTCATTCTATGTCGCAATAGTGGCCTCATGGTTTCGGAACCAGAGGTGGGCAGCATCCTCAAGATAAAAAATAACGTTGGTCCGTTTTGACGGATCATCCCATTTGTTGTGGTTGCTCACCCGTTCGTACGACGAAAGCCAGTCATCTACGTCAGTATCAGCGGCGCCACTGAACACAGCTGGGTCTCGTTGACGAACGGCACCGCAGGTGATTGGTCCAATTCACGAAGAGGGTCATTCACCGGCGTCGTCTGGCACGGTCGTGGTGGTAGCGGTGGGCAGAGTTCGACTCCGGAGTTCCAGGGCGAGGCGTTAGGGTACCGCGCACTTCCACCAAATGCTACAAGGTTTATTGACTATTAGCTGGAATCGCAGTCCCGTCGGGTCCAGCGCAGAGAGCAGCCAAGCAATTTCACCCAAGCACCGATGCGAGCAAGAAAGTGGACAATGAGCGTTTGGTCATTGTCTTTCTCACTTCTAGAACCAGGAGCCCGCAGTAACGCTTGTGCTACCTTCGTCCTTAAACATTGCACAAATTGGAATCATTGAGCGAGTCGGCATTGTAGCGAACAAGACAGCCGTCTGCTCCGGCTGCATCGTCAACGCTTCGCTTGAAGACTGAAGCCCTGTGGTTCTTCAACGAACCTCGTTCGCACCGTCTTGGGTCACTTGGTGCATGCCACTGGGTATGTGACGCCGTTCGGTGTGAACCTCTCTGGCGACAGCTTGATTCACCGGGCATGCGTCACTGGGTACGTGCCGCTCCTCAAACAACATTTTTGGCGCCAATTTGGGTCACTGCGTATCTGTCACTTGGCATGTATCATAAGAAGCCAACAAACTCTGACACCAAGGACAACATAGCGGAAATTAAATAACAGCTCAGAAGCAACATGGTTTCTGTAAGACTCAATCTTCAGAAACCGCTTCACTTGAAATAAAAACAAATCCATGACAACATAGAAAACCGAACGTTAACTCTAAGTACCTTTCTAAATTTTAGGAAGGCCTTCGATTGCGTGCAACACGATGTCCTTCTGAAAAAGATACCTCCTTATGGAATTCGTGCTTACGCATTATCCTTAATAAAAAGCTAGCTCGCCTCTAGAACACAGTACACAACAATAAATGGAGTTCGTTTCGGAATTCAGCACATTAAGTACGGCGTGCCTCAAGGATCCGTCTTGGGGCTTGTTTTATTTTTACTCTATGTTAATGATATTCTCAATATTCATGGCTGTTCCAATATTATATTATACGCGCATGATACTAACGTGTTCTTCTCGGGAAGGGAAATAGGAAATCTTTTTGTGCAAGCTAACATCTGGTTAAAGCAACTAAGCTGGTGGCTAAATGCGAATAAACTCCAATTAAACATAACTAAAACTAAGTATCTAGTGTTTAAATAAACAGGAACAATAATGCACCCTCAGCTAACACTCCAATTTCAGAAGGTCCACCTCGAACAGGCACCAACAGCCAGATTTTTAGGAATTATATTCAATGAAAATATGTCCTGGTCACCGCACGTAGATGTTCTTAGAAAAAATATTGCTCGTGCTGTCGGTGTGCTAAACAGGTTGCGATATTTGCTGCCGATAAATGTGAAGCGCAATACTTACAACGCGCTTATACATTCTCGATGAACTTATTGTTTCCTAGTTTGGTCAACCACTACACAAACTAACTTAAGATCAATTCAAACACTCCAAAACCGCGCACTTCGCGCGATAGGTAACGTAGAACGTACTGATACCACTAAACCATACTATAATAAATATAAAATATTAACAGCATCAAAACGTCACACTCGCAAATTATTCCTCGAAATTTCACGGCAATTCTTGGAAGACAAATATTCCTTCCAAAGTAAATACCATGGCAGAATGACAAGCTATAACCTCACAAAAACTCTGATAGGAAAACCACGTTGCAGAACAAAATACGGAGATAAAGAACTAGCAGTTCAACTTCCTAACCTTTTAAACGACTATTGGTATTGGACCTGCTAAATTCTGGAATTTCAAACAAAGCTTTAAGAAAACGGTAAAGGAATTGTTACTATCCGAAGACTAATAGAAATGTTCAACTACAGGTATAGAAAATTTTGTACATGTTTTTTTTCTTGTTGTTGTTTTTAGAAAACTGTGTAAACTTTAACCTTTCAGCTACAGGTCTGGAAAATTTCGTACATGTTTTTTTTCTTCCTGTTGTTCTTTTGCTTCAAGTGATTAGTATACTGTATAAACTTCAACCTTTTTTTCTTTCTTCTTACGCGAATTGTGCACTCAAGTGTTGGAAAATGTGTACTATTTTAATTTCATGTGTGATCTCCTTAAAGCCTGTCACTGCCATTTTACTGCCAATGTACGGGTGGCACGGCCTAGTCAGGCAAATGTTTGCCTTTAGCCGTGTCCCCTAAGACAACCTGTTCATTGTCTTAAATAAATCGATAAAGAAATACAGAAAGAAAATAAAGAAACAATAAAATAATGCAAATGAAAGTGGATGAAAAACAATTTTCCGCAGGTAGGGTTTCCCCTTCCAACAAAGTGGTAGGGGAAACGGCGCCGCGGTAGCTCAATTGCTAGAGCATCACATGCGAAATACGAAGGTTGTGGGTTCGGTCGCCCCCAGCGGCAAGTTGTTTTTTCATCTACTTTCATTTCGATTAATTTACCGTTCTATTTCATTTATTAGGCACAAGTAATTTCCCCTATGTTGTCCTTGGTGTCCGTGTTTGTTGGCGTCTTATGATATGATTAATATAAAAAAATCGGGCACCTTGGTTAATCCTCTTCCTTCTCGTTTATCACTTGGTATGTGACGCTCTTCAGTTGCAAAAATATCGCTAAGGCTTTAACCGGCACTGGGCCGGATTGAACACACGTCATATCTACTCTGGCTATTCTGTCTCAAATATATATTCCCCCTCGAGCGACGCTGGATGGCCCAAGGTTTTAAGTTGGAAGCGCAAGAGAGAAATACGGCTGCACACAGACCTCACAAATAACGCGTCTCTGTGGCGGCAATGTGGTGGGTCGCTTCGGACATGTGGAGCTTAATGCAAGGCTGAGAGGTTTCGAGAATAATCAAGATGAGCTTTAATAGAATACGCAAACGGTTACATGGCGAGAACAGGCTTAACGCAAAGACTTCCACGCGCAGTCGACTGTAGTAAGTTTTTTGATCGTTCTCTTCGTCTTCTTCACGCTGCTTCAACTTTTACTCGAGTCGACTGGCTTCTGGCGCATGGCACGCAGGCCGGGCACGAGGAGTGAGTGAGTGAGCGAGTGAGTAAACTTTTATTTGGTCCAGCAAAGCGCGATAAAACGCGCACCCGGCTAATCCCACGACGAGACTGACCGATCTAGTCTGCCAGGCCGATCGCGGGCGCGCTGGATGGCCACGATTTGGTCCTCAGGCCAGGATCGATTGGTGCAGTAAAATGAGGGGTTGCCAGAAGCGCGCCCTCACATCGCGTCCCTCAGGAGGTAAAGTTCTTGGCGGGCCAGGCTAGACTAACGCATTATTGAAAAGAACAGTTAGGAAGAGACCATTACGCCACATTAACACAATCTAGTCGCGTACATAGCGTCTGAGGTACGCTGGCAACCGACGTTGACGTTCAGGTCTCTGGTCAGCTGTTCCTTGGTCGGAAGCCGGAGTCGCTTGGCGTTGTGAGCAGAGTGAGAATTGCGTTTCAGTACCGTGTGGTTGTGCGTGTACTGTTTCTTCTAGCCGTACTGGTGACACTGAGACGATATGCATATGCCTCTTTAGACGCATATGCTCTTCTTACCTAGTCTAAAAGACGATTTCTCGAACCAGCAATGGTGAACATCTTGACAATTGTATTCACGTCGACATACATCGTTAGATGAGCCCTGTCATTTTGTCTGCTGTTGATTAATGTATTGAATGCGATGTGAATTGTGGTGTTCTTATTATTGTTGTGTTTTATTACTTCCTTGTCCTAATGAGAATGCCCTCCATGCCGCGCTTATAGGGTTCGGATATTAGCACAAAACGCAACGCCCTGCTGGTGAATGTAGGGCGCCACGGTGAAGCTGTTCGTCTCAGCTGCGCTGCGGTGGGAATTTTGGAGAATTTCGTGCGTCAGAGCCTTTGGAGCATGCCTTTCGTCACCAAGGAAGCAGAACGCTGTGTCCAATGCGTGCACTGGGCACTAGAATTTGCAGACGCCGTTTCTGTACGCTGCCGATTTCGTGCGTGTGCTGATCGAGTCACGCGATGCCAAGCTGCAACGGCAGACGGCTTCAATATGTGTCTATTCGCTTAAGCACCTGCACCAACTCATAACCGTGGCCCAATAACAATGAATAAGCTAGCTAATGAAACTAATGTAGTAAGTTACTGGCGTTAGCGCCGTGAGTCAGCTTGACCGGCTCTAGTATGCGTTGACGCTGAGACTGCCGGCCTCGTGTATGCTTATGCTGCAAAAGCGCATTTTCAGACATGGCAATCAGTAAATACCGTGAGTGTCTGTAACCTTAGCGCTGACGCGCAGTACTTCTTTTTTTTTTCGGAGAAATAACGATACCACAGCTACAGTTTCGTTTGTTGTCATTCATTTGTCCACAGTAACATGTAATATGGCAAAGGCTGCTTACCACTTTTTATGTAGAGATGTCTATCTTTTTGCTGCAACTGACTCTCTGCACTACGTCAATCGATTCATTTTCTTTCGCTTGTTCTCACAGCAGAGCGTTCTCAAACAGGCTCAATCGCTCTATATGAGCTGTCGCTTAAATAGGTAGGCCGCTTCACCATCAGGAATTCATTTAGGTCCTGTAAATTCTTGTGCGTGGTCTGTTTTCTAACCGAATGAAATCATCCCCATGCACCTTAGGAAACGACTGCCTTTCTCGTGGTTAAGATGGGGCGCCCTCTCAACAAGGTGATTCACTGGCCTTTTCCGATAGCTGAACATTAAAATAAAACAAGAAACGAACCCTGAGCACAGACACAAAGCAATCGAGACTTGGTGTATACAGTCCTGAGACAGCGTATCTGAATGCGGAGCGCTGCGACTCCTATATTACCAAGCCAATTTTGCCGATCTGCACCCACGCCCTGTGCCCACGCCCAAAAGCGCCCACGTCCTGTGCATTGGCAGCCAATTAGAGATCCCCTGGTAGTCAAAATTAATACGGAATCCCCCAATACGGCGTGCCTTTGGCACCTAACATCCCAGCTTGAAGTCAATTCATTCAATATACTTCGCAATGCCGTATCGCGTTCCATTTTGTCCGCGTGCGTCGCGCTGTAGTTGCCATGAAGCTACACCAACTGGCCCAATTTCCCATCTTATTCAATCTTGCGTTCCAGGTAATGCCAGTCAAGCAGTTCTATGAAAAAGGAAAGAGATTGAAACAACACGGTGCAAGAATTGAAGGAGCTGACGAGGTACGATGTTCGGTCGTCAGCCTACTTCGAATCTTGTCCAATGTTTTCTTTATTACCTTTTTTTTTTCTTCGTGCAGCTTGGCTAACGTTTGCTGGGCCACTCTAAGCAAGTATGATATGCAGCACTAGTTCGTTGCCTTGCGGCGAATTGCGGCAGTAATAATAAAACAGAATAAATGGTCGCCTACCGCTGTTAGCGATACGTGTAAACTATGAAGATAAAAACAGGCAAGGCTCGCGGACTGTAGTCTGGAAAATCAAGGCATTTCATTGCATTAGTAAGTGAATGGGTACTTTCATGTTTGAGGAATACTCACGCTGCGTATTCTTGGGCCGGGATAACGTAAAGTAATTGCAATTGATTTTTATTTCAAGTTGTACATTTCCTATCCGTGGTAGATCAAATTAGACCGGGCGCAGCCCATATATAAGGGTGGGTGCCATACCCTTGTGGGCGGAGCCTTGGCCATTTGAGCTATCGCGGAGGGTTGAAGGTGGATCAGCGATAAAAACGGGTTGGAATTTATTAATGTTATAACGGTCATTTTATTGTCGCGAACAGAAATTGCTTGCTAGAATTTATTAGAAAGAGAAAGTGTACATTTTGTTTAGGCCGCAGTGTGCAAGCAAAACACACACACACACACACACACACACACACACACACACACACACACACACACACACACACACACACACACACACACACACACACACACACACACACACACACACACACACACACACACACACACACACACACACACACACACACACACACACACACACACACACACACACGCGCGCACGTCTTCCAGGCAACAATCTACACTGCTAACGATTGTTCTATTGCGTTTCACTTTAGTGTAAGTTCTCCTTCACAGGGGGGGGGGGGGAGGGGTTGTATCCTCTTTTGCAAGTTCGTCATTCTTGCCGGCCCTTTTCCTTTGGAGTTTGTATATCAACTAGAGCCCTGCTTCAACTAAATTGTTTCTTGAAGTTAGCGTATGTGTTGTGCCCTCCCTCTGTGCTGGTTTTTCGTGCTTCACTTGCAGTATGCCTTAGGAAAGAGAGCGAATGTACAGCCTGCTGAACAATTTTAAATTCGTTGCTTTCTAGTAACACACACGCGGACTTTTTCAGGCTTGCCACGACTTAGCTGCAACACCCATTATGAGAATGCCACTGGTAATATATTGTTAACACCGCTAACAAGCAGACTTTATTTCTTTGCAGAAATAATACTGTAAACAATCACGCAATCTGTGCTTCTGTATATTGAGTTTGCGTGGGTACCATTTACACCCTCCCCCTTTTGGGCATATACTAAGATATCAAGCAAAACAAAAAGGACGAAAGACTAAGAATACAGCCAGCTTCAAGCAAGCTAACTTGTGTTCTGACGAACCTAATGTATGTAAGCGATGGCTCATGGAGACTGCATTACACAGTGTATGTTGAGTAGCTGCGTAAAAGAGGCTCCGATACTATAGTATCATTGCCGCCTTTTGCATTCTCTGTGGCAAATAACGCAAAGAAGAGAGAAAAAAGGTGGATCACCAAGTCCTGCTTATGATGTTAGTGGCGTCTATGTATTCGGCCCAGAGGCAAACTTCCCCGCCAATGACCAAAGCCTTCTGTTCGGGACTGCCTGCAGAGTGAAGAAAAGTTGCGTCCGTTAGCACGACGCAAGCAGAAAATTGGCGTACAACTTGAACTCCAAGTGTTGAAATATGGCACTTCATATTTCGATAAAACGGAACGTTCCTTTACCAAACCTGCGTCTCTCGGAGAATTACTGATCAAGCATATTCTTCTGCTTCGCTTTAGCCACTAAGATACCTCTGCCGAAGCACATTTATTTGCGCAGATTAGCGGATTGACCACAATAATGTTTTTTTACTGGGGTCCCCTTTTAAACGGGGCTGTGACAAATAGTTGCCTAGCCTGCTTGATTTATCAGGTACAATGTACATGTTTTACAGCGTAAGCTATCATGGGATCCTTCCAAAAGCCGTTTTGGTTGGCGATGGTGTCCACCACAATTGCCGGTGTTTTCCGGTGCCCGTAGCACCTGTAACCGGGAATGAGCAAAAGAAACACACAGCTCCCGCCGAAATCGACCCCGTGAATGCTTCGCGGGAGTCAGCTGCTTTGACTTGCAGCCGCGCCAAGGCTTTCATTTTCTTTCTTTCATGCTATTTATTGCAGTAGCAGGTAATGCGACAGATTGTTCAAGCTTGCAGCGGGAAAATTCCCTATACACGTGCGCCGCGTAGCATCGATACGTGCACACTTTGCATTGCATTTGCCTATTATTTCACCAGGTGACACCTAATGTATAAAACGCACAAGTAGCGGTAAAGGGTAGTGAGATCAGGTTTGAGGAAGAAAAATAAATTTAAGGAGATGTACGCAAAAATGGTATACGCATTCCCGCGTTCACTGCTCGCGCACGCGAGATTGAATCGCGTTCGCCGGTTCACCTTCACACGCTTGCACTTATACGGAACCTCACGGCGAAGCTGAAACACAGAAATGCCCCTGGAATGTTCATACAATTGCTATCGCATTACACTCTAAGCACTAGTCAAGGTATCGCAGGAGTGAAGGGGCCGATATACTCTTTAAAGCGTTGTTTTACTCTCGCAAAATGTCGAGTGGAGCGAAATGCATTGTTCGCACCGTGAGCAAGGAGAGAGTGGAATGTGCTTTTCACTCTGCCCTTCTGAGAGAGAGTAGAAAGCCCGTTCTACTATTGCTGCAATATAGAACAAAGCATAGCGTAATATTCTGCTTTAACTGTAGGAGGCTGCCCCCGAACATGGCGATGTATCACTCACGCACGCTGAGCAATGAACACACCATCTTGCTTCTAGCCACAGTTCAAAGGAACATGGAGCCAGCGCTCTTGTTTTTCACTCGGATTTCCCCCACCCCGCGCGCGCACAACATCACGGGACAGCACAGGACCGGTGAAGGGTGATCCATAGATAAAGAAACTCAGCAAGAGGGCACACTCGACGAAAACTGGCAACAGGAAACACGTCAGGCCCAGTATTAATGTCATTCGTTAGTTGACGCGAGCATCGGGAAATAAGGTTGTGATTTGAACTTACAGACAACGTTTTATTCTTTTAAGTCCTTGCCGCAAAACTACGAAGTTTTGCGTATAAATGCACTGATACTTCGCGATCTATTTTTCTTGTGTTACCTAGCAGCAAGCCAGCGGCACGCCAGACGCGCCATATGGTGCGTCATGCGCCAGACGTGCCACTGAAGCGAGCGAGGCCGGCTACGCATGTGAAGTTCGCCTGTTCGCCGACCCGTCTTTTCTGGACGTAGCCCGTTTGTTGGGTTCCCAGCGTTTTCTTGCCTTTCTTCTGCATTTCGATAAGGCACCACTACACTACTAGACTACGGCCAGGTGAGAAGTTTCGTTTGACAGTCTGCGACGCATTTCAACCAAATTTGGCCTTACGGCACAAAACCGCGACCATAGTGACGCAGTTAGCGAATAACAGCTTGACCGTTAATTAACAGTTAATTAATTTAGCAGTTAATTTGAATGAATGACTCGTACTGGGAAACGTTTGCGACGCTTTCTATGAGGCCCAACATTATTGTAACTTATATCGGTAGTTCTTGGGCACGCTTGCCGCACCCAGCTATATATGTGACCCAGTTAGCGAAATGCAGCACGACTGTGGTGACGGATTCGCGTGTACTGAATCTTACTGGGGCAAGTTTTTGACGCTTTCCCTGACCCCCAACTTTATTGTATTTCGCTACTTATTGGGATACTTCTGAGGTACGCGCCCCGCGCATGGTGTTGTGCCGTAGTTAGCGAAAAACAGCTCGGCTGTGTGCCGCAGTTTCGCATGTGCTGAATCTCACTGGGACAAGTTCGTGACGCATTCTCTGGCCCCCAGAATTATTGTAATTAATTTCGTATCTTTATGGGATAACTTGAGGTAAGCCCGCCGCGCCTAGGGTTGTGAAGCAGTTAGCAAAAAAAAAAAAAAAGCAAGCCGGCTATGGTGGCAGTTGGCGTGTCCTGTATTTTAGTGGGACACGTTGTCACTCTTTTTATGGCCCTGCAACAACATATACCTTCTTTCGGTACTAACGCTTCTAGAAAACGCGACGAGCGATTGCTAAGAGTGATCACACGGGAGTGTGTTGCCTGCGCCCGCAGGTCGCGTAAAGGTAACGCCGAGGAGCTCAAAAACCAAGAACTTGACAATTCTGTCTTCTGAGTGACTGGAAACAGGCTTTGCACCCACGAATTTGACTTGAGTGCGACTAGAAGGCATTCTGCGAACGTGTAACATGGTCTGGCTTAGAGCGTGTGTTGTGGCCACCTCTGTGTACTTGGTGTAACATCGTGTCGACTGAAGCCAAGTTATTTTCGAAACACGCAGTAACTCGTGTATTTTGGCTTTTAAAGCGTAGGAAATAATGCCCGGGAAGGGAGGGATGCTTGAAAATTAGATATTTTCTTCATATTTTATGGGAGGAGTATATCTGGTACAAAATATATGTAAAATTGCATATACAATGCCGCCCATTCACCACCTACGCAGGTTTCGCCTATACACGCAATAGTCCTGTTAGGTCAATATACCAAAATGATACATGCTTGTAATTTACTTTATTTCAGCTGATGGCATCCAGTGGAGCTTCGTACGGCAACGACTGCTGTTTACCTGGTGCCACAACTTTAAATGAATGCACGGAAAGCCGGGAACGAGCATTTATACAGAACAAAATAAACATTTTATGATTTCAGAAGACGTCTTGCGTTTACTTTATGAAATTTGACGTGGCACTAATTCGGTGAACGCTTGTAGAGATCATTCGAAATCATTTTTACTGAACAATAAAATGATTCCGGGCCAAGGCCGCGCGTGGTTCAGTAGTAGTAGTAGTAGTAGTAGCGAAATAAAAAAAAAACAACAACAAAAAGAAAGACGCGCCGATCAGCGGAGCCGGCGTAGCGTGTACCAGCTGGCGTTCAAAACGCGCGCCCCCAAAACCGAAACCGGAAGGTGTTAATACCATCCGCTTGGTGCGCTACAGTCAATTCGGCCGCTGGGCTCTATGGCAGTGTCCACTTTTGTTGAAATTCTTTCTTTATGGGTTATCTGTCCAGCGAGCAGCAACGAAGGTCATTCAAAGGAGATCGTGTGGTAGCCATCTCGCGTCCCCGCGAAATCGCGACAGTCCTTCGTCATTCGTTGGACATAACAAATCCTCCACGCTAAGTGAATTGTAACTTAGGTGCACATTCTGCGTATATGACATGCTATCACCAGGAAGTCGTCGCGGCGCTTAGCCGACGCGATTGACAACGAACTAAGCAAGCGCGCTATGTCTCTCGATGTCAATCGAAAAAGCCAGTCGTCGCGATAACTGCATATCATTTTATCACTTGCCGCTATCCGTAAGAGCTTTGAAAATCGCAAACGCTGCGAGAACCATGGTTCGTTCAATAAGATGTTAGGCGAGAGGACTCTTAAAATGGTTTGTTCACCAGCCCATGATTCCGGGCCTATGCGGAGCGTGCTTAGCGTGCGTTTTGTGTGTTAGAATTTATTCAGTTTGGCACTCTACTGTGTACAGAACGCTGTCGAAGTAAGGAGTCACATAACACAAGGCGTCATTTTGATGGCGGCATGCTTTGGTTATAAATAAGCCGCGCGCTTGACGGTGTCTTTCGCCCATGGGTAATCTGCGACCACTGAAGTTACGTGCAGCGCCAGTGCTAGTTAGAAACTTTGCCGCGTTATCTTGAACTTACTGAAAACGGGTGGGAAAAATGTTTCATGTTGAATAAAGCATAAACCCCATATACACAATGTTGCGTGCGATAGCGACAACCGTTGCGATGGAGATGGCTGTCGCGTTCGCTCGTCGCCTAGAAGTCGTACTGCGTACAAGCGACGACTTTGAACGACGTCTCCACGGTTTTGCCAGTATGAAGGCTGCAAATACGCGTCGAAGATAGCGTGATGGCGCGCTTTAGTATTTAAGTTCATGTATATTACTGTAAAAAGCAGCATAAAATATTTTTCAAGGTCTTGCAGCGGGTTTTTACAGTTGCACGTATAAAAATTCAATCGTTTGCTCGTTCCATGCGACAACCGGTAGGATTTGAGTGATGTACAGTCTTGATCAAAAAACTTCAACACGCTGTGAACGGACGGGGAGCAGCTGCGCTCCGCCATCGCCCCGCTGCTCACTTGCGCCGAGGATAAAGAGGGCGAGGGAAACATGCTTCTTACGCTCCAGCATCCTTTGATAAGAGCGCTCGTGAAAAGCTAGTGCGGCGAGCGCGGCGCGAATGCAACGGAGGCGAAGCAGACGCCGCCTGACCGGCTTATGCCGTTTGCAGCATATGCTGGACAGATAGACAAAGAACTTTTATTTTGGTCCTGAGAAGACGATGAGTGTCCCCGTTAGGGGCCAGCGTCTGCGGGCCGCACCTAGAGTCACTGGAACCAGTGACTCTAGCCGCACCCACGACGCAGCCGGGAGGTTGAGACTCTCGGCGATATCGCGGGCTCTCTGGAAAGCCCTGAGTTGCTTGCTCTTCCTTGGCGGAGCTGGTGACGAGCCGGAGCCAGTCTTCCTCCGAAGAGGGAGACCCTGAGCCCCCGCACAAGTCGAGGCACTCCCAGAGCATGTGCTTAAGAGTGCATCTGGGATGTCCACAGCGCGGATAGCCCGGGTTGATGCCACCTAGGAACCTTGAGCTAATAATATGCTGGATGAGCGGGCTTGGGGTCTCTGGCGACCGCTGTCAAACGCGATACGATCAAATTTCGTAATTCCGAGTATCGTCATCATCAGTTAATGTTTTCCGGGACCAAATTAAAGGAACAACGCTATGAATAGTCCTGGTCATGCTCGAACCCGGGCACTTTGCGAGGATCGAAGCTAAGATCTGACTTCAGCAAATGAATGATATAATAAATAAAGTGCCACAATGGCATCTCGTATTTGTTATCATGAATGTTACAAGTAGCAAATTAATTCAGAAAGCATAAGCTTCAGGGTGTCACCTGCATCTCTCGACGAACTCACAGGGGGGAGCATGCCTTCATGGCATCGAGTGGCTTGGTGTGTGGTTGACCCGAACAATTGCAGCTCTCCCATGTGTTCGACTGAAAACTAGCCAATGTCACTGGTTGAAAGGACGCTACGTATAACCAATTTTTTTTTAAAAACCCTGAAATGGCTTGACGGGGGTCCGTGCCCCCTTCTCAGGGAAGTCCAAACTTCTTCTAGTCCCGAAAGGTTTTCATAATCTCACTGTGGGTTTAATTAACGAACTTCAACGTCAAACGCACTCGTGTGGTCGTTCCTTAGTGCATATGTGCGGTCAACGTATTTGAAATATTGTAACGGTGATTACAGGCCCTTTCCGAAAAGAGGCTTTTGTAGTCGAAATTACTGCTTGTGGTCTTTTTTAAACGAACGATGATTGAATTGCTCGCATATTAAAATCAAACCTGGAACAACGCTAGACAGCACTGAGAGATGTCGGTGCATATTTTATTTTTCCTTGTCATCGCACTCATCAACACATTCCAAATGTTTATCTAAAAGCATAATGCGAAGGCTCTCGCCTTTGAATGTGTAGGATAAAATTGGAATTGGTAATTTTGATGATAAGGACAATTATTATAGTATAATGCGCTGCATCGAAGCCAGGCAGTTTTGCCCAGGCGAGTGCATTCACTCACACGAAGAGCCGTCCCACGGCGGCCGCAAGACGACCTCGCCGCTGGCAGAAGGAACGTTGCGCAAGCTTTTCACGAGCGATGTTATCAAAGTATGCTTGGGAGACGTGCTTCCCTCGCCCTTTTTATCCTCGGCGCAAGCGAGCAGCCGCACGCTCCTGCGGCGGCAGCCACGCGATAGCGGAGCGCAGCCGCTCCCCGGCCGTTCACAGCAGGTTCGAGTTTTTTGACCAAGCTGTACAGTCAACATCAAAAGATTGCGGGATGCGCGAGTGCATGGCAAAGCGACCCTCCTCCCCTTCAAGCGATGACCCCTGGTGTCGAGACCGACGCCTGCACGCATGCGCATCCATCCGAGACTTCAAGCGTGCATGTTTCCGCGCTGCCTCCTTGCGCGCCGGCCGCGAGGTAGCTCTCTTGCGATATGCGATGTGGCGGCTTCGACAGGCGAAACTGTGTGAAACGTTTTTAGAAGCGTGAACTTGCGGGAGCCACTGCGGTCGCTTTTTGTCGAGTCACGAGCGCTAACGCATAGGACCGGCCCGGTGGCGAACGCAACTACAGGTTTTCCCGCTCAGTTTAATTCAAAGGCAATTGAAAATAGTCCAGGTGCCAGCCAATTTAATCTGAGCGCCAGCATTTTTAATCCAGACGCCACCACATTTAATCCAACCGCGATCCGAATTAATCCGCGTGCCAACTCATTTAATCCTTGCGCCAGCCATTTCAATCCAAATGCCACACATTTTAATACCAGTGCCAGTCAGTTTAATCCTGTTGGAAATTGATTGAGAAACAAATGATTCTTGCAGAAGAGGTCGTAACAGGCGTCATGAATGCCGTCTATTCATTCATGTGATCAGCATATTGGCTTCAGCACTATAGGAGCAAAGTTTCCACGCTGCCGCTCTCGTCATGGCTGCTTCAGAAACACTCCCGTGTGTTATACCGCTCGCTCATTTCCTCCTTTTCGAGTCGCATTTCCGAGCGACAAGAGTGACCCACATAAGTGAGTCAGACTCGTGACGGATATTACGCGAGCTGGGTTGCTATCATGACATGCGATTTCCTTCCCTATCGTCTTGCATATCGATCGACATCGTTCGCAAGGGTAAAAACTTGCTCACCATTACTCAGGCACTTGACATAATCACTAAGCGATTCAATATAGCTCATTAAGCTTGTGTCTTGCATACACTCTTATGCTTCCAACATGTACATCAAACGAAATGGTTCTCAGAATGTAACAGCCTGTTCTTGAGTGACATGACTAGGTCACTAGTGACCTACTCGACGTCACCGCCGTCGCACATCTTCTAACCTGCCTACTAACCTATCGAAGGAAATCGATTTTAAAGCTAAAAAACCTGCTCCCTATCATTGACTCAAGTGACGTGATGACTAATCAAACCTGTGACGTCACCACGCTTCTCACGCATGCACTATCCTAAACTGCCGGCATGTTTATCAAACGAAGTGCATGGTTGGGTGAGAACCAGGATGACATCATGCGAGTCACATGTGATCACGTCATTGGCTACGTGATAGTGGGCCTGTTATTACCCTTTATAAGCCACTCCGTTTGATATGCATGTCGGCAGTTTAGGATAGTGCATACGTGAGAAGCGTGGTGAAGTTCATGCCTTTTAGTAAGCTTAGATGTAGGCTGCAGTTAACCCATTAGGGACCGGTTTCTTTTTTTTCTTGTCCTGCTATGTTGAACTAAATTTAATATATTAACTTACCTTTATACTAATAATTTACATGCAAAAAATTATTACTCTTGCCTAATTAGTTTTTCAAGATAGCCCGTGACCATATGGTCACACTGGGCCCTTGCACTACAGCAAAATACACGAAGTGAAAAAAATTTATTTCAAGCCATGAAACATCACAAAAAACATACATAGTGAATAGACGAGCACTTATTTAGTGTGATATGGTTTAAATCGTGGAATACACATGCCGACGTCATACTTTGTGCATTGCGTGTGCACTACGCTGTTGCAATTATCTCATGCACACCTCCACCTCTTGCCATTAGATATTGGTGCAACAATGTGGGCCACTCGGTCATACCGTGTACCAGTCAGGACATCACCAGTCTTTGAGATTCTGTGTTACCCAGGTCCTCTATGCTTATTGCCCCATCGCATCAGGTAGCTTTGTGCAATTTGCCAGCGGAATTCCACCTGCGTGACGTTGAACCCTGTGGTACGCATTAGCGCCCAAGGGTTGCTGATAGATACATCACAAAGTCAAGTGAAAATCGGTCACCACCAGTTTTTGCCATGGTAGATAGATGCCACATTTGCAACTATCTGATCCGTACCTCCCATGAAACATGTACTGAGCAACAGTGTTCTTGCGGGCCACCTTGATTTGCTTGTTCTGAACACGAGAGTAGCTCTCTGCAGATGACATTGGCTCTACGCCGGGAATAGTGCTTATGATCGTTACCACAGAACTGTCCATCCAGCGGACAACAATTATCCCATTGTCGCTCAGCACGGGCTCTTCGTGTCCGCTAGGTTGGCGCTTGACGAATTGTGGTCGAGCGATAGGGCACTCTTTGGGAACACGGTTCTGCTGCACTGTGCCCGTGCCTTCGTAGCCCTGTGCCTTGAAATGCCTGAGTAGCGGCATGCCTGTTAATAAGTAATCAAAATAGAAAAAGAAAGGAAGGTCGTGCGTCTCTGCTGCGAGTTCATCCACCATTTGAAAAAGTGGCGCCGCTGCTTTTCCGAAGTCCTTTTCAGATTTTTCAGTTTACAAGGTATCCGTTCTTGGCATTTAGGCACCATACTTTATACCCGAAACGTATAGGCTTTCCGCGTGTAAACTATTTACAGCCATGACAACCATATTGCTCAATCATACTTTCGTCATAGCTCAGGTGACGCACAGGTTGAAAGTGCTCAGGAAACCTTGCTTTCAATAGTGCCATCATTGGACGCAACTTTGCCAACTTGTCACTAAGCGTTAGGCTTGCATTTCGCAGAGTGCAAAAATCGCATTATCTGTACGAAGCGATTTCTTTGCATAGCATTGTAGGCCATCGTGTTGCGCATATCCAAGCCGCTGTCCCAATAGCACTTTTTCCCTGGCAAGCGGATATAGCCGGACAAAACGAGCACTCCAAGAAAACCTAATTCTTCTTTGGTAACCTCCGGATCGGGCATATTGAAAAATAACGCATACTTTCTTGTTTGTTCGGCTAGCAGCTCCACGACGGCTTCGTCAAAAAAAAAAGAAGATTTCGAACAACTCAACAGGCGAAAAGTCCCTGTAAGCCGCAAAGTTTGGGTAGGGAAACATGCCAAGGCTTCTCTGGAGATCACCATTCGTCCACTTAGAAGCAGTGGATAATTTCGCAGCAATGGCCGCATCAACTACAGCAGAAGAAACCTCTCATGTTCCGTCACCATGCCTGCCGGGGTCGTCATCGTCCGAGTCGAATCCACCAATGCGGCGTCCGTCAGAGAAAACAGTTTCAGCGCCGGCTCATAGCTGCCGCCCGATTAGATTGTCAAAGAGCCCGCCTGAGTCTTCATCGGCCGACTCTTTATCCGAATAGGTGCTAGCCTCTCGCGGGTCGATATAAATCACTGATAAGTCGTCATCGTCTTCGAGTATCTCCGCTATTTATTCCAACATCAGCCTATTCAGACAATAAAATAAGACATAACCACTGTGGGAATGCGCCAGCAGCCGTGCAAGAGACGAGAATGCAGTTTAAAAAGATAAAAAGATATGTAGCCTAACGGCCCAGTGTGACCATATGGCCACACGCAAGATAACACGCTCTTTCATGGGTAAATCAAACATTAATCTTTCACAAATGCTCATCAAAGGTCATATATCCAAAGAGCAATATGGAGATAAGGATATCCGACTATTGCTTAAACAAGTAGTGAAAAAAAAACGCATTACCCCTGGGAGTGATGCATGGCGACGCTACTCCCACAGCAACACTTATTCCCGCCTTTGTGAGAGGCACCCACAAAACGACTGACACATGCTGCCACTTGATATCCATAAAGGGAACTCTCATCTGTCTAACGGTATGTCAAAGGCGATTTTGGTGCCGTTTTGTTAATATTAATTAATTGACATGCACTGTGCAGACTAACGTGACCATATGGTCACGCTGGTCTTTAATGGTTTAACTGTTTCTTGTTAGTATTGAAATATGGGTAAGCTTGTCATAACAAGCCTTGTTGCCCATTCATATAGGCACATACGGTCATATTCATTGAACTGGAGGAGCATATTTTCATCCCTACTGAGCATCATGTTTGCAGATATGATCTTGAAATTATGGTTTGAGCAGTGACACAACCAGAGAGGGTGCGGGGGGCACACTGGGTACGTGCTTAGGATGTGTCACAAGTGGTGTTTGCAACACACCAGACTAATGACAAACCTGTGACATCTGACAATTACCGTTACTCTATTTATTAGGAATGTTGTAACAGTAGTGCTGAATGAGTATGAACTGTCGGTTATTTCATCTCTCTTTAAATCTAAAAATTGAAGTTAGTTTAGCATTTGACTGTTGCAGTCATTTAAGATATTTCGCATGCATTTGAGTAGGAAAACTAATAGCTAAGATTTTCCTTTTCTGCCGTGACCTTATTTCTTGACTGTCTTGATGTTGTTTTACACCATGTCCACGTGTTGACTTTTGCACACGATATTTTAAGGCACCCGCCTTATATAACGCAAGCAGGCAGCTGCAAAGACACAAGCATGTGAAAGAGCCAGCCCAGCTAGACTCCACGTAGTGCAGAGGAGCGCACGCCAAAGAATCAAAATACATTGTCATGCAATTTGGACGAGAAAAACTAGAAAGTCGGTATATTGGGCGTGCCACTTGACTTAATAAAATTTTCAAAATACAGCATGTCACACCAAGATGAAGATTCTCACGTGTTCTAGGCAGTCATCTTAACATCGTATATTTATGTAATGTCTCTAATAGGAAAGTCAAGATCAATTATGCTCTCTGGGGACAAACACATAAAAGCAATTGTCATTGAAAAGTTAGAAATGTGTTAAAAGAAGCTGATTAGTTTTTTGAGAAGTGACGGCTTTTTGTCTTGCCTCTCAACAGATATATCCATGTGGTAAAAAAATAGTGGTACAATGAAATTGCATATTTCCTTAGTGACGTGATACATACTTGTAATGAGCATGGTGCCTGTGTTCACTATAAAAAGCAACAGCGCATGCTTGGTTAGGTGCTTACATAATTTAGCAGCACGTGAATGCAAGGGTGCAAATACAAACCACTGTCATTCTGTATTTTAAATACTGACATGAAGCGGGGACATTTTCATGACTCCAGTTTTATCTATTTTTTTACACCTGATTTTCGAAGTATGGCTTACTCTTAGGCTCCAGAAAGGTGAAGCTTGGGGGCAGGATATCCCATGCTTAAGAATTCGCTATCGTTTACGTGCATGCTCACGAAACCTGTTTATTAGAACCGCTGGTACCTCTCGAAGTGAAAGCAAGGAGCAATTAAGGCCTTTAACGGTGTACACCGGAGTGCGCATCTACCGCCTTAGAAGTCACAGTCGCTTGCAATTGAAAATTATTTTATAAATGTAAAATTGTGGTTTATTATTCTGTGAAATAGTCATATCATAGCTTCTGGCAGGTATTTGATATTTCGATTAGGGTGACTCAATCTACTTGCCAACGAAGTATGCTAGGGGTGGCACAGATGTGTTCAATGCAAATAAATGAGAGCATCTGAGTGGAACACTTGTTCATCAATTTGCGGATGTGAACATATAGTGTTAGTCAAGCAAAAGTCCCTTAGTTTTATGGCTTCTGCAGATATAATGTTTATAAGGAAAAATAAACTTAAAGCATTTTTGCACGTGGTAAATTTCTCGACTTAAGACAGTGTACAGCGAGGCGAAGTATAAATCTTCTCATACACATATGTACTTGTTTTGAGACGAAGATAAGATTCTGGGAAGCGCGATGATTTTTCTTACTTTAGCACATCTTAACCGCTTCAGTTGGAAAAAAGCTTTCGCTTCAGATAGTTGGTTCATTGTGCAAATATATGCATAGCCGCATGCAAAATCCACGTGCATGTAAGGGATATGTGAAACAGGATGGTGCCTTTCCGAATTTATGATTTGCTTCTTTGTCTGTCTTTTTCGTGCGCTTTCCTTCCTGTACTTATGCTTATGTCGCCTTTGATGCATATATTCATCACATCTAATATTTTGGTTCACATCTGAAGCCATGCTATGCTTTAGTTAGACTGCATTTTCAACTAGTCACAATAACTGATGATGTAATTATGTAAGCTGCTTATTAGAAGTGTAGCATTCATACCGAAATAGCAACAAAAAGCTACCATATATGTCAAGAAATTGGATGCGCAAGATATTAATGACAATGCTCCTTGCAGTTTTACACTCATTTGCTACACACTAGATGATATTGTAAATTTAATTTTATTTTTGAGAGAAACTGTAACGGATCAATCCCAACAGCACCAGGAAACTACTTTCGTGAGGAGGCCAATCGAATAGGGAATATGATACGCCTGTGTACCTGAAACCGGGCAGGATATTGCTGTAGAACCACGACAAGACACGCTTACAAAGAATTGGGTGCAGCCAATACATGAATAACATTTTGTGAAATATAAGCAAACCTAGCTAGACCTGTGGCCTCACGTGAGAACATCCAACACATTTCTAAATGTACTATACTCTTAGTCAGGAACATCCATACGCTGTACAGGACGTTATCAAATGTGCTGCTGTTGTAGAATGCAGCACACAAAAATTTTCTTGCACTCTACGTTACCAGCCCCATTCTTAGCAGCTCACCTGGTGACCTCTGCCATATAAGTGCATGCGTTTTGTGTCAGAAATGCGTTTGCTGGCCAGTAATGTGGCGCATATTTCTCTTCGATCGTAGTGTCAATACTTTTTGAGTTTGCACACGTTTCTTCTATGTTTAACTTCGAATTGTATACTTTATTTTTGGAGAAATTGGAGCCAATTGAAATAAAGGATATTTATACACTGTAATACTGATAAAATTTTAGACAATATACTTATGTTTTATTACAAGATCTGTCGCAAAGTTCATGGGCATCATTGTAATCTGATTTTATGTGTTTTGCAGTATGTTTCTGAAATTATTATTCAGTTTGTCTTGCGACTGATCAATAAAGGTTTTGACCTTTTAAGAGAGAAAATGTTTCATTTGAGTAACTCGGCGATTACAGATTACATACAATTCACCAAGCATAAGCGCAGGAGCTGCTTATGAAGGAATCAAATATTCCCCACATGTAAGTATTGTGAATCCCTTCTAATACCCGTGTCACAAGGGCAAGTCGGTTCTCCTTGAAACTTCCTTCCCTTAAAGAACCGCAAGGGAATTTCACCTCAAAGGAGTTAACTCCGTGTCACACGGCCTATAAGCGAGCTTTTGAAAGCTGCAGCTGAGGGCCCATTAGGCGCTGCTCACCTCGTACGCAGTCATGAAAGAAACACGTTATATATTGCTAAAAAGTTTTGGTTACTTCTCTTACAAAATACTATTATTTATGAATTGCATTTGAAAAATGTCATGTATCTTAAAGATAAAAAAAATGACCATGTACTCAACATAGCAGGCATTCCGAGAACGCCGGGTTCGAGAGTCGAATGTAGCTGCTCAACTCAAATATTGACACGTGTACTTATCTTTATCGGGCGACCACGTTTCGCCGCTTAACAACTGTAATCGCACAGCGAGGGACGCGCCTGCATGTATCCGACGTTTCTGGAAAGTTATCGATGCTTCTACCCGGCTCTCTGCTGTCGCCGAACCTTGTGTTATCTGATTTCATCGCGTAACGCGAATGGTGTAGAACTTTGTGGAAGGCACGCGGGTCCGAGCGATTAGTCTGGAACATTCGACGACTGCTCTATAAAAGCCGACGCGCTTGACCCGCTGATCAGATTTCCGACGATCGCCGACTCTGTTCGCCGCTTTCGTTGTGCTATAAGTGTAGCCTGTTTTGTGGGCACAGGTTCGCCCAATAAAATCTAGCTTTGCCTTTCACAGTATTGCTACTGTGTTCTTAACGTCACCACCACGTGACATCTGGTGGAGGTGCTTGTGCGTTCATGTACCGAACGCCCCCGCAAAGCCGCGACCCAAGCCCGAAGCCCTAGGACAGAACCAACATCGCCCAAGACCAGCGTGCTAGCCGCAGACTGCAAGGACTGCCCCCAGAGCACGGACTTCTACCTGAGACGACAAAGAAGATCGTGCTCAAGACAACCCCAATGGCTGCCCCAGCGTCCCCTGTTATCGTACAACAACCTCGGGACCCACCATCCTTCCATGGAGCAGCGACTGAAGACCCGGAATCATGGCTGGAGACCTACGAACGAATCGCAACATTCAACAACTGGGACTCCGACGAGAAGCTGCGGCATGTCTACTTCGCCTTAGAAGACACCGCCAGAACTTGGTTTGAGAACAGGGAATCGACCTTGACAACGTGGGACCTGTTCCGTAGCGGCTTCCTACGCACATTTACAAGCGTCGTGCGCAAGGAAAGGGCTGAAGCTATGCTGGACGCCCGAGTGCAGCTACCAAACGAGAACGTTGCCATTTTTACGGAAGAAATGAGCCGTTTGTTCCGCCACGCCGACCCGGATATGGCCGAGGAGAAGAAAGTCCGCCTACTGATGCGTGGTGTAAAGGAGGAACTTTTCGCCGGGATGGTAAGAAGCCCACCGAAGACCGTCGAAGAGTTTCTTCGTGAGGCGACGAACATCGAGAAGACACTCGAAATGCGGAACCGGCAATTCAACCGCCGTACAAGCTCAACCCACTACGCAGGAATTCAATCACTGGCCACGGACGATCTGCGCGAGACCATCAGGGCCATTGTGCGCGAAGAACTGCGCAAGGTCTTGCCTTCGTCGCAGCCTCAAGTGGCCTCGATCGCCGACATCGTAAAAGAAGAGGTGCACCGATCGCTTGGAGTTCCTGAGGTGCAACCAGAACCGCCGCAGCCTCAGCCGCAAGCGATGAGCTACGCCGCCGTCGCCCGCCGTCAAGGTCCCCTTCCACGACCGCGCCAGGGCCCCGTAACGCAGCAATTCCGTCGACCACCACCGCCGCCGCCAGCACGCCCCCCCGTCGCCCAGCGTAGCTACCCGAGGACGACAGACGTTTGGCGCGCTCCTGACCACCGCCCGCTCTGCTACCACTGCGGAGAAGCAGGTCACGTCTACCGACGATGCCCATACCGAGAGATGGGACTGCGAGGTTTCGCCGTCAACGCGCCGCGTCCACAGCTTGGAGAGCGCCCACGTGACATCGCCGACTACCTCGCCGCTACTCAATGGAGCTCTCGACGACCGTCGCGTTCGCCATTACCAGGCCGCTGCCTGTCGCCTCAGTGCCGACCATACACTGGCCCAGCCCGGGGCCGGTCAGCGAGCCCATATCCGGAAAACTAAAAGCAGCAACCGATGGAGGTGCGGTTGCTGTTCGTCGAACTGACGAAGATCCTCCGCCGCCAACGAAGACACCGAAGAAACTACCTCGACGACATAACGACACGCCGCCGTCCCGACGAAATCAGGAAGCCAAGACTACACCGATGAAAGACGACTTGACGACGCGACGTTCCAGCTTCAGTTCAACGCGACGCAGCCGTGATCCGACGCCAAGACCCAACTGCAACGCCAGACAAAGAACCACCGACCTCGACGTACTTCTCGACGGCCACGCAGTCACTGCCTTAGTCGACACAGGGGCCGATTACTCCGTAATGAGTGGACACATCGCCGCCCAGTTGAAGAAGGTGAAGACTGCATGGGAGGGCCCCCAAATTCGGACCGCTGGAGGACACCTCATTACGCCGACTGGAATCTGCACGGCAAGAATTACCGTTCATGACCGGACTTACCCTGCCACCTTCGTTGTCCTCCAACAGTGTTCACGGGACGTCATTCTCGGCATGGACTTCCTGAATCAACATGGCGCAATCATCGACCTGAAGTCGAAATCGATAACGCTGTCACAAGATCAAGCGATACCGCCGGAGAGCTGTCGTAGTCACCACGCCTTGAGTGTGCTTGAAGATCAAGTGAGCATCCCGCCGCGCTCCAGCATTATTATTTCCGTCGGCACTGAAACACCCGCTGACGTAGAAAGCGTCATCGAGGGCGACCAACATCTAGTGCTCGACCGTGAAATTTGCGTCGCAAGAGGGATCGCTCGACTCCACGGAGGGCAAGTGGAAGTTATGCTAACCAACTTCAGCCAAGAGTTCAAGCACATCAACAAGGGCACGACAATCGCATACATCGAGGAAATTGTGGAAACCAGCAATGCCTTTGTCCTCTCGGATTCAGCCGCATCTACCCCGATGAGAATTGTCCCCGAACCAGACTTCGACGTGAATCCAAGTCTTCCTATGAGTAAGCAGCAACAGATCAGATGTCTTCTCCGACGATACAAAGACTGCTTTTCGACGTCTTCGAGGATTCGACAAACACCAGTTGCAAAGCATCGCATAATAACCGAAGAGAGCCCTCGACCACTCCGCCAGAGCCCTTACAGGGTTTCGACGAGAGAACGCGAAGCTATTAGGCAACAAGTCGACGAAATGCTGCGCGACGACATCATCCAGCCGTCGAAAAGCCCGTGGGCCTCTCCTGTAGTCCTGGTAAAGAAAAAGGACGGAACCCTACGCTTTTGCGTCGATTATCGTCGACTGAACAAGATCACGAAGAAGGATGTGTACCCCCTTCCACGGATAGATGACGCATTGGATCGGCTCTGCAACGCTAAAGACTTCTCGTCGATGGACCTCAAGTCTGGCTACTGGCAAATAGAGGTCGACGAGAGAGATCGCGAAAAGACTGCCTTCATCACGCCAGACGGCCTCTACGAGTTCAAGGTCATGCCATTCGGACTTTGCTCGGCGCCTGCAACGTTTCAGCGCGTCATGGACACGGTGTTAGCCGGACTGAAGTGGCAGACGTGCCTTGTTTACCTGGATGACGTCGTTGTGTTCGCCGGAAATTTCGACGAGCACCTTAGGCGGCTTGCGACAGTGTTAGAAGCCATCAAGTCATCAGGGCTCACTCTGAAGCCGGAAAAGTGCCGTTTCGCTTACGGTGAGCTTTTGTTCCTAGGCCATGTGATCAGCAAATCAGGAGTACGCCCCTACCCACAGAAGACAGCTGCCATCGCAAAGTTCCCGCACCCAACCGACAAAAAGGCAGTGCACAGATTCCTTGGCATGTGTGCCTACTATAGGCGCTTTGTCAAGGACTTTTCACGCATCGCGGAGCCGCTAACAGATTTAACCAAATGTGATGTCGCGTTCAAGTGGGAAACGCCGCAGGACAAGGCCTTTCAAGAACTCAAACGACGCATGCAGTCGCCGCCGGTACTTGCACACTTCGACGAGGACGCCGATACCGAAATCCACACTGACGCCAGTAGCCTAGGCCTCGGTGCCGTCCTAGTCCAGAGGAAAGAGGGACTTCAAAGGGTGATATCGTATGCTAGCCGGTCGCTGTCAAAAGCGGAAAGCAACTATTCTACGACTGAAAAGGAATGCCTCGCCATCATTTGGGCTACAGCTAAATTCCGCCCTTACCTCTATCGCAGGCCATTCAAAGTCGTCAGTGACCATCACGCATTGTGTTGGCTAGCTAACTTAAATGACCCTTCAGGACGGCTGGCGCGATGAAGCCTCAGACTACAAGAATATGACGTCACGGTAATATACAAGTCCGGAAGAAAACACTCCGACGCCGACTGCTTATCGCGCGCCCCCATCGATCCCCCGCCGAAAGACGACGAGGACGACGACGCCTTCCTTGGGATAATAAGCGCGGAAGACTTCACTAAACAGCAACGAGCCGACCCGGAGCTAAAAGGCCTCGTCGAGTATTTGGAAGGGAACACCGACGTTGTCCCTAGGGCATTTAAGCGCGCGTTGTCTTCGTTCACGCTACAAAACAACCTGCTCGTGAAGAAGAACTTCTCACCAGTCCGCGCCAGCTACCTTCTTGTTGTACCGTCAGCGCTGCGTCCAGAAATACTGCACGCCCTACACGACGATCCAACCGCTGGGCACCTCGGATTCTCCCGGACGCTGTCGAGAATGCAGGAAAGGTATTACTGGCCGCGTCTGACCGCCGACGTCGCCCGTTACGTCAAGACATGCCGAGACTGTCAACGACGCAAGACACCACCGACAAGGCCAGCAGGATTGCTACAGCCGATCGAACCCCCTCGCCGACCATTCCAGCAGATTGGGATGGATTTGTTGGGGCCGTTTCCGATATCAACATCCGGGAATAAGTGGATCGTCGTGGCGACGGACTATCTCACCCGTTTTGCTGAAACTAAAGCTCTACCAAAAGGCAGCGCAGCCGAAGTGGCGAAATTTTTCGTGGAGAACATCCTGCTGCGACATGGTGCCCCAGAAGTCCTCATCACCGACAGAGGAACGGCTTTTACAGCAGAGCTCACCCAAGCCATTCTGCAGTACAGCCAGACAAGCCACAGGAGGACAACTGCCTACCATCCGCAGAGGAATGCTCTCACGGAGCGCCTGAACAAGACCCTCGCCGACATGCTAGCAATGTACGTCGACGTCGAACACAAGACGTGGGACGCTGTCCTGCCGTACGTAACCTTTGCGTACAACACGGCGGTGCAAGAAACAACACAGATCACGCCGTTTAAGCTGGTTTACGGCAGGAACCCGACGACGACGCTCGACGCCATGCTGCCCCACGTCAATGACGAAGAGAATGTTGACGTCGCTACCTATCTGCAGCGCGCCGAAGAAGCCCGACAGCTCGCCCGCCTACGGATCAAGAACCAACAGAGGACCGACAGCCGACACTACAACCTCCGACGACGCTTCGTCGAGTACCAGCCCGGCGACCGTGTTTGGGTTTGGACACCGATACGCCGACGAGGTCTGAGTGAGAAACTATTGCGCCGCTATTTCGGACCCTACAAGGTCATTCGACGTATTGGCGCACTGGACTATGAGGTCGTGTCAGACGGAATTTCGCATTCACAGCGGCGCCGCGCACGATCTGAAGTGGTCCACGTGGTGCGCCTTAAACCCTTTTACGGACGCTGGCGAACTTCGCCATTTTTGTTATTTTCTTTGCTACGAGTGCTTTTGTTTATTACCTTCGTTTGTTTGGAGCATCGGGTCGATGCTTTTTAAGAGGGGGGTATTGACACGTGTACTTATCTTTATCGGTCGACCACGTTTCGCCGCTTAACAACTGTAATCGCACAGCGAGGGACGCGCCTGCATGTATCCGACGTTTCTTGAAAGTTATCGATGCTTCTACCCGGCTCTCTGCTGTCGCCGAACCTTGTGTTATCTGATTTCATCGCGTAACGCGAATGGTGTAGAACTTTGTGGAAGGCACGCGGGTCCGAGCGATTAGTCTGGAACATTCGACGACTGCTCTATAAAAGCCGACGCGCTTGACCTGCTGATCAGATTTCCGACGATCGCCGACTCTGTTCGCCGCTTTCGTTGTGCTATAAGTGTAGCCTGTTTTGTGGGCACAGGTTCGCCCAATAAAATCTAGTTTTGCCTTTCACAGTATTGCTACTTTGTTCTTAACGTCACCACCACGTGACAATATCTTTGTCAGTGCTCAAATACTATAATATATGCAATAAAAACAGTTATATTTGCTGGTAAAAGTGAAATTAATAAAAATGAGGGTCATTTATATACTCGAAATTCAAGCACGCTGGTAACAAGAGTACTCCCTTCAGTCTGCTAGGGAGATCTTCCTTCTCCTTTCGCTAGGAACTTCCTTAAACTTCCTGTGTGACAAGGCGCGCATCTCCCTCGAGATAAAGACGTCCTTGGTTCAAGGGATTTAAAGGACTTTAGCCGTGTCCGTGTGACAGGGGTATAACGTGAGCATGGCTCTACATCGTGCTTTCACACTATTGGGAAGAGTACTAGCACTCTGTTCTGAAGAAGTACAAGCACTCTGTTTGGGGCAGTGCACTTGGCTTGACGAAGCAAAAGTACACAATTTGAAGGGGTCGAAGCATTCGGTCTGTGAGATTGCTATTACCCTTGAGGGGAGAGTATTAGCGCTCTGCGGAAGAGTACCATCCCTCCCTTGCGGTGGAGTAATAAAACTCGGTCAGGAGGAGTTATTCTACTCTCTCTCAAAGAGGGATGATCTACCCTCGAAAAGAGAGTAAAATGTGGGACAAACAGGTACTCCCTCGAAGAGAGTGCCCAGCACTCTCTTTGTTTTTAGAGTGCAAAATGACTGCAGTGACACGTTAAGGGGGGTCTCGCATTAGTGGCTTGTTGTGATCACTTCGCAATATTTGTGATACCAGGCAACATGAACGGGCTGGCTTGAAAATCACTCGGCATGAAAAAAGGAATGGTTAGCCAGCACTCATTATCGCGTCTATCTAATATTATGATAAGTAAATAATTAAATGGCCTTAATTGCATAGCTGTCGCTTAGCGGTTTCGCTGTGGCCTGTACTGTTCTTTTTAATATGTGGTTCGGGTGCACCAAGGTGAAGTTTTACCTCGCAACTAAATAATGGGCCACTGTGCTTTCACTCAGTGCTATAAAACTAAAATAGGGCATGAAAGAGACTTGGGCATGCTGGTATTTCAGGCTTACACTACGCACAGCGCGAGAGACACGGACAAATGAAGAAAGACACAAAGTGCTGTGTGTGTCTTTCTTCGTTTGTGCCGGTCTATATCGGTTCTTGTTTTTTTTTTAATTATGCAGCTTCCATGCACTGTGGGAATCGATGTAACCGAAGCTGTCTGTGCCGTTTGCTTTGATTGACGATGATTATCTGATGGTCCCGGCGAATGTTTAATTTCTTCAACGTTTAGTCCAACACAAGAGTGGTGAGTTGATGTTAAACGTTATCGTGCGTGCACCGCTGCTGCTTGTCTGTGTAGTACACAAAACACAAAGGGACAGGTGTTTGCTTGAGGCGTTGTTGTGCGTCGTCTTTCATAACCTCTGAGTGGGTTGAGCATTGACATTGCCTCAGATAGCACATCGCATCGCGGCAGAAGCATCAAACTTGAATCGGAGAATGGGGATGTGCGTGCCAAAACCCCAATCGGATCATCAGGCAGGCCGTAGGTGCACTCTTCAGATTAATTTTCAAGTCGTTACCTAAACGTGTCCCTAAACCAAAGTGCGCGAGCGTTTTTTATTTCTCTCCCGTCGAAATGCGGCTACCTCGGTCAAATCCGCGACCTCGAGCAATGCCATAGCCGCGAAGCTAGCGCGGCGGGCACAGAAGTGTTGATTTGACGTGCGATCGCTTCCATTGTGTCGCCTAGACCCTGCGGTGAGCTTTAACAGAGTCGTTTAGCGTTCCATTGTTCCGGCGAAGGGGGGCGGTTTGAGCGGATTGCCGGATGGTCGAGGGCATAAACGGGAGCGGCCGGAGCTGTGCAGCCGCCTGGTGTTGTAGAACTCAACCAGACAAACACAGAGGTAAAATTGTAGTAACCTACTTTATTGTTAGCTGCTGGTGTACATTTTTGGCAGTGGCGTAATGGTGTTCACAATTACGCAATTACGCAATTACAATATAGTAATTGGCTCAGTGTTTAGGGGGTTGAGCTTTGAACTACTAGCTGGCGCCTCCGATCTGGCCGCTCACGTTTATGCCCCCGCTCATCCGGCAAACCGCCCGCGCTTGCCGGAATACATTGAAATTCTCTAGCCAAACACAAAGCCAATTACTATATTCTGCTGAGCTGCTGGCGTAAATTTTCGACAGCGGCGTAATCCCGTTCACCATTACGCCGCTGCCGAAAATTTGCACCAGCAGCGAAACCGGGTATAGTGGGTTCGTGAAATTTTAGCTCTTTGTTTGTCTGGTTGAACTCTAGGCCGCAAGGCGGCTGCACCGCTCGGGCCGTTTAGGTTTACGCCCCAGCACATCCGGGAATTCGGCCAAACCGCCCCCGTTATCCGGAATAGCGGGCCGGCTAAAAGTACCTATTCTCTAATAAATGCGGCTCTGCTTCTGCACGCCCTGCTTGCAATTGCACGCTAGACATATTCGCATGGTTTTATTTTTCAGAAATTGCACAAGACGCACCGTACCGTACCTTGAACTTAAGTTTATCCAGCGTTTCCTTGCCTACTCACGTCACCTTTTCTCTTACCCCCTCTCCCTTTGTATTGTATGGCAACCGCGAGCGAACAGTGGCAAGGCTGTTCACTCGTTTCGCGACTGCCGTCCGATCTATCCATTCCCTCCCCGCTCTTCCCCTCCTGTCTTCCATTCTTTCTAGCTTCCGTCTGGACTTGCACGTTGGTGGAAAGATAAGCGCTTTCGGGGGCTCACAGATAATTACAGCTGCCAAGAGGCTAAAGTGGCGACTAGAATACAATAGTATTAGTAGAATAGTACATTACAGACTAGTAAACTTAGTGAACAAGTAGAATACAGTAGAATACTCTAGTGGCGACAACCGGGCAGCTCCAGGGGGCATTGCGCGCATTCGGCGTGCGCTACGTCAGCAGATGGCGCGGTCGCATGGTGCGGCTGCAGATTACTTTCACTATGGTACTGACCCGCAGAATCGGCATTGCTCGGCGCGGCTTTGTCGACGTGCATCGCTTCGCCGTTCAGCTGCGCGTGTTTTGCGTGTTGCTGTGAGTGTTTCCGTGCCTGCGAGCTTTTGGGGGAATGTCGAAGGAAGGACGCTGAAATGCCGTGCAAATTCTGTGTTCCGCGATGGCCCGGCAACTACACCGGTGACACGAAGGTGCACGTGCTCAAGTAACCGGTGGAGGAAGCACTGCGGAATGCTTGGATACGCGCCGTGCCACGGGAAAAGCTCCCGGGCACCGAGAATTTCAGATTTTTTTTGTATAGCATTTATATTTTGTAGCAGCACCAACGAGGCAACGCACCGTTAGATGGGAGAGCACTACCGCCGACGCCGGTCGCGTTCCATCGGCGTTTCTCCGCATTCATGCCGAACGCGTGCAGTGCCCCTAACTACAGCAAGCGTCTCTGACGGCGGCTCGGCGAGCTTAGACAGCGGAAGGAAAGTTGGGCTCATTCGTCGTGCAGCTTCGGAAGTCGCTGCGTCTTCTCCATCGCGCTATATTTCTGATACAACAGGTTCCTGTTGTGTATCTCTGTTTACTTTTGTTTAGTTGTGCTTGCGCGATGGCATCTGGTAAGATGCGCGCCTTCGGCGTGAACGCGGGAAACACGGACGGCCTCGGCGGTAGGTCTGTCCCATCTTTTGGTGCGTAGCCTCTTTGGTGCTGCTCCAATTCCATTGAAAGAAGAAATACATATAAGTGTAAATGACTCACAAGCCGCGCTTCTCTAAGTACCCATGGGTTTGCTGACTGGAGGTAAAACTTATTTCTAGGTATGCGAAATTCACGTCGCGGAGGAGGACATTATCCGAGTAGCTTCGCATACCGATCCAGCTACTGGCTGCACAATCGCAGGGCCGCTATCTCATGTGCGCCTTCGCCCGGACACTCTACCGTCGAAGTTCCCGAGCTGTCCGAGCTACATGTCTAGGAAGGCTGTTAAAAGGGAACAGCTTCACTCCAAGCGCGCGTGCATAGAGCGTGCTGTCCTCTTGAAAGGCATCGCTGAATCCAACGAGGCCTTTAACAGAGCACGCGAGGAGGATCAAGTCAACTCTGAGCGAGCATACCAACCACTTGAGGAACCAAATGAAGTTCTGGGACGTAATCGAAGAAAATGAGAGGCTTCTTTTCATTTACGTCGTCGACGATGAACACCATGGCTGAAATACTATGTTTGCGTGAAAGGAGACTTGAGCGTGACGGCTACATGTCATGAAAACGGCCATAAAAAAGCTAGGCACAAGTCTGTGCGTTCCCGAAATTGCTAACTGTAAAAGGTGTATCGTGGAAGTCCGCGAACTCATCGAGAAGCGGGACGGTGACCTGACGTCCAAGTCAGTCGCGCAAATTTGCGAGGCTGTTTGTTTACAGCTGGATCAGTTTCCACGTCCCAAGCTGAACACGACGCCGACTGCATTCGATTTCTGAAAGACCAAGTAACCTTGTACTTATCGAAAGAACAGCGTAGACGCTTCTGTGCTTTTTGCATGGTGTTCTGCTGCATTCTTTTCAATATTGCTACGGAACAGCCGCCACAGTGTGGCTGCACTGAGGAGAAGGAAGACGACGTGGCCAGCGCTTGATATAGCGTCGCCATCATTGCCACCGCTTGTCTACGTGTAAATATATTGTAGACTCGTACGTCAGCTACACGTAACATTAATTTGGTGGAGGTGGACGTTTCCCGTTCCCGTCATGGAGCTTCGCAGCGGTCGCAACGGCGACAGTGCAACTTCGGCTCCTGCTGGCGGCACTTCCTCTACGCAACCGTCTCCGCCTGCCGCCCCGACCTACGTCGCCATTTCCCCACCTCGGGATCCTGGTGTTTTCAACGGAGTCGGCAGTCCTGATGTTGACGACTGGCTCCGCTTATACGAACGTGTCAGCACCAGTCACAGGTGGGATTCGACTATTATGCTCGCGAACGTTGTTTTCTACCTCGACGGAGCTCCACTTGCATGGTTCCAGACTCACGAAGAGGAGATCTCGAGCTGGGATCTCTTCAAAGAGAAGCTCCGCGACCTTTTTGGCAATCCCTTCGGTCGTCAAGTCAATGCCAAGAAAGCCCTAGCCACACGTGTACAGACGTCGACCGAGTCCTACGTGTCCTACATTTTCGACGTCTTGGCCCTTTGTGCCAAGGCTGACCCGACCATGTCTGAGGACGATAAGGTAAATCACGTCCTCAAAGGGATTGCTGACGACGCCTTCAATTTACTGGTGTTTACCAACGTCACCAGCATCGATACGATCCTCAAGGAGTGCCGCCGTCTTGAGCATGCTAAAAGCCGCCGGTTATCCCAGCACATCACGCGACTTCCCAACACAGCTGCTACGTCATCCTGTGACGACCTATTCCACCAGCCGTCGCGATGTGACAACTTGACCCGCATTATTCGTCGTGAGGTCGAAGCGGCACAACCGGCGGCCCCTTCATTTCCGTCACCTGATCATTCTCCGGTGACAATCTCCTTGATCCAGGCCATCGTCCGTCAAGAGTTATCCAACGTCGGCCTGCACTCCATTCGTTCCGCATGCTCGGAACCTCTCTCTCCACGCACGGCCCCACCGCGCCCTTCTTACTCTTATGGACAGCGCAACCCCTCCGAATGGCGAACCGTGGACGACAAGCCGATCTGTTTTAACTGCCGACGCATTGGACATGTCGCGCGCCACTGCCGCAGCCGCTGGACTTCCCCCACACGCTATTCTCCTCATGACCATACTGAAAAAGTACAATTGCTTAGGGTTGGCATTTTCTTCCTGCATATCCTCCTGTACTCTGACTTTGTCAATCGTGATGTATAATGTTTTCAGTAAAAAGGTCCCATTGTCGTTAAAAAGCAACTGATTAACTCTACCAGTATGGCGTTGAAGTCCATTTTTTTCGTATTTCATAACTTAGAAGAAGAAAATATTGTTACGTGTAGCTGACGTACGAGTCTACAATATATTTACACGTAGACAAGCGGTGGCAATGATGGCGACGCTATATCAAGCGGTGGCCACGTCGTCTTCCTTCTCGTCAGTGCAGCCACACTGTGGCGGCTGTTCCGTAGCATCCCCCATCGTCAATCTCGCTCGCCCCCGTCTCGCCGTGCTCCTTCTCCGACCTACTCGCCGCTCCCCCGACCGGAAAACTAGACAGCGCAGCTTCTGGAGGTGAAGCTGCAAAGACGACATTGGCTCAAAATCCTCGCTTCACCTTACCGACGAACAAGAATCTTTTGGACGTTCTCGTCGACAATGTTCCTGTGTGCGCGTTGATTGACACCGGGGCGCATGTGTCCATTATGAGTGCTGCTCTTCGCCGTCGGCTCAAGAAAGTTCTGACGCCTGCCCCGAACCGATTTGTACAAGTCGCCGACGGAGGGACTGTCGCTATTGTTGGCATGTGTTCTGCCAACAGAGACACACCGTCGTTCTCTTCACCGTCATCGAGCATTGCCCTCACGAACTCATTATCGGTCTGGATTTTCTTGCCCATCATTCTGCCCTCATTGACTGTTCGGCCAGCTCACTTCGCCTTGACTTGCCTCTTCTTGCCGACCCTGTGGACCCGCCTCCCAGCCATCTGAGCTGCATAGATTTTATTCGCCTACCACCTCACTCTATGACACACGTTGACTTGTTGTCCTCACCAGCGGTACCTGACGGCAATTACGTGGCCGCACCAATTCCGGCCGTTATGCTTACACATGGTGTTATCGTGCCGCACACTGTGCTGAAAATTACTGGTAACCGCACCTGCCTTCCACTCGTCAATTTCGCGCTAACCGCGCAAGTTCTGCCTCAGGGGATCTCCTTGGCTATAATTCGCGCTTTGCAGGATGATGAGGTCGAGCCATTCACACTGGAAGATCGTTACAGCTCAGCCCATACCGTGACGTCATCGCACAGTACTGACGTCGACATGAAGAAGATGGTCTCCTCTGACCTTACACCTGCTCAAGCTGAAGCTCTTTGCCGCGTTCTTGAAAGCTATCACGACATTTTTTTTACTTTGACAATCGACCGTTAGGTCAAACGTCCGTCGTGACCCATTCGAACCCTATTCACCGACGTCCATACCGTATTTCTGTGTCGGAACGAGCTGTTATCCAACAGGAAGTCAAAAAGATGCTTGCAAAGGACCTTATCGAGCCTTCCTGTAGTCCCTGGGCATCTCCCGTCGCACTTGTCAAAAAGAAGCATGGAACGTGGCGCTTTTGTGTAGATTATCGCCACCTGAACAAAATCACAAAAAAGGACGTGTACCCTTTGCCACGTATTGATGACGCTCTAGACTGCCTGTACTGTGCCGCTTATTTTTCTTCTATCGACTTACGGTCCGGCTACTGGCAGATATCCGTCGATGACATGGACCGAGAGAAGGCTGCATTTGTTACCCCTGACGGCCTTTATCAGTTCAAGGTGATGCCTTTCGGTCTCTGTAACGCGCCCGCCACCTTCGAACGAATGATGGACTCTTTGCTTCAGGGGTTCAAGTGGTCCACCTGTTTGTGCTATCTGGACGACGTCATCGTTTACTCACCCACATTTGACACGCATCTAGACCACCTTTCAGCGATTATTGACGTGTTCCGCCGCGCCGGTCTCCAGTTGAACTCGTCAAAATGTCACTTCGCTCGCCGCCAACTCACCGTCCTTGGACACCACGTGGACGCCAGAGGCGTGCGACCTGACCCGGACAAGATTCGCGCCGTTACGAACTTTCCTGTTCCGAAGTCCACCAAGGACGTTCGTAGTTTCGTAGGGCTGTGCTCATATTTCCGACGCTTTGTGAAGGATTTTGCGACCATCGCCCGTCCCCTTACCGACCTCTTGAAGAAAGACGCCCTCTTTTCTTGGGGACCTGACCATGCCGCATCTTTTTCGCAGCTCACTACTCTCCTTACCACGCCTCCAATTCTGGCCCATTTTGACCCGTCTGCTTCAACGGAAGTTCGAACTGATGCCAGTGGTCACGGCATAGGAGCAGTATTAGCACAACACCAGCGTGGACATGATCGCGTTATAGCCTATGCCAGCCGACTTCTATCACCCGCCGAGCGCAATTATTCAATCACAGAGCGCGAGTGCCTCGCTCTTGTGTGGGCTGTTGCCAAGTTTCGCCCATACTTGTACGGACGCCCCTTCTGTGTCATCACTGATCACCACGCGCTCTGCTGCCTATCCTCGCTCAAGGACCCCACGGGACGACTCGCTCGCTGGGCGTTACGCCTGCAAGAATATACCTTCTCCGTGGTATACAAGACGGGACGCTTGCACCAGGATGCCGATTGTTTGTCCCGCTACCCCGTCGACGACCCGGCTGATGCGGACACCATCACTTGCGTTTTCTCTGTGTCCAAGTTGCTCGAAATCGGCAATGAGCAACGCCGCGATCCTTCCTTACGAGCCCTCATCGACCATCTGGAGTCAACGCCTGGCGACGCCTCTCTCCGGATGTTTCTCCTTAAGGAAGGGACACTATACCGCCGCAATCTCGATCCACACGGCCGTGACCTTCTGCTCGTAATTCCATCCCACTTGCGGTCGACTGTCCTCCAACAACTTCACGACGCTCCCGTGGCTGGACACTTGGGCGTCTCGCGCACATACGACCGTGTACGCCGTCGCTTCTTTTGGCCGGGTCTCGCTCGCTCCGTGCGGCGCTACGTTGCCGCTTGTGAGCCCTGTCAGCGCCGGAAGAAGCCCTCCACACCTCCAGGTGGATGTCTTCAGCCGATCGACATCCCACCGGAACCCTTTTTCCGTGTTGGTCTAGACCTTCTTGGACCGTTCCCTCTCTCGGGCTCCGGAAATAAATGGGTCGCCGTCGCTACTGATTATGCTACGCGGTACGCAATCACCAGAGCCCTCCCGACAAGTTGTGCTACTGACGTTGCTGACTTTCTGCTCTATGACATCATTTTAGTGCACGGTGCCCCGCGCCAATTACTCACTGACCGTGGCCGCAGCTTTCTGTCGGCAGTCGTCGAGGACATCCTCCGCTCCTGCTCGACTAAGCACAAGTTCAGCACGTCCTACCACCCACAGACCAACGGCCTCACGGAGCGCCTCAACCGGACCATCACCGACATGCTATCCAAGTACGTCGCGACCGACCACCACGACTGGGATCTTCACTTACCATATGTGACGTTCGCGTATAATTCATCGCGTCACGACACCGCCGGCTATTCACCATTCTATCTCCTATATGGCCGAGAACCCGCGTTGCCCTTGGACACATTGTTGCCCTCGGCCACACGTTCCGCCACTGAATACGCCCGCGACGCGATCGCACGCGCCGACCACGCGCGCCAGCTCGCCCGCACCCGTCTCGAGGCCTCGCAGGAGCATCAGAGACGCCTCTATGATTGCCACCATCGCGACGTACAATTTACTCCGGGTTCTCTGGTGCTTCTCTGGTCCCCCATTCGACGTGTGGGCCTTTCCGAAAAGCTGCTGTCCCGCTACACTGGCCCATACCGTGTGGTGCGACAAGTGACCGATGTCACGTATGAAGTCATCCCCGCCAGCCTCTCAGCGTCATCGTCGGCTGCAAGTGACATTGTTCACGTGGCGAGACTAAAGCCATATCACACACCTTTCGCCGCGGATGTGTAGATTAAGCACCGGGACGGCGCTTCTACTGCCGGGGGTGATGCTACGGAACAGCCGCCACAGTGTGGCTGCACTGAGGAGAAGGAAGACGACGTGGCCACCGCTTGATATAGCGTCGCCATCATTGCCACCGCTTGTCTACGTGTAAATATATTGTAGACTCGTACGTCAGCTACACGTAACAATATGTCGCCGCATGTGTACGCTTACGTACGCAGCCATGGAAGAATCGCTTTACCGACTCGTGTGACGATCAGATCTATGTGCTCGTCTTACGGTATGAGCCCTGAACAAAAGCATCAGAGTGAAGCATTCCTCAGCTACATGGCGAGAAGAATTTCTATCTAAAAATGACCAGCACTTTGTCACAGTTATGGTAGACGGAATACATATAAAACCCTACTTTGACTGCAAAGCGGAAAATATTACCGGGGCTACGCTTAACAAAAATGAAGCTGCAAAGTGTGCGCTCGTTTTCTTGGTGCGCAGCCTGACTTGTAAATTCAAAGAAGTATAGCACATCGTGCCAATGCACATACTGGAGGCGTAGTTCTCACACAAGACGCTTAAAGATGTGATTTGCGGGCTGCAAAAGATTGGATACCGGGTCGTACGCGTGGTGAACGACAAAAACTCTGTGAACAGAAAGCAATGTACCTCTTCAAAACGCCTCCTTCTAAGAGAATTGTGTATCAACATCTGTCACGCACCGCAAGGCCGCTGTTCTTCGTTTTAGATCCGGTACACATACTAAAATGCATACGAAATAACTGGATATATCAAAAGAATGACCAAGTTTGCTTCTACTTTCCTGAGATCCTAACAGACGTGCCACAGTCAGAGCACATGCAAACAGCGTCATTGCGACAAACAGGGGCCTTTACAGCGAAGAGTGTGACCAGCTGTTGAAGCATAGCTATGAGCGGTCGACAAAAGCCCTCTACCCTTCGACCATTGAAACGCAAAATGTAAAGGTTGCATTACACAGCTCCAATGACTTTTTACCTGAGGCGTTACGTGCTCTTGGAGCAAAGCACAACCTATACTTGGCTGAGGCCACTGCTACATTTATCTAGGCCACAATCAAGTGGGGGAAAATTGTAAACGTGAAAACTCCGTGGAAGGGAAAAAGGCTCAGAGACCAGTTCTAACAACCAGTGTTTTCTATTGATAACGATCCAAAAATTGGCTTCTTGTACATGCTGTTGAAATGTCTGGATGAAGGGAAAAAGAAAGGCCTTGACAAGGGTACTCTGACAAAGGAGACTCACGCTGCCCTCGAACACACTACCTATGCGCTTGTGGAGCTCGTTAGGTACAGCTTCGAAAAACTTGGGATGTCGTATGTTATTTTGGGAAGATGCTGACTGACTGCCTAGAAGATCGGTTTGGAAAGTATAGGAAACTGGCAGGTGCACAGCATCACGTTTGCATCAGGCAGACTTATGTAGTCGAAACCAAGCTGCGCCTGCAGAGCGCCTTGCCGACTATTTCCGCTGACCAGCGCTGGGAATGTGTACGCAAGCAGGTAGAGGCATTACATCCCAGCTGTAACGTTGTGGTAGCCAACAAAACTCTGTAGAAGATGCAGGATGTCGTTCCGACCCCGGTCTATGTTGCAGGATATGCACTGCACGGGACCCTGAAAAAGTTGAAGTGCGCGAAATGTAGGGGCGCGCTCGCTGTGGATGAGACGATCATAGTCTCAGCCACTCATGAGCACCACGATCTCGTGAAGCAGTTGGACCAAGGAGGTCTCGTCTTCCCATCGATGTTTGCACTTAATGCTCTTGCTCACAGCTACGTTGTCGTTGAACAGCTCGCTACGCAGCCAGAACTGCTACTAAGGCCCGAACAATGCCAGGTCGCCACGAAGGTGCCACTGAAATTGCTGGCCGACGAAGAGCAATCTGACTTCGACGCCTGTGAGAATGGTCATACGAGCGAAGTAGTACTAAAACACATCCTGCGGTGCAGCCCGAATGTTTTGCTGCAGAAATTTTGTGGCAAGCTAAATCACAAGCTCCTCTACGCTGTCGATAAGTCAAAAGAAGAAAAGCCACGACTCTCCGGAACAAACAGGTGTACTTATAGCGCATCCACAACAAGAAATTGGATTGCGTATATAAATGTATTGCTCCTATACCTTTCTTGTAGTCAAATTTCGTTAAAATACATGCCTGTTCGTTCTTGGAGAAAAAAAGTTTCCGCGTGGTGTATCTCCCAGACAACCGCTCTTGGACAGCGCTCTGTATTTTTACCGATCCGACCCCTTGTATGACACACGGGGAAGGAGCTAAGGCCTTAAGCTTTTCTAGAGGGTGTTGGTTCTCCTCATACCGTCCTCTCTTCCAGTCTATCTAGCTTCCCTCTGGATTTGCACGTTGGTAGCAAAGTGAGCGCTTGCGGGGGGTCACGGATAATTACAGCTATTGGCCTCTTGACAGCTGGAGGCGACCCGGGAGCTCCAGAGGGCATTCTGCACATTTCACGCTTTGCGATCCAAACGAGTTCTTCGCGCCAATTTTCTTCTCTGCGACGCTCCTTCCACGTATATACACGCTCTGAACCACCTCCCGACGCGGTGTTTCGGGCAGCAGCAGCCGAAGCAGGAAAATCGAAGGAAGAGGAAAAGAAAGTTTTGCTTTAATATGGTGCTTCATGTGGACCGTGTGCACCAGGAGTCTCTTGATGCTAGACATCATAGCACTGAGTTGAAAAGCGGCTACTAGACTTGTATTTAGATATTTAGCGGGGAGTTCGTAGCAGGACGAAAAACAGGACCATTGTTAACAAAAATCAACAGGATAATTTCATCGTCGGAAATAGTTAGAGTGCGTAATAATGCAAGACAAACTTTGTGCTTAAATTACGGGTTTTAGTTCTACGGCGACAAATATATTCTCCTTTGAAGCAACCTAGTGATCCTGCTACTTGTTTACTCATGGTGGCCTAGATTGTTTAATTGAACTCATTAGCTGTTTGAGTCCGTCCGCGATATAAAAAAAAAAGCGGGCATGTATGTCTAAAATTGCTGATGTCAAATGCACAATACAAAGCTACGTTAGCGTCGTTGTACAGGGGTTCTGACTTTTTATAATAGGTGCAATATTCGCCAAGACGCTGTAATAAATAATTTGCTCAACAATTTTAGCAAAGCAGGTGAAACGCCATTGAAACGTGCGCAGAAAGCCTCAAAGTGTCCAGGGAGGCGTTCTTTTGTTCAGTGCCAATCGCCAATTTGATGACATTTTTTGCTATTTTTCTACTAACAAAAAAGCTTCATCCATTTCACTGCAAGAACGCAGTGTAGGCAAGCAGCGCTGAAACTTCTCGGGCCAATGGCAGTGCCGTAATAAACAGCCTAGCATGCCGAGAAATCAGATTTCAGTAGGACGTGCATTAATTTGGCGCCAGCCAATCCACCACTCATGTTGAGGCACGTATCTCCTGTGCCAAGCCTCACTGGGAACCGGCTTCCTAAAGGCCAGAATACATGGAGCGAATATGCGACGAATAGTCGGCGTTCGACGCCAGGCGGCGTACGCGCGACGCGCGGCGGGGGAGAAAACGTCGTTCGCCACCGATCTAGCTGGCGCAGAAAAGTTCGTCGGGCGTCGACGATACCGGAAGCGGCAAACGAGCGGCGCTGCAAAACGAGCCAATCAGGTCTCACTATCCGCCCCGACTTCCGGCTGGGCTTCCCCGCTTGTCCTTGTATCCCGATCCCGCTCTATCGTTTACGCCGGTCTCCCGCTTTTCGTATTCATGGCATCCAAAGCGGCACGGCTGCAATTTAACCACAAGTTAATTTCGGCTGTTCAGAAGCGTGCCGCGCGCGCGTTGAGCCACAGAACAGAGCCGTGGAGTTGGAGGAGCCGAAAGTTGTTTACCCGCCCAGTGTTGCCACGACGCATAGCATCGCCACTTTCTTTAAACTACATCGGCACGTGAACGTCTCAAACACATGAAAACACTAGAAACCATTTTCAAACAAAATTTTACGCGTTTTTAGAGTGTTCCGCAATTGAAAAGCGATAATAGTGGTCGTTAAAGTTTTTTTTTTGTGTCATGTGCTTCACTACAGCGCAATTGCCTCGTCTAGCCACACTGATAACAACGCAGGGGCTCGCCGGCGGCGGCCGCCGTGCCTTCGCTCCATGTAGCGCAGCCCGACGAACATACGGCGTCACACCGCGGCAGATTTTCTGCCGCCCGAACTTCGTTGTGAAAGTTCGCTATATGTATTCTGGCTTTAAAGCAAAAGGGAACAACGGCGGAGGCGGCGATACGCGGCCCTCCTCCGAAGCAGTCCACCCGGTGATATAAATCTGCGACGCACTTCGGCGGTTTGGTCTGGCGGTATGCATGGACGCGCCGATGAGAAAAAAACAAAGGAATAATAATCACACGTGCAGCGTGCCGCAGCGCTCAAACGGTGCCGTAGCGAGTGTTCGCTGCTAAGGTATCTTTAAAAAGTGTACTTCAAGACAGGGGTAACGACCTGAGGCAGTGGAAGTGGTTACGAAGCTCGTACTACATTTGCATGACACTGAATCGCGTACAGAGGTGATCCCACTTGTCCACAGCGACTGAGCCGAGCTCTGCGCAAGGAAGAAACAAATTTTAAAGGAGGTATTGAGTTACGAAGAACTCGAAACGCAAGAGGAAAAACGTGAATATTACTGAAGTACTATAGCGCCAAACAGACGACACAAGAAGAAGAGACACGGACGAGCGCTTACTAACAACTGATGCTTTAATGACGGAAACACACAATATATATACACAAATTTGGCGGCGCAACTCGCGCATTGTCAAAAACATCACATGGTAACTAGGAAAAAGGCGATAGAACGATTGTGAAGGTGACGTTCGTGAAGATGACACGTGGTGTACAGGGCCAAATGACTATAAATGATAATGGTTACGCGATACACAAACACCACCGTAAGGGAGTACCCCTTAAAAAACTAAAGGATTAGGAATATTCACCAGGCGCGGGCGGCGCAGCAACATGCTCAGATTTAACTATGGGCTTCTAAAAACAGACAGGATCCACCAGGCCACCAAGAAACTGTCAAAGAGATGCTAGATGTTTTTATGAAATATAGCCATGGTTTAGAATACACCTTTGAACTACCAAAGAACAATAAGTTACAGTTTTTAGACCTCGAGCTCAGCCTGGGAGCGGAAGTGCACTGGAAGTACCAACCCCGAGCGCAAAAAGAGCTCTTGTCTTATGAGTCAGCCCACTCTAAGACCGTAAAAAGAGCGATAGCCACAGGGGCATTGGAATCGGCTACCAGGAAGTCATGTAAGCATGCCATACGGAGCAGCTTCCATCAGCAGATTGAAAGGCTAAAGGAGGCAGGGTTCCCACAGACAGTTCTAAGTTCTGTAGTAGAGAGCCTGCTCCAGAAGATAAAAAAAAAGGGAAAGCAAGAAAAAACACGCAAGAACAAACCAGGAGATTAAGACCTGTAGTTGTACCGTACTCCCACCGCGTAGCCCACAACCTGAAAAAGGTCGTCAGTAAATTCAAAGTCCCGGTTGTTTTTTTATCCCCTTCAAAACTTGCTACATTGTGCGCCCGCGTTAACAACCAAAAAACAGAACGCGCGACCTGCGGAACCCAGCATACCAATCTACTTGTCAGTTGCAAGGAAGGGGTAGTATATGAAATTCCGCTCTCATGCAAAGAGGTTTACATAGGACAAACGGGGCGGTGTCTAAATGAAAGGCTGAAAGAACACGAAAGGTCACAGGAAAAAGGAACTGGTTCCAATATGGCTATCCACTGCAAAGAGTGCGGGTGCAAACCTCGCCTAAGAGAGACCATCATTCTGGACAGAAGTCGAGACAGCGTGGCCCGCGAGCTGAAGGAAGCCTTCCACATTAAAAGGAAGGGCCTTGAATGCGTAAGCGAACCATCGAAAATTCTCTTTAAAAGTGAGATGTCATTTTTAGAAGCCCATAGTTAAATCTGAGCATGTTGCTGCGCCGCCCGCGCCTGGTGAATATTCCTAATCTTTTAGTTTTTTAAGGGGTACTCCCTTACGGCGGTGTTTGTGTATCGCGTAACCATTATCATTTATAGTCATTTGGCCCTGTACACCACGTGTCATCTTCACGAACGTCACCTTCACAATCGTTCTATCGCCTTTTTCCTAGTTACCATGTGATGTTTTTGACAATGCGCGAGTTGCGCCGCCAAATCTGTGTATATATATTGTGTGTTTCCGTCATTAAAGCATCAGTTGTTAGTAAGCGCTCGTCCGTGTCTCTTCTTCTTGTGTCGTCTGTTTGGCGCTATAGTACTTCAGTAATATGTACCAACTAGCCCAACAAAAAGTTCTGCTGGAAAAACGTGAAACCCGTTCATGAACAAGTACTTTGTCCTTAGTCATGCAGCTACGCTAAATTTCAGTTCATTTGCTCCGCCGTACGCTGCTCGACGCTCTAGACGAGCCTGATCATTCCTGTACGCTACAAGTTTCGTAAATTGTATTCTACAGCCGTTCTTTTCAGAAGTTTACATTTGTTTCTAACTGCACCGGAATAATTTGTTGAAAACAGGAGTGCTTCAAGAACAACTAACGTCTGCTACCGGTATGCACTTGCGCTTACTCAGTGTTTTCAAAAACACAAATATATGGCTTCTTGCGCGTGAGCATATTTAAGGCTAGTAACGACATGCTGACCTTTACAGAGCCTGTACCTTCACGTACTGTGGTGTTAACGCAGTACGGCGGGCCCTTGATAGCACTCGTCTGTAGGCAGAGCGATTCGACGCTGAGCTCGGTGTCTCTAATGGAATAGTAAGCTGTTGGGTTAGTTGGTTTCGCATGATTTTTGCAAAGGGAAGCACAGAAGCGTTGTTGAAAAAGCAGACGTGGACAGGAAAGACGCTCACTTGCGACTAAGTATATTTTCAGAGACAATGATTTCACACAACCTAAAAAGGATCGGGAAAAAAACATGTCGTTGACCTCGTCTTGACAGCTCCTCTCAAGCTTTCTCGGTTGCATGCCCTTGCAAAACGGCCATAACAAGAACAAGACCCGTGAAAAGAAACACACGAAACCACTCGCCCCCTGTGCTCCTGGTATGTCATATCAGATACCACTCGACTGTGGGATAGCTTACATTGGGCAGACGGGGCACTGTCTAAATGACAGGCTAAGAGAACATCCTTCATCTTAATATACCCTGAGGAACTTCGCCTACCTTACTGCGAATTGCAGGGATCGTGGCTGCAAGCCACTTTTTGATCAAACCGAGTTTATCAGCATATCTAAAGGCAGAATCGAAAGGAAAATACTCGAGGCTGGTCAGATTCACGTTCATGCTTACCTTTGTATTGGTGCCCCGTCAATGCATCTGATGGATAAGGAATTTACGTTCCGCGCTTTTGGCTTAAGTTTCTACGACCCCCTCCTGTGTCACCCTCTCCTCCCCCCCCCCCGTAAGTTCTTTTTTCTTTTTTTGGAATGACTTCTGTCAGGCCACTTGCACGTGCCCTTGTTGCTATCACCTACACTATAGCTGTCATTATTGATGTATTGATGCATGACCCATTGTTAGGTGAATTTTATATTTATAGAAAGTCTAAATTTGTTTTTTTTTACAATTCTCGATGACAGCGCATGCGCATTAGCGATCCTGGGGTTTGTCTCTGAACATATACTTAGTCGCAAGATAGCGTCTTTCATGTCCGCGTCTCCTTTTTCCGCAACGCTTCTGCGCTCCCGTTCGCAAAAATCGTCGCTAATGGACTTGAGCAGCAGCATATGACGAAACCTGCGTTGGATGTAGCTTCGCCTTCATTTACACACCTTTGCGTCTCTTAGCGAGAGAGAAAGTATGGTTTGCAGCAAAACCAGAGGGCCTGACGTGCTTTGCTGCTCGAGATGCACACGCTTGCAAGATCGCCTTATCCCCATCGCGGCAGCCATTTTGATCTACCGTCGCACCGCCTATAGTCGCTGAAATGACCGCATAACCCACATATTATGAAACGCTGACATGGGCGAGCGTTTGTCATTATTCAAGATACCACACCATTTTCGCCGCTGCCTATCGAACGGCGCCAACCTATTTGAGTAGCACACTTGAATTGGTGTAGCGCCCCCTGGCTAGTGCTGTGCCGTATTGGAGGGCTGTATATAATGAGTTCACTGCAGTCAGTTCGTTTTATTACCATAAAGTTGGACCGAATGGTCCTGAGGAAGCACCACCGTGTGCATTTGAATGCGTGTCGCCGGCTGCCTACCCACACTAACGCGGGACGGGGCTGCCAGCTGTTGCTAGGATTGGGGGGCGAATAGGTATTCGTATCGCATAAGTTAAAAATTAGTCACCTTGCAGTAAAGGCGTGGTTACAAATAATCAGCAGAATGCAGCTTTTTCTAGGGTATCTGAGAATGTGCCAGTTAGAGAATATGTTCATACTTCATAGAACTAGGGCGTTGTCAGTTTGGTATTTTTATTTGGTACGGAAACGCCATGGAGGTAAGTGCGCTGGCAAGCAACACGTAATCCACACCTTAACCGGCCAAAGAGTATCTTCCTTGCTGCTGAGGTTTGGTACCTGCTGAGTGGAAAGCGTCATAATCTTTAGGACCCGCGCACAGAGCACATATTCCATAGGATCCTGCCCTGCATGGTCCCCTAAGCTTGGAAAAGGCAGGCGACTGGCAGCTTTCCTCGAGAACAGCAATAACTTATTCCATACTTTTCCCGTCGCACTGGGCTTGTGGTGACTCATGATCAGATGTACAGGGATTATCGAGTGATGTTGCATGAGGTGGGGGCGCGACAGTGTGTGCCGGAAGGACATCACGACGGTCACCACGAAATTAGTGCTATGAAACGCATTGCGTGCACTGTCTTTGGATGCAAAGTACATAGCGACATCGAAATGAGGTTGCAACAGAGGTCCCAGTGCATGCAATGCTAGTCAATGTCTGCTGAAGTTCCGCCTGAATGGCCGGCAAGGAACGTACCATGGTGGAGGCTGGACGTGGCTTTTGCTGGTCTCCTCAATGAATACCATGTTTTCGTGTTGGTGGACGTCGAAACAAACTGGATTGAGGCAGTGCCCTTAAAGGGTATCACAACGGATGCAACCATCCATGGACTTCGAAATATTTTCACTCGTTTGGGCCTACAGCACTTTATCGCATGAAATAACGGATTGCAGTTTTCAAGTTCCACTATGTCAAGTTTCTTACAAATAAACAGCGTAAACATAGAAAGATTGTGCCGTACCATTCATACTCCAATAGCGTTAGCAGAACGTGCAATGTGATTAATAAAACAGGGACTTGGGGAGAATGAGTCAGGGACAGTGCAAGATCGACCAACTTCTTATGCCGTCCCAGAACAACGCCGTTGGAAAGTGACTAATCCCCAGAGTAGCTGCTGCTGCGATTTCCTTCCCGAACAAATTCCTTTTAGGCGGAGGGTAGACAGAAGACAGGAGTGCCAGGAGACTAGGGCTGGGAGCAACAAAAGAGCCAGCATGGTTCCTGCAGTGAAGGCACGCACAGTGGCACCGATATCAGCTGCCTAGAGGATGGGTACTCAAGAGACTGGTGTAACCATCTAGAACGCGCATGATTACGCTAGACAAACCACTACGAAAAGCGGGGAAGCTGAACCAATTCCGACCACGACTGAACGCAAGGTCTCAGCCAAGTGAGAAGAGTCAAGTCAAGATCGATGACGCAGCATCGCGGGGCTCCCAGGTGACACAAAAATCTGACTCTGAGGAAGTATGGGAAGTCAGCCCTTGACCGAAATACAGGGAACTACCATGGTGTTCAATTCGCCGACGGAAGGAGCCAGACCATGCCATTTATGCTAACTGAAGGGGAAGTTATGCAGTGGAAGCGAGCGCACGACAAATATATCGCACGCGCGGTGCTGCTACACGTGCCGTATTTCTGCTTATGATGGCCAGTCATGAGAGCACTTTAGGGCCCCACATAAACAGCTAACATTGAGGAGAACATGCACTCTTCGCAACGCATTGCATCGGACAGAGCTTGGTCATATGGCCCATCTATTATGAAATATGGACATAGACGAGCGGTTGTCGTTCTGCAAGATACCACACCATTTTGCGTATGCATCCGTTAGTAGCACACTTGAAATGGTGTAGCGCATGGCTAGTGCTGGTGCCGCATTGTAGGGCTATATGTAATGAGTTCACTGCACTCAGCTTGTTTTATTACCATAAAATCAGACCAAATTCTTCTCAGCAATTTTTTGACACTACCAACCGGCTACGCTGCCTTACTTTAGTACGAAATATCTGTGAGCCTGCTTGAAGAGAGACGTACCGAAAAAAAGGATAAATGAAAGGCAGGGAGGTTAGCCAAAGATGATCCCGGTTAGCTACCTTTCAACGTGGGAATGGAAAATGGGGGAGGAAATAATTGAGAAAAGACGAGAAAGCTGGGCCCACTGTTCATATTGCCGACGTAGTGACAGTTCTGTGTTTGCGTTTTTCAACTGCTCACTGGTTAAATTTATGACGACAGTTCCATGCCATGTTTCCTATTTTAGGGTAGAACAGCCATAGAAGCTCTTGTTATATCGCCGTGACACTCTGTTTTCATCTAGGATTTCAAGATGTTTCATATAGGTGCGCGAAATGCGTCCGCTATAGACAGACGCGCGCAGAGAGAACAGAACGAACTTTGAGTGCAACCGGCGAGCAGCCGAGTGGCGGTGAAACTGAGCCTTTATTGTACGTGCCTTCCGCGCCGAGGAGGCCGGCGTCGCAAACAGGAAGATCCGTTCGTTGTGCAGACGTTCACGGCGGCGGCGCCGGAATTGGATCCTCTATATGTAGCAACTTCATATTTTACTTGGAATAGGATTTCGTGCTAACTGTTTGGAGTAGTTTCCGTCAGCACGCCTGAAGTCTGGGTCTGTATCACCTCTAATCCCCTAAATGCAAGAAAAACAATAGACAAAAACGAAACTCAGACATGTTCGCCTGAATTTAGGATACAATGGTCATTTCCTGTGTGCACGCACTATACGGTAAAAAGGGTTTGTGATCATTCGTCTGAGAGTACGAGCGAAAATCACGTCGATGTCACACGAACTGCAGTGAAAACCAAAACATGCGCATTATAGCTACCCTGAACCACCTGAGCAGAGTACAGAGCTCAATGACAGGGATGCCACACTCGGAGCTCATGGCTTCCCGCGCCTCATGCGCCGCCGGTGGGCGCTGGGGACACCGAGTTGATGCATTATGACTTAGGATGAAGGCGATGGCCTTTGTGGCGCACTAAAGCTACAGATATGTGGATGGACGGACGGATGCCTGCTATGTGGGTCCCCTTTAAAACAGGGCGGTTTGTAGCACCATCAAGCTCTTGTTATTATTTTGCCTAATGTACCTATCCTAAAAACGCACAGCAAATTCCCGGCATGAAACTTTCCGGAACACTTTAGCAAACTTTGTTTTCGTATGCCTACGTTGTTTGTGCACTGTCTACTTTTCTCCCACAAAAATCCAATCGCCTCTTACTAACCTCTATTGCGGACATGTTTACTTTCCTCCTGGTGTCACTTAAACCAAGGGATTCAAAGAGGCCAGTACTGCCTAATCGGACAGATGGCCAGATATCTTGACATTCTAGTAAAACATGTTCTATCGTTTCTCTAGCTTTACCGCATCAAGCGCACCCTCCTTCTTCCTTGGTGTACCTCGCCTGATAGGTAGGCAATGTCCTTGCTTTATAAGTACTTATGTGAACGGATGGGAGGATGGATGGATATATGCTATGAGCATCCCCTTTGGAACAGGTGGTGGGTTGCGCCACCAAACTATTGCTATTGCCTAATGCCATAGCTATGCTAATATACAAAAAGAAAGGAAACAAAAACGATGAATTCCCATAATCAAACTTTCTGAACCCCTACTGTAAACTTTGTTTTTGCACGCCTCAGTTGTTTGTCGTTTCCCTACAATGCTTCCACCAATCCTCCAATCACTTCTTACTAATCCCTGAGGAAATGTTTACTTTTCCACTGCTCTCGCTGAACCCAAAGGCTTCAAGGAAGCCAGTGGTGCCTACATCACGTATTCACATTCTAATACGTATTCACATTCTAATAAAACATGCTCCATAGTTTCCCTAGCCTTACCACAGCAAGCATATGCTTATTCTTCCTTCTTATATCTCACTTTATAGGTGCGTGTTCTAAGGCATCCCGATCTCGCTTCGAAAAGTAATGAGCTCCTCTTTGAGTTATCATAAATTGTTTCTTTCCTGATTTTGTTTTTTCCTCTTAAAGGGAAGCTGAAACGGTTTTCAATTTCCATGAATTGCTGGCATTGGGAAGAACAGACCTAATAATTTACGGTTCCGAAATTTTTTCTTCGTTTTGTTAATATAAGGGGCGGAAATCGCTTTCTAAATCACCTCCGCGGACACGCCCCCATCGCTTCCCGGAGCGCCGGGTGAGGTGGTTGCCAGAGGAGAGAACCGGCGAGAGTGACGTCAGTCGCGGAAACTGAGCTGCCGGACCGGCGTGCTGGCATGTGCTGGCATGCCTCTTTCCGTCCTGCGCTTTACTGAACGACGCTACGAGAGATCTGCCGCCGCCGCCGCTCACGTTTGTTTTCTTTCGCGATTTTCGTAAACTGTTCTTCTGTGCTGCGTGAGTGCCTACAGCCAAGGGCGCCCAACATGCCCTCGTTCTGTGCAGCATTCGGCTGCGCGAACACAGGCGGGCGAGACGATGTGGTGTTTCACAGGTTCCCGAAGGACAAGAAGCTTGCAGCGCCGTGGGGCCGTGCGGTGAGGAGAGATAAGTTCGTGCCGACGAAATCAACTGTGCTGTGCTCGGACCATTTCCGCGACAGTGACCATCATCGGAGCTGGACAACGATGCGGGAAATCTGTATTCCATTTAAATCGGCGCAACTGAAGCCCGGCGTTGTTCCGTCTATATTCTCCCACAAGAGAAATACCTCGCCACCTCCAAAAGCGGCCTTCGCCAAGAGGAGAAAGCGTGAGGTAAGGGGTTTAATGTGCACACGGGCAATATTTTAACAGATGATTACCTTAGTGGCGAACAAATGGCCTACGACAAAGCGAGGTGGAGGCACAGCCGGTAATATGCACGTACGTGCAGGGTGCTTGCCATTTTCATCCTGTTTTGCCTCTCCGCTTTATCACGGAACACTGTACTACAACCGTTTGTTCGGCGCTGTTTTGATACGGTGAAATAACTGGCCGGGGGTACGCTTGCGCATTCAGTGATATTTGTTATTGGTCCTACCACGCGGTGCCCGCAGATTTAGCTGTTCAGCATTCGTGTTCAAATCGCACGACATGAGGCGTTACGGTAATGTTTTCATGCTCGCGTTAGGGTAGTTGAACTCGGCGTGTAAAAACTTCGTTCCGTAGATTTCGCACTCAGAGCTTGCTACCAGCAGCGACATGCCGCAAAAGCGAGCGTCGGCACAGCCGCGCCAGTGGCAAGGCGAACGGGCTCAAATAATGAAGTAACGTTGTGAGGTATTGAAGTTATCAGCGTTCGACGTGGTCTAGCCCAATGCAGGCATCGCTCATTGGCAAAAAAAAAAATTTCTTGCACTTTTCCTAGGGAACTAGCTATGCATCACGCATGGCAAACTTATTATTTGAAAGTAATTATATAACATTACTCATTAATGTCTTATTACGCTCATTCACTTGAATTACATTACCAATTACCGCCTTAAAGAAAGTAATGGTATTACTTTACGATTGCTTCCAAAAAGTTTTCATGCATACAAGAAGCAAAAAGCTAAGTATAAAGTGACGCCAACCTTTCTTCAAGGTAACATACACTTTCATGCCCTCCCCCCATGTTTCTCCACGACACCTGACCACATTACCAACGTTCTGACGCCGTACACAGCTTACTGGTGCATATTTAACGCAATTACTAAATTACTTTAGCCATGAAATTACAGACAAAATATTTCACATTACTAAATCAATGGACATTTAATCCATCGCATAAATTACTGAAAAAGTCTTTCAATTATTGTAAGTAATCCAACTGCTGTCATGTATGCTGATATGCTGAAATTCATGATATCCATGCCTTGTACTCTTTCAGATACTAGCAGAGCTCCTTGAGAACCGAGCCCCTGATGAACCTGTTCCACTACCATCACCAATCGAAGATATTGAAGCAGCCAGTGAGACACAGGCAAATAATGAAGAGTTTGAAGCAGCCATTGTGGCACAGGCAGCTAGTGTTGAACAGAGTTGCCCCGAAACTGCAGACAAGAGCCTTCAAGTTCTGATACAACCAGTAACATCTTGCACGGCGTCACAAGCAGACATACGCTAGCAGCCCGTCGTGGCAGCTTTAAGTGCATACTCGCGCGAGCAAACGCCGCTGGCACGCTGCGAAGCATAGACGGAAACGCGCGCAGTAATAAATTTTGGTGACCGGACTTCGTGCGTAGCTTCCACAGCATTGCACCTGAGGTATGTCACCTGCCTAGTGAATGTCACCTGCCTAGTGACATTCGACGTACGGTTGCAGTTATCGTGTTTACCACACGGCGGTGCTAAAACTGCCTAATATCTTTATGTCAACACTAGCATGGAGCACGCATACCGATTCTTGATCGAGCCAAAATCGCAAAGTCGTCGAACCATAGTATTAATAGCGCACATATAATACCTCTGGCCATATCTGGATGTGTATGATAAGCAACTTCCATGCCTCGCAGCACTGCATGTGCGCGCTTTGAAACGCGGCACTTATGTTCGAGATCGTGTATCAACACTAAAAAAACCACGGAACTTTAGACAAGCAGCGGCAAGGTGCTTGACATCGCGGAATTGCACCCGTGTTTACAATCTGATGAGAAGTTAGTGCTTCGGCATTCTTACAGCAGCAAGTTCGCAGTGATACTTTGGCGCATTTTTTCTCCCGTCATTGGAAGGTGCAGCTACATGAAACAAAAGAAAACATACGTACCAGCTAAGATTACCAACGCGCGAGAAGGTGCACACATCGCTCTCGCTGTTGGCACATTCAACATCGTCGTTGCCGCCGTTGCCGCCATCGTTTTCCGTATCGGCTGTCGGTTCGAACATGTACGGCAAAAATACAAGCTGTGCGAGACAGCGAGAATGTTCCATAATGCTTACAACTCAGCTGTGAAGCCAGAACAGAACAGCGTGCTACGCTCTGAAACGGCGGCGCCGACCGGCGACTGCCGCGAACGACGTCACAGCGGCCCCGACCAATCACGGGCAACAGCGGCGTTCGCGCGATGACCCGATGCACTGGTGCGCGTTTTCTTGAAAAAAACAGCCGTTTGCGTTTGTTTCCGCCCTTTTAGAACCAGATATTCGTGTTCAGGGGACTCAAAACTGTAGAATGCCGCAAAGAACTCATTTTTTTCGAAAAGTGTTTCAGCTTCCCTTTAAGTAGTTACTCATGGCAGGTTTCTTTTCCATTGCCTCCACCCATAAGATTATTTCAGCCTCTCTGACTTTCCGCTTGACGTTCTTTGTTGCTGTGTTGCCCATCCTACAGGCCGCATACTTGCTGGTAAGCTTCCTAATTCTTTTCTCCACTGTGAATCAATGTTTTTCCTGTCCAGCTACCTCAACACTCTCCGAGCCCATTTACTTTTTTCCATATTACTCAGTAGTTGTTCATACTCAATTTTACTGCGAGCTTCCCTCACTTCAAAATTAGTCCAGCCCATATCACCCTGAACAGCTTCATTTGTAGTTTTCCCGTGAGCGCCCAATGCGAGGCGACCCACTGACCTTTGGTTCACATCGAGTCCTGCTTGCACCCCTGGTTTCAAGCAAACAACCGCATTTCCAAAAGTAAGTCCTGGAATCATTACACCTGTCCACTTGCCCCGGAGCACCTTGTACCAATTGTATGCCCATAGCATTCTGTGTTTCATAATGGCTGCCTTTAACTTCTCCTTAAGATTTATTGTTTTTTCCTTTGTTTTCATATATATATTACCTTCTTTTATCCATATACCAAGTTTTTTGTATTCTTTTTCCTGGACCTGTATTGTCACGGTCTGTTCTCTGTTCTCAGTGAAGACCATACCACCTGATTTCCGAACCCTAAATTTCAAACTTAAATTGTTGCCTTGCTGTCCACAGATATTAGACAGACGTTGCAAATCGCTTTGCTTGTTAGCTAGTAGCACATTGTCGTCCGCATAAAATAAACCTGCAAGCTGCTGTTATACTACTGTACCCGCTTGTTTGTGTGAGAGATTAAAGCAGATATTACTTCCTTCTAGCGCCCTCTCCATGCTCACCATGTACATCATAAACAGCAGTGGGGATAAAGGGCACCCCTGCCTCAGTCCCTTGTTGATATTGTTACGGGAAGGAAGAAGCGTGCGTATATATTTACCGATGGCTTTTAATGGGCTGAGCCAACAAGCGTAGAGCAGCGATAATACTAAACTCTTCTTCGTCGTCTCCAAGACCACCATCAGCGTCGTCGTCTTCTCACATTACCGATTGTGACATCACCCCCGTCGCAAAAAGCACCTTACTGGTGTGGCTCATCGGTCTGAGAGAGCTAAGCTTTCAGATAGCTGACGTGGATGATGTCAAAGAGAGGTGAAGGCACCGTGGCGTTCAGCGGAGACGCTTCATATGTGACAGAAGTCGCCTGGCGAAGGATGCGGTAAGGGCCATAGTATCGCGAGAGGAATTCTCCGAAAAACCAACACGCCGAGTCAGATACCAAACTAGCACAAGGGCACTTGGTTCGTAGTTCACGTCGTGATGGCGCTGGAAGTGACGGCATTTCTGGCGTGTCTGTGAAGCAAAAAGACGAATGCGGGCTATCTGGCGCGCTTGAGTCACTGTGGCTATTACATCCCGAGAATACTCTGTCGGCGAGTCGAGTGTGGTCGAAACGAGAGTCTCGAAAGGCAAAGTCGGCTCACTGCTGAAGAGGATAGCCAGCTGTGTCGTGGCGCGAGGAATCGTAGGCGAACGTGACAAATGGTAGAGCAATGTCCCAGTCGCGACGATCGGAGGAAACATACATTTCTAGCATGTCAGGTATTGTGTGGTTCAGGTGTTCGGTAAGACCGTTAGTTTGAGGATGGTAAGCGGTAGGAAGTTTGTGTTTAGTAGCACATGGTCGAAGTAGGTCGTCTATGACTTTGGCAAGAATGTATCCACCGCGATCGGTGAGAAGTTGACGATGTGCACCGTGGTGCAATATAACGACGTGAAGCAAGAAATCAGCGACGTCGGTAGCGCAGCTGGTCGGTAGGGCTCTAGTAATGGCGTAGCGAGTGGTATGGTCCGTAGCGATGGCAATCCACATATTTCCGTCATTAGGTATAGGGAATGGTCCGAGGAGATCAACGCCAACGCGAAAGAAAGGGTCGGCCGGTATATCCAAAGGCTGCAGCAGTCCAGCAGGAGGCACAGCGGCGTTGACACGACTCACACGCGGCAACATAGCGCCGGACGGAGCGGTTGAGACGGATCCAGAAAAACCGTCGCCGAATTCGGTCATAGGTCCGCGTGACGCAAAGGTGTCCAATGGTGGGAATGTCGTGCAGTTGCTGCAGTACAATCTGTCGCAGATGTGACGGACGACGGCTAGGAGCTCGGGCTCGACGGGGTGCATGTTGCGGCGATATAGGATGCCATTTTGTAGTACGAACATTTGAAGGGATGGGTCAGACGAATCAGAGAGCAGGCGTTCGATAATTGGGTGTAACGACTCATCGCGTCGTTGTTCAGGGCCAATGTCTTGCAATGCAGAGAGCGAAAGAACGCAGATCGGTGCGACAGCCACTGAACCGTCCGGTACATCGGCGGGATGACGAGACAGGCAGTCGGCGTCCTGATGTAGATGACCCGACTTGTAGACCACAGTGTATGTCTTCCTGCAGCCGGTGGGCCCAGCGACTGAGGCGTCTTGTGGGATCCTTGAGGGAGGAAAGCCAACAAAGGGCGTAGTGGTTGGTTGTAACTGTAAATGGTCGACCATATATGTAGGGTCGGAACTTGCCCACCGCCCAAATTAGGGCGAGACACTCGCGTTCGGTAACCGAGTAATTGCGCTCGGTGAGAGAAAGAAGGCGGCTGGCGTAGGTGATAACGCGGTCGTGCCCACATTGGCGTTGTGCTAAAACTGCGCCGATGCCGTAGCCACTGGTGTCAGTGCGGATTTCCGTCGGAGCAGAGACGTCAAAATGGACGAGAACAGGAGGTGTGGTAAGCAGCGTGATGAGCTGCGAGAAAGCTGATGCTTGTTCAGAGCCCCGACAGAAAGGAACGTCTTTCTTCTTCAGGAGGTCAGTCAGGAGACGGGCAACATGGGCGAAATTTTCCACAAACCTGCGGAAGTAAGAACAAAGGCCCATAAAGCTGCGAACATCATAGGCAGAAGTTGGTACTGGGAAATTCTGCACAGAATGAACTTTAGCGGGGTCGAGGCGAATGCCTGACGAATCGACGAGGTGTCCGAGCATAGTTATTTGGTGGTGAACGAAGTGACACTTTGACGAGTTGAGCTGCAAGCCAGCGGTGCGAAAAACAGAAAGAACAGATGAAAGTCTTTCAAGATGAGTTGCAAAAGTTGAAGAGAATACGACGACGTCTTTCAAGTAGCACAAACAAATGGACCATTTCTAACCACGCAAGAGCATGTCTATCATCCGTTCGAAGGGGCGCGACACCGCCGGACGCACTATGTGCTCACCCCTTCTTGTAACACAGGCTGCTCTCGCTGTCTGGCTCGGCCCGCTTGGAAAGCTCGTCAAAGGTGCTCCGGGAACAAGCGCAACGGATGAAGTAGCATCGACACACGGACCTTCCATCCAGCCGGGCGTTCTTCAAGCCGAAATCGTCTCCCCACCGAAACTGGAGCGCCTCGGATTCCTCGTCTGGAAACCCGGAACCACAGCAACAGTATCCAACCGCCTACCTACGTCGCATTCACCGGGGCGCGACACCGCCGGACGCACTATGTGCTCACCCCTTCTTGTAACAAAGGTTGGTTACAGAGCCATTGCGCATGCGTGCGAACTTCAAACCCATTTTTATTTGAGGTGTCGGGCCCCCGTGACACCAAGGACTGGCTATTTTGCTTTGTTAACCGTTGTAGGTCCGTGGTGTGCCATGTTGCGTTGTCACTATTGCTGTTAGCTTTGTCAGGTGACGTGGAGTCGAACCCAGGCCCTGATATCGTTCAGGAATCTAGTACGCAGACCGACGCAGCGGATATCTCTGCTGTCTTACAGATGCTTACCAAGCTTCAGTCAGGTCAAGAAAAAATTTTGTCGTATTTAGCGGACATACGGACTAAACTATATGCCACTGGCAAAAAAGGGAACTTGACTGAGCTTGCCGACCTACTAGAGCAAGGTCGCTCGCAGTCCAGTTAATCTTCGGCCGCTTCTATAGCCCCGTCTACAGAAATAGCTGCTTTGAAAGCTTCCACAGATGATTCCGAAAATAGGCTACGAAGGAACAACCTTCTATTTTTTTTTTGGTTTTGAGGATAACCCGTAGGAAACCTGGAAGCAAGTCGAAGAAACTGCTGTTGCGTTCTGCTCTACTAAGCTAGGTGTATCGCTTGGCTCCCTAAATATTGATCGAGCGCATAGACTGGGCACTTACAGTGAAGATAAAAACCGCGCCTTAATTGTTCGCTTTGTTAGATTCAAAGATAAAGATGCGGTATTGGGTGAGGGGGGGTCCGAAGTTGAAGACAAGTGACATTTCCATCAGGGAAGACTTCTCTCGTTCAGTACGCTTAGCCCGCAGGAAACTTTGCGAATTTGCAAAGGCTCGGTCCTCCTCGTACAAACTAAGGCACGATAAGCTTCGTATGGACGGACGCAACTTCATTTACGACGCTTATAGTGATAATATCGTGCTGCAAAAAAAAGTGAACTTGAAACAGCGTCGAGCAATCCCTGTTACTCAAGTTAACGGTTCTGTCAGCGTTCCCCGATGCCGCCCCGTTGAGCATGTGTCGTGCCGTCCTTAATTGGTAAACGTTTTGCTTATCAATTGCCGAAGCGTCAAGAACAAAGCCAACGAGTTAACAGGGCTCGTATCATCTTTTGGCCCTCACATTGTTATCGGGTCTGAATCTTGGTTGGATGAGTCGATTTCCAGCTCTGAAATATTTCCTGCGGAATATGTAGCCTATCGCAAAGACCGCAATACGCATGGTGGGGTCGTTTTTGTTCTGGTCAAGCACAGCTTGCCAAGTTTCGTAGTTGATTTGGGAGATAACAGCTGTGAATCTGTTTGGTGCAAAGTTGTTCTAGAACATAGCAAACAGCTTACAGTTGGAGCATTTTATCGTCCGCCTAATGACAACAGGAGTCATACCTTTAATACCCTTTCTCATATATTACTTACGGCCTCAGCTGATCCCTTTATCGTCGGTGGTGACTTTAATATGCCAGATGCGCAGTGTATTAATAAGCTGCCAGTACTTCCTTCGTGCTCATCCCTGTCGTCGTCTTTTCACGATCGTTTCGCAACGCATGGTCTTTATCAATTGGTGGAGGGACCAACACGGCGCCATGGCAATGCCGCTTCCACCTTAGATCTTCTGATTTCAAACTCTCCTTCATTGCTGCAATCTCTTTCCATAGTTCCCGGAATAAGCGACCATGTTGCAGTGGCTGCCCGTCTCGTTACTCCCAAGCCGTACGTATACCGCCACCGAAACCCAGGAAAGTTTATTTCTTTGATAGCGGAAATTACTCTCGTATTTCTGAAACACTTGAGTCAAACTTCGATGCTTTCTCAGAACAAAGCAGCACTGTATCTGTCTGCGAGTTATAGCTGCTGTTCAAGGAACAACTTTTACAGCTCATTGACTTGCACATTCTATCTAAACTTCTTTCTGTGAAGCACCGAAAAAATAAACCTTGGTTTAATAAACCCTTAAAGGTACTACTTAATAAGAGGAATCGTATGTTCAAACGGTATAGAGAAAAGCCCGATCCACTGCAATTTTCTAAGCTTCGATAACTTGGTTCTGAAATCCAGATGAAAATCACAGATAGAAAAAAGCGGTAGTTTGACTCTCTTGGCTCTAGAATTAAAGGAAACCCACAGGAACTTTGGAAACTAGTGAAATCGAAAATTAAAGACGATGTTGTTATCTCTCTGTTAATCCACAATAGCGCAGCTGTTACTAATGATAGAGATAAATCAGGCTGTTTTAATGATTACTTTGTTTCTGTGTATTCCACGCTAGTACCTCAACATCTTCCAGTCTGCTTGAGCAACGCGCTTGTTGATATGCCGGATATTGCTGTTCACTACTTCGGAATAGTCAGCCTTCACCAAAAATTAAAACCAGACTTGGCACCAGGTCCAGATTGGATACCCAATTTTGTTTTGAAATCCTGCGTACATATCATATCAAGGTAGCTCGAAGTACTGTATCACAAATCTCTTGATCGAAATCTCAGAATTACCTGAAGACTGGAAGATGGGCGACATTTTTCCGGTTCATAAAAGCGGGCCCCGTGACAGTGTCATGAATTATCGACCTATATCTTTAGCATCTGTGTGTTGCAAAACCCTGGAGCACATAATTTACACTAACATCTTTATCCACCTTCAAAAAAACAGTTTCTTTGTTCCTTACCAACATGGGTTGAGAGCTGGTCACTCATGCGTAACTCAGTTAGTGGAATTTACACATGACATATTGACGCGAAATAAGTTTGGACGTGATGACACGGGACCCTTAAGACGAGAACGACGAAGTTCGTGGTTGCGCGTGCGCTCTCCGAGGACCAGCCATCGCTATAGGCAGACGTTTTTTTGCCAATCTGTCGGTGGTAAACTGTTTTAGTTGTAATAGCTGGGTGACAATATTCCCATCATTAGACAAAGGTTTACAAACAGACTGCATACTATTAGATTTACAGAAAGCGTTTGACAAAGTGGCCCATGTTCTCTTAATTCATAAGCTTTCACTTCTTGGTTTACCAGAAAAAATCCTTTATTGGCTCGAAAACTACTTCACAGGTCACTTACAAAGAGTGGTAATTAGTGGCACAGAATCAGAATAGGCATGCGTATCTTCTGGCGTTCCTCAGGGTTCCGTCTTACGTCCTCTTTTATTTCTTATATATATAAATGAACATTGGCACAGGAATCACCTCGAGAATCCGGCTGTACGCAGACGATTGCGCCTTTTACAGAGAAACTAATAGTGATTCCGACCGAGTAATATTACAGACAGACCTAAATGAAATTTCTTCATGGTGCGACAGGTGGCTTATGTCCCTCAACATCTCAAAATGTAAGCCTATTTGTTTCACCCGCAAGCGGCAACCAATCCGTACACAGTATTACTTGAACGGCTCCCCTTTGTCAGAAACAAGTGAAGCTAAATGTTTACATGTCACATTTTCCGCCGATATGACATGGAATCGTCACATTCAAAGTGTCATTTTAAAAGCAGGGCGAGTACTTAATTTTATTAAATGAAACTTTAGGCACGCGCCACTAGATTTCAAGCGAACACTTTACCTAAGCAACGTTCGCCCGATACTCAAATACGCGTCTGTTGTGTGGGACCCGCATGCACAAATTCTTGTCAATAGCTTAGAAGCGATACAGAAACTTGCGTCCCATTTCATAACCGGCATTTAGTCATTTCCAAGCAGCATCACAGAAATAAAACGGCACATATTTCAGTACGCCGTGTTGTTTCCCACCTCTTTCCTTCGAGATACCGTCTTCAATCGCACACCACTAAACAAAGAGACTTATCTACAACCACCAACATACATATCCGGGCGCCGCGGCCACTTACTTAAGATAAAATAAATATGCGCGCGCACAACAACATACCAAAACTTCTGTTTTCCCCGTACAATACACGAATGGAACCTGCTGCCTCCTGAACTAATTGAAGTTTCTTCGGATGTCACATTCCCCACTGCTCTCCAAGCATATGTTTGTAGATAAAAATGCACTCGCCATTTGAAACTTTCTTTTAAGTTTATGTTTTGCAATGTTAGCGAGCGTGCTGTGTTAATGAGTCTATCTTGTTACCTGGGCGAAACTTGTTCTTAGTGCTGTCTCATGCGCTCCCTCAGAATGTAACACTTGTATGATTAGTATTGTACCCATGGTCTGAAGTGTTTAACGTTTTTAAGGGTGTGCAATCTTGTATTATATATTGATTATCTGTCCTCCCTGCTGTAATGCCCAATGGGCGAAGTAGGTATGTAAATAAATAAAAAAAAATAAAAGGTCGCTGGAGCATTTCACAAGCCAAATGGCATTTCCCAGAAATGATATAGGCCGTCTGGTGTGAGGAATGCGGTCTTTTCACGGTTCATTTCATCCACGGCAATTTCTCAATATCCAGAGTGAAAGTCTATAGATGAAAAATAAGTGGCACTGTGGAGACAATCCAGAGCATCGTCAATGCGGGGAAGTGGATATACATCTTTCTTGGTGATCGTGTTTAGATGACGATAGTCAACGAAGAATCGCCAGCTGTTATCCTTCTTTTTGACAAGAACAGGGGACGCCCACGGGCTGGACGAGTGTTCAATAATTCCTTTGGAAAGCATCTTGTCAACCTCGCTCTGGATAACTTGTCGCTCAGAGAGCGACACCTGGTATAGGCGTCGGCGAACAGGTGCTGCATCGCCGGTATTTATACGATGCTTCACGACCGCAGTTTGACGCAAAGGGTGATCGTTCAGGTCAAAAATGTCGGAGTAGGACTCGAGGAGGCCCCGGAGCTCAGCGGCTTGTTGGGTTGAGAGGTCCGGCGCAATCATCTTTGTAAAGTTGTTGGTCGGGGCTTATGCAGAAGGCGCAGAATGAGCATTGGTCGAAGACGCTGCAACAGATAGAGCAGAAATGTGGCACTCGTGCGTCGGTTACAACGTGGCAAGAGACATGCCTCGACAAAGTACTTGTGGGCATTGTCCGAAATTTAGGATTGGAAGACATGTCTGATTGTCCGCAACAGAAACGATGGTGTGTGGGAAGGAGAAATTGTGAGGAAGCAGGACTGAAGTCGCGGGAGTAAGGACGTAGTCTCCGTCAGGTACAGGTGGGCAGGCTAAAACAAGGATGCAAGTTGCTGCAAGAGATGGCAGGCGTATAAAATCCGCGAAACAAAGCTGAATTGGAGCTTGAGCAGGAAGGTCAATGTGAAGAGGTAGGGGTAGGTCAAGTTGTACAGTGGCGGAACAGTCAATCAGAGCAGAATTGGCGGACACAAAGTCGAGTCCGAGGATCACATTGTGATGGCAACGTTCGAGCACACTAAAAAAAAACGGACGTGTGGCGACCTGCGGCACTTACACGAGCAGTACAAGTTCCAAGCACAGCCGGAGTTGCACCGTCTTTGACCTGGAGCACTGGAGTCGGAGCAGGAGTACTTTCTTCAAGCGCGTTCGAAGCCCCGCACTCATGATGGAAATTTGGGCTCCAGTGTGGATGAGTGCTGTAACGGGCAAACCATCCAAGTCAACGTCCAGAAGGTTCCGATTAGTAGGCAGGGTCAGCAGAGGAATTTCAGGCCGGTGTTCTAGAGCAGCGTCACCTCCAGGAGCTGCCCCAGTTAGTTTCCCGTCGGAGAGCGGCGACGGTAAGCTGGGGATGGAGAGCGACGCATCTGGAGCGAACGAGAACCGCGACTATGTGGTGATTGCGAGCGGCTGGTCGCGGTGGCTCGAGCGTTGTCAGGTCCGTCTTCAACCTCGGTGGAGAGTGATGGTGGGCGATGATTCAGTGGGGAGCGGCGGCAGGCATGAAAGCTTGGTCGAGAGTGGGCTGGCCAGGTCCTTGGACAGTGGCGAGAGATGTGGCCCACACGTCGACAGTAAAAGCAGGTGGGTCTATCGCCATGTGTGCGCCATTCGGGTGGGTTGCGATAGCTCGGATATGGACCGTATTGGCGCCGGTAAACAGGGGGCAGAGGCAGCAGATGAAGCAAAGTCAGGACGGCTGGCGGAACAGATGGATGGAATACCCATATTGGCATGTTCTTGGCGAATAACTGACTGAATGAGTGACACAAGCGGCCGGGAATCGTCAAAGCACTGCGTCACTGGCATGGCAGGAGATGTTCCTTCGATTTCTCGCCGAGCGATACGTACAACGTTCTCGTAGGAGGTGGGCTCTCGCGGTAGGCAAATGTCTTCGCACCCAGATGAAGCTGCGGTATTAGGTAGACGCGTAAACTGTTGAACTAGGCGGCGACTCTTCGCGTCTTCAAAGTCCACACTCACTTACTATCTAAACTGACAAGTATAGTGTTAGTGCGCACAGGCAAACGTGAAAACACCAGACTCGATTACCGAGGACATTAGCTGTCAAAACGCTGGCGGTAGGAAGTGCGGCAGCAGGGAGCGGAGTGACCATCGTGTGTTGTATCACATCAACGCAATCTGAGCGGGGAGAATGCTGCGCGCACAAAGGTATGAAGTGTCGTCCCACGAAGACAAAGCCCCGGCGCAGATCGCTTTCGCAATACGGCGCGCGCAGCCATGTAACACGTAGTTCCTGCAACCCCGCCCCCTCCCTCTCCTTGCCGAGAAGTTTATCGCGCGATGTCTCTTGCGCGGGAAAGATTGAATTGCGATCGCCAGCTCCCCACACGCACCTTCCCTCGCGCCTACAGCATGAGGCGTGCGGCGACGGCGTTATCTCCCTTTTACTTCATACGGAACATCACCGCGATGACGACTACGACGGCAAAAGCGTGCCTTAAGTTTCCTATAATTGGCTATCGCAATAACATAAGGATAGGGAAAATGTGTGTCTTCTTCCTTGAATTCCATCTAAGCGCTGGCCATAAAATATGTCAACATTCCATAACACGAACTGACAAAAGAAAAAATTGGAGGACCCTTAAGTTTCGCCTCAAGAGTGGAACGCGATAGCGTTATCGCACCCCGTTCGCACCGCCCACTCATTCGCTCGGCATGCTTTTGACGAGACGAAGGGGAGAAGCGGCCGAATGGCGCGCCAGCTGTCGGGGCAGCGCCGTACATTGCGAGAGGGTCTTCTGTGTTTGCCGCAAGATGGCTCTGTGTGTGCGCCAAGCGCAGAAGAAATGTAGCGGCAACGTACTTCGCTACTCGTTTAACTGCGACTTCTGTAATTTACATGCTCATAGTTACCGCTAAATACCGCAGTATAACTTTCTACGGCACGTATCTAAGGCAACAACGCATTCACTAGAGGCGCTTTTGTTCCGTTTTGAACCATCGAACTCATGGCTGAGTTGTAGCGTAGTGGACCAGCGTCTCCTTCTCACACTCCGGAGACCCTGGTTCGATTCCCAGCCAGCCCTTCTTGCAAGTTGTTTTTATTTATGAATTGCCTTCCGAGATTTTTCGCTCACGGTGAATGCCGCAAACGCTGACGACACCGGCTTTTCTGCGACACGAGCTCCATAACGCAGTAGCGTTAGAATCCCACAGAAGCCATGTTACTTGAGTATCTACGTCAATGCGAAGCATTTCCGACTGTCAACGACGCGCGAGGCAGGCGGCGACGCGACACGTCGACGAGATAAACGCTGCTGTGGGCCGTCATCCAGGGGAAACAACATGTTGTCTCCGAAATTCAAGTACCAAACGTTCTATAATTCCTAAATTGAAGAAAAAGGAATTATAAAGCACTTATTCCTGTACTGTAGTTTGTATTACTGATATAAAAAGGCTTAAGGCTGGGTACTTTATTAGAAAAAGGGAAAATTAGGAAAAGTATGCAAAATTCGCCGAAAAAGGTCTTCTCGTGAATCAGGTTTTACTTCTGAACAATGAACCGTGTTAGCTGATTGTGCCTATTTTTAAGGAACTGCAAATAATTTCGAATCGCCTCTTGTCTCATTCCTCTGCCACCGTGCACTTGGATCTTTCGGACGGTCTTCTCCCCAAGCGCTGTTCAACTGCTACTGAGCATCGAAAGATCTCCTTCTTGTCCTTGCTCATGTTTGCTCAAATACACATACGCCTCTAAAAGAACACACAGAAAGGAAGACACATTGACGCAGCTGTTGTGCTTCTTATTAGAAGCTAATATGTGTTTTCAGCGAACAACACGTCGTACATGTGGCCCACGGTGCATTTCTCGAGGTCACAGATCTAGTACTCAAGGAAATAATCGTTCATCGTTGCACAAGCAATTGCATGAATTTTATGCGCAGGAACATAATCACAAGATTGACTGGGACAATGCCACTGTTGTTGCCAAAGAAAAGAACGTGTCATCCCGATGGCTGCTACAATCTCTAATCATTCAATCGGCGCCAGCTACGGTCAACCGGACATCAGGGACTATGCCTGCCGTTTACGCACGTTCATTACGTCACGTGCTGGCTGTATAAGTGACGACGATTTCGTGTCCAACTCAGTGAACAAGGAACCCGTACGCGGTTCCGAAACGTCAGATTATTCATCAGAATTGGTCAGCGACCGTAATTCCCTGCATTTCCATGCCTGACCAGACGAACTTTCGTCGAACCCTTAATTACATTTCCCGCGAATTGCTTCTGACTGTCAACTCACCTGAGAAGTGGTGCGGGTCGCAGACGTAGTACTTCTTCCAGTCAGCACCGTAGGATATGTAGTCCAGGTACCAGCAAGCTGACAGCAGTGCCCTGTAGCCCGCAGACGTTACCGAGGACAGCTCCTCATTCTGTGGCGCCTTCCACACGTGCACCACAGTGTCCGGAGCAATCTAAGAACACGGTCAGCCACTTAGCTCATGCACTGCCGTCTGCTTCTCTCGCTCTCTACATACACAAAGAAAAGCAAAGCTGGACATCAACCACCTCCTCAGGAAGTGTCCTGGATTCGACCTATTAATTGCGGTGGAGACGTGGACAAGCTCGTTCACTTAACGCCTGGACGTGGCCGCAAACACTTCAGAAAGGCCAGGCTATTACCGTCTCTTTCTTGGAGTTCCTTAAGGTTGCGACCCTTCAGTGCCTATAATGATTCCTTTCTTCACGTAGGTTCGTGTACCGTAAACAATAAAAACGACATGATTGTCGTTGCTGCAGGGGCACTTACTAGTAAAGTACCGTTTTTTGTGATATGTGGTTCTATATTTGACTTGTATATTTCCGGACCATGTGAGGAACGCGCCAGGCGTTTTAGCCAACTTCGAAGAGCACATTGTGCTTATGCCAGGAGCCTGACAGGCTTTGAGAAAAAGTTGCCAATATATTTTGTCGTCTCAGATCAACTAGCAAAACAGAAATAAAATAATAAAATAGGATACCGAAGTAAATGAGGAAGTGTCTGGGGAGCGCCAGTTGTACTGGCTACCAAGAATGGCGCTGATTACAAAATTATTATTGCATTCCTCAAAACTGATAATTACTTTTCGACTTTGTACTTGCACTTAATGGTCGGTGAAAGTTTCTGCGTTCTGAACTTCTTGAAAGCTTACCAGCAACTTTCACTTCACAGTCATAGCAATCCGTTGCTGACAACGCTAGAGTGAGTGTATTTGGTTCAGAGTCTGATGTATACTGCATGAAGCGTTGCAACAATCTTTCAGTCCCTAATGAACAAAGTTCTGAAGAGAATTGCAAAAGTAGGATCTTACACTGTGGTTGTGATAGTCGTTGGCGAGAATCAGGAAGAATGTCAAAGAAATGTCAAAAAGTTCCTCACTTAGCTTGCGCTGTACAAAATAACGCTCAAAGAAGAAAAATTGGAATTTTTCAAGTCTTCCGTCATTTACCTCGGACAAAAGGTCAGGTTCGGACATATTTCTGGTTAGGTAAGTTTGTTTCCTTAAATCCGCCTTTGTTCGGACTATTAAAGAAGGGCTAGTATACAGGTAACGAACACTGCAAGAAGTTGTTAATTATAAGATGAACGAGCCATCAGTGTACCTGGAAGGGTGGTACGCGTATGGCGCACTATTTATGAATAAAAGTATAGTGTCATGCGTATTTCGCTTACCGTGTTCGAAAGAAAGACTGCGAGCTTACCGCTGCGCTGGTCTTGCTCAAATTTTGCAAAAGGATCGCATTTTTGAGTCTACGTCGTTTAGTGCAACACTTGTCATGGTTGATTGTCTGGTGTTCAAGAAAAAAAGTACAAATTTGACTTCCCTTTTAGGGAAGCGAGCTACTTCTGCAACTGCGCCAGAATTATCGTATGTCACCGCCTGTCAGCAGGTGGAGAAAGCAGCGTTTCAGGGAGGGCTGCCCTATGTTCCAGGAGTGGGCAACACGCATCAACCCTCTCTGGCTGCATTCTGTAGCAGACGGCAGGCGGCGACAGATGCACTAGTAATGTCGGCCTCTTCGAACAATCGAGCTCAAGGACAAAAATTATGCCATCTGCCACAGGGGTTTTTTAAAAGTTCCATAAAATCTAAAAGTCATCACCCTGTACACTCTAAAAACTAGGAAGGGTATCGCAGGAGTGAAGCTGCCGGTTCACTCTTCAAAGCGTCGTTTTACTCTCGCAAAATGTCGAGGAGAGTGAAATGCATTGTTCACTCTGTCACCAAGGAGAGAGTGAAATGTGCTTTTCACTCTCCCCTTCAGAGAGAGAGAGTGAAAAGATTCTTGCGACATTAGAAAAGAGAGACTCTTGCGGCAATAAAAAACAAAACGTAGCGTAATCTTCTGCTTCAACTGTAGGTGGCTGGCCCCGAACATGGCAATGTATCATTCATGCACGCTGAGCAAAGAACACATCGTTTTGCTTCTAAGAGAACAGGCCGCCGCAGTTCAACGGAACGCGTAGCGAGCGCTCTACTTTTTCACTCGGAGTTGCTCCACCGCGCGCGCGCGCGCTCAAGATCGCGGAACAACACAGCACCGGAGAAAGGTGACCCGAGCAGCACAGCAGCAGCCAATGCATTTCAGCAGCAAAGGACAGCCAAGGGAGATCGTATGCCAGCCATCTCGCGTCGCCACGAAAACACGACTGTCGTTCGTGATGCCTTGGATATAACAGCAAATCCTCCACGGTAAGTGAATTCTAACTTAGGTGCACATTGTCCGTATATGTCATGCTATCGCCAGGAAGTCGTCGCTGCGCTTAGCCGACGCGATTGACAAAGGACTAGGCATACGCGCTGTGTCTCTCGATGTCAATCGAAAAAGCCAGTCGTCGCGATAACTGCATGTGATTTTATCACTTTGCCGTTGTCCGTAAGAGCTTTAAAAAACGTAAACGCTGCCAGAAATGTTCAATAAGACGCCAGGCGAGAGGACGCTTAAAATGGTTAGTTCACCAGCCCGTGATTCCGAGCCTATGCGGAGCGTGATTAGCGTGCGTTTTGTGTGTTTGAATTTATTCAGTTTGGCAGTCTGCTGTGTACGGAACGCTGTTGAACTAAGGAATCACATAACAGAAAACGTCATTTTGCTGGCATCATGCTTTTTTTTTATAAATAAACCGCGCGCTTGACGGTGTCTCGCGCAGGGGGAATCTGCGACCACTGAAGTTACGTGCAGCACCAGTGCTAGTTAGAAACTTTGCCGCAGGCATTCAGCTGCATGCTGCAAGAGGTCAGTTGGGCGCGTTATCTTGAACTTACTGAAAACGCATGAGGAATCCATGTTTTATGCTGAAAAAAGTATAAACCCCATATAAGCGATCTTGCGCGCGGCAGCTACAAGCGACGCGACGGAGATGGCTGTCGCGTTCGCTCGTCGCCTACAAGTCGTACTCCGTGCGAGCGACGATTTTGAGCGACGCCTCCCCGGTGTTGCAGGCATGAGGGCTGCAGTCACGCGTGACGCGTGCTTTAGTAATTTACGTTGATGTATTTTACTATAAAAAGTAACATAAAATATTTCCGGAGGTCTTGCAGTACGTTCTTATCCTTGCACGTATAAAAATTGAATCATTTGCTCGTTCCGCGCGACAATCGGTAGTATTTGAGCGATGTATGTACATCCAGTTCCGGCTTCGCGCTATTGGCTAGTCGCTCATAGCACTTCTGGGCGACGAGCGACGATTTCTAGATTTCCAGAACCGAGCCATCTGTTCAAGCGACGGCACGTTTTGTCACTCGAAGCCGTCGCTCGTCGCCGTCGCGCACTAAATCGCTCTCACAGTGTTTATCCCTAAGACTGAACTGTTCTTGCTCATGTTGAAATGGTGTGATTATAGGTCTGGTTTTGTCTCCTGTTGCGGTTTTCGTGCACGGTGCGAAACTGAAAGGATGCTTATGTCTACGAACTCGGTGAATTGTCGAGCAGCTAGTTACGCATCGGCATCGAATATAACGGCTGCTGTGTGGAAAAACAATTGCAGGCGCGCTTTGCATGCGCTTATTGTTTTGGACATGCCTGTGCATTTGCTAATATGAGTTGGCGTGTCAGAGTTATGTCATATGAACAGCTAAATCAGCCTTCCTCTGGGGGTTACAAGCGTAATGTGTGCATTTTGCTATAGCATGGCAGATGAAGATGTGTTTATCGCTTGAATATTTTTAGTAGAGAAATAAAATATCAAAATAAAATGTTGCTTTAATTCCGTGTTACCAGTCTGTCGTACACAGAACAATAGGTTGGTGTAATAAACTAATAACTGCGGTTTAACTGCAACTTTTACATGCCTACAAGAATCTAAAATGCTAGATTTCAAACTGCAGCAGTAGTCGGGTCTGTCAAAAATGAACTGCACTGCGCACCGCATGCATGAAAACAAGTTCATGCCTTTTAGTAAGCTTAGATGCAGGCCGCAGTGAACTTGTTAGTATTGAAATGTGGGTAAGCTTGCCATAACAAGCCTTGTTGCCCTTTTTTATAGGCACATCCATATATCCATTGAGCTGAAGGACAATATTTTCATCCCTACTGAGCATCATGTTTGCAGCTATAATCCTGAAATTATGGCTTCAGCAGTGGCACAACCAGGGATGGTGCCACTGCTCACAGGTTATTTTTTCTCACAGGTTATTTAGCCAAACTGTGGATGCATGAAATTAGTGACTTATGAATAGATTTTAATTTATTCTTTAGTAATGCTTCTAAAAGAGACTAGAAATTGCATGTGACTACCTCTGCAATCAGCAGACCATACATTTACAGTCATAAGTGGCAGTTCCATGCAGTCTCGCACTTTATATAACCTTTCCTTTCAGCAACATTGGAACTGGTGGCTGCGTTTTCAGAAGGAGAAGTGCACTTGACACTGTATATGTATGTGTGAATTCGGTTTTCTTCGTATGTGTCGGCTCACTGACTAACAGTGCAAAAATCTGTTGTACCATGAGCCTGACGACGCCTTCTGCTGCTAGAAATGCGGCACTTCGTATTTTATAGTACTGCATGACATTTAAATCAAAGCTACCACATAAAATGATCAAGAAAACTAACCGCTGTTATAGCTGTTTTCCTCAAAGAACGACTGTCCTTTATGGGCTGTGTTAATCTGAGCTCTCCACCGATGTTTCAGTAGTATTATCCCTTAGTGAGTGAGAGATTGGGGCAATTAATCGTGTTAGTGTTTAAGTGGTGTCCTAATTATGTGCATTTGTTCCAACAAAGTTGTCTAGATTACTTTATTGTGTAGTGTAAAGCTTATGAAACCATCAGCAACTACTGAGTTGCTAACACGCATATGGATTTGTCACTATACAGGTGGAACTCGGCTGTACCACTGCAGTGCTGCGGAAATTGCCTTCACCAGCGGCTTTGCAACAGCTGTTTCGCAGCATGTCGGTATGTGTTAATTTATTATTATGTTGGGATGGGCTAGTATTATGGACCACTGCTACTCTGTATTGTGACAGATCCATATGATAAGGGATGTAATGGGCACAGCGAAAACCTTTGAATTTTTTACTATGGTACATAAACAGGCTCTCCTTTTTGTCACTGGAGCAGGAGAGAAGGGCATGCAGGCACTCCTGAATGTACATATATTTCAAAACATGAGAGAGAGTGACACACAAACACACACACACAAACACACGCACAAACACACACACGCACACACGCGCACACACACGCGCACACACACGCGCACACACACGCGCACACACACGCGCACACACACGCGCACACACACGCGCACACACACGCGCACACACACGCGCGCACACACGCGCGCACACACGCGCACACACACGCGCACACACACACGCACACACACACGCACACACACACACACACACACACACACACACACACACACACACACACACACACACACACACACACACACACACACACACACACACACAATTAAACTAAAGGCAGGGACGTTCCATCTTTCATCTTGAATTGAATTGTGCAGCGCAAAAGTACAACACAGACCACAGAGAAGCACACATGTTAACAGGTTTGATACACACGTTAGTTCAACAGATTTGATATTTCAAGTGTGCTATTTTACACAAGGGGAAAGGGAAAGGGAAGAAAATCTGAAAAAAAAGTGGAGTGGAAAAAAAGGAATCGTGCCAAAAAGGATGATGTCTAGCCCCCGTATTCAGAAATGTATCTTAATACAAAGCTCATGCTTGACTTGATATAAACGACGCCTGGTGCGAACGTCCCCAAGACGCTCACTGCCTTTCTTTTGGTGCGTTCACGACTTGCGTCGTTTAGATCAAGTCAAGCATGGGCTTCAAGTTATGATGCATTTCTGCATGTGGGGGTAAGCGTGCACCATTCCGGGCAACGCACTGTGCCATTGACACCGAGAGAAAACGGGGAAAACAGAGTTAACCACTTATGCTCCTAAACTTTCGCGTACCTGTGGTGTGCGTGTATCGTGGAAGAAGAAACAGCGCAAACACAAGGACGAAAAAAAAGCATCAACCACACCAGCGCTTCGTGGTGTGGCATGTTTTTGCGTCTTCCTTGTGTTGCGCTGTTTCTTCTAAAATGCTCAGCCAACTAGCCGGCAAATCCATCCTGTGCATACATAAATTGAACACACGCATGAGTGTAGATGGTCTTCGAAGCTTTTAGAACGAGCACTGCCGCAGGATACGAGCAATGCACGCGTAACAAGTGGACACATTAGTCATTTAAACATGCGTGTCAATGCATTTGACGCGGCTATCGGCATAAACAGTCTCCAAATGTTGGAATGCATGCGCTTCAAAACGCTAACGATCCGCTGCTAATGCAGGACAACAGCTCACAGCGGACTGAACCAAACTCTAAACTAATGCACTTGAAAAGAACGCCTACACGGCAGCGTGAGGCACGTCGAAATGCCTGGTACTGGCGTCGCAGTTGCTCACCAGTATACGCGCGAATTAAATTCACATACGTGGATGGTTGGCGCAATACTTTGTATCCGCGTATTTTGGAGAACATGGACTGGAGAAGCACTCGATCATGAGCTGAACGGCACATTTGTTATTTTCCTGCGGTGACGACAAGCCGTGAATAGTTCTCACGTTGTCGTCTACGTTGTCTTCCTTCGTTAGTCGTAGCAAGGAATGGAAATGATGCAAACGCACACGTATTCCAGTACACAACAGCACAGCACACTGCAAAGAAACCCCACCCACCACAGCCGATTCATCAAATACGTTTGGTATATATATAAGCTCTAAAAGAACACCACTGGGCGTGGCGGCGCTGTAGTGTAATGGTTATGATGTGTGTTTTGAATTGTACAATTGCGAGTATACGCGGGTTCGAATTCACATGATGTATAGAGGATTCTGATTCTTGATAAGTATGTGATTCCCTTGACAATTGTATTCTAATTAGATTGTGTGACTCCTGATTGTGAAATTTGCGAAGATATTTGCAGATTAAATGTTAATTCGCTTTTTTTTCTCCTCAATGACGTTCGTGACGCATACGCATAGGCCGCCTTCAGAGCAGTCACGCCTCACGGTAGGCAGCAAATAGCCAGGAAAAAATGACTTTAAAATCCTGCATAACTTTGCTCACGCCTATTCTGAAGGCCGCTTGGAATCGGGCCAGTGTCTCTGACGAGCCGCCTGGGGAACAGTATATCAGCGGCCCTAATTTGATCTGATTTCCTGCCTGCATGCGTGACCAGGACTTGGCTAAGAGGGTATTGGGAAGAGTACTAGCACTCTGTTCTGAAGGAGTACAAGCACTCTGTTTGGAGGAGTAGAAGTACTCGGTCTGGCGGTGTACTATTAACCCTGCGGGGAGTTTATTAGCACTCTGCGGAAGAGTACTAGCACTCCCTGTGCGAAGAGTATTATCACTCTGTGGAAGAGTACTAGCAATCCCTTGCGGTGGAGTAACAAAACTCTGTCAGGAGGAGTTGACCTACTCTCTCTCAAAGAGGGTCGATCTACTCTCGAAAAGAGAGTGAAATATGGGACAAGCAGCTACTCCCTCAAAGAGAGTGCCCGGCACTCCCTTAGTTTTTAGAGTGTATATTCGCAATGAACGCTTCCTATTCTAGTTCGTGAGTACTTTTAGTAATAAAGTGCAAGTATGCCTGATAAATTGTCCAAGTTCAATATTACAAACGTACCCGATGGTTTGAAAAGATGCTCTGTGAACTGCGTACTATTAGAAATCGCGCGTACCAACCCTGATGATAAAGTGCTTGACATTAGTCACCCTGGAGTCTGATAGGGAGAGATATCTTCTTGTGGCATGGATAGTGTCCACTTTTTGCACCGACGATCATTCCGAGGAAAGCTGAACACGTAAGCGCGCCTTGCATCCTCAGTTTTAACTACGTACCCCGACGGTTGGGAACACAACGATTGTTAGGCATGGCGATGTTAACGTCGCACGGTTGTTGAAATTTGTGCACGTTTGAAATCTTGTTGCGAGAAAGGCGCAGTGATGCGATTTAGGAAGGCAGAAAATTTGATCCACAAGTAACTTGACCTGGGAAGTCAGTGCAGGTGTGTTCCAAATCGCACGGCGTTCAACAGAGGCTTTCTTACGAAGTGTTTGACGAGCCACGGCAGTAGAGCCACGACGGCACCCAACTCACGGGCCGCCGCACTCATGGACAGGCGTGACAGACGCGTTTCTTCGATCACCTCCATTTGATGACGTATATGGTCGTAGACCATATACGTCATGTGCATACGCCCGCTGCTGGGCCTTTGCCCTGCAGTGGGTGTATCCAGGCTGATGATGATGACGATGGTCGCCGACTTCAGGCACTGCTGCGGCCTTAACTTGCTCCATATGGTGATGGTTCGACCCATCCTCTGCATCCTCTCTGCCGTTCTAGCTACCTCCCTTCTGAACTTTTGCTCGTTAGTGCAAAAGTGAGCACTGCAGTTTCTGCAATGCTTTTGGACAGGTCGCGGTTAATTAGAGCCATCAACACCGTATTGTTTCAACACCTAGGGGTCTTCTGAGGGCATTGTGGTGACCTGACAGAAAGACCTAAACGAGTTTCTCGTGTCGCCTTTCCTCTTTTACACGCTAGTGCTGCAACACTTTCTGGAAGACACGAGGGCGCCAGCGATTACTATGGAACCTTTGATGACTCATGCATAAAAGCCGACGCCTTTGACCGGCAGATAAGATTTGGACAATAGCCCACTGTATTCGCCGCTATCGTTGTGCTTTGAGTTTAACTTGCTTTTGTGAGCACAGGTTCGCCCAATAAAAAAGTTATCACAGTTTCGGCACTGTCTTTCACTGTCACTAGCACGTAACAATATGTACTACTGTGCGCAATATGAGCGGTAACACGCAAACGCGCCGCACATAGCCTCGAAACCAAGATAGAGTGATAGGCGGATGGCGCTGTCGAAAACAAAGCGGTAAGAGGGGCGCTCGTTTCGCACTCTCACGGCGCCTGCATTTTTTCGAAAGCGGTAGCTCACGGCAGTTCATTGGCCGCCGACACCCGATTAGACGGTTATGCGTCGCAGTGACTTACAGCTAGTATTTTTGTTTTCTTTCATCCTTTTTATAATTTAGAGCGCAACTGTTGCTGCCGTTCCTGCGTTTGGCGCAAGCTGCTTCCATATACCCCCCCTCCCCCCCCCCCCCCCCAATAGGACCTCGTGTATACCTTATGGAGGGCATCCTGTCAAACGTTACGGGCAGACGGAAATATTTCCCAGGGAAATGGCTCTAGAATGCTTACGCATCGAAACAGTGATACTATTGGCACGCTTCAGTGCACAAAGTTACCAGGAACCGCAATATCAAACAGCGTTATCAATGTGCGCTGGCGATGTGAACTTCCGCACTTTCTATAAAGAGACGCACGGTGGGAGTCCCAACGGCTATTAGAACAGCGTCCTCCTTTTCACTTTGTTTCCGACGGCGGCCGCCGCGTATCGCGCATGGCAGGGTTCGAGGCTGCCTGACACGCGCTCCCGTGTTCCCGCTCATACTTCTCCCGATAGTGAGCTCTGAACCACACCCCGACGTGGCGTGCAAGACAGCAGCAGCAGCAGTGGAAACGTCAAAGGAAGAGGAAAAGAAAGCGTCTCTTTACAAGTGATATAGAAGATGTTTTACGTAATTTGAACGCAGTGTTAAGAAAAAGTGGTTAGCCGCAGCTGAATGAAACCAACGGCGTATGGTTTGTTGTCATGTGGCGCTCCTTAGGTTATCTTTATATACCGTTTAAGTAGTTAATTAAATGACATGAATTGTGCAAAAATTTCAATATTCACTTTAGGGCTAAGTGAGTTTCGTTGCGTTGTAGAGGGGATTGAGAAACGACCGATCCAGTCTTTTCTTTTTTTGTTTCCTTTTTGAGGCAAGGTACAGTGCCGTCCACTCTTAGGGTGAACACGGCTCACCGTGGCCGCGCTCCGCGGGGCGCCAGTGCGTCCGGCGCGGCGGCGCATCGAAGCGAAGCGGCGCAGGCGCACACGGACCCAGGGGAAGCGCTTCGCGTCGTCTGCTACAGTGCGGGAGCGCATCGCTCTGGCTTTGGTGCGAGTACATGTTACCAAACGCAGGCGACCTGGGTGGCTTCGTGGGGAAGTGCGCCTCACTCACAGGCGCATTTGCCGGCTGGTTTTCACTACAGCTTGCGAACAGCCTGCTTAGGCAATGTGCATTTACAGAAAGGAGCCTCTCACCACATAAATCACTTAGCATTTTTTTATAACTGATGAGGCTAATAATACTGTCATTTCTCGCGCTTTTTATTAGGCTGGGGCAATTTTATTTGACTCTCACAGCACTTGGTGTGGTGCATATCAATAAACTTATTAGGCGCGCTCTTCTTCGTTGAAGTCATCCCGTGATGAGCCTAGCACGCCGTGTCGCGGATGTCTTGTCCTAGAACGAATTTGCTTAATTCATTTAAGAAAACGCCCGAAACCCGCAATAAATTTCACAGAAAGTTAGAGAGCGATTGTTCAATCATGCGCCATCATGTTTGCTATGGATTTTACCATTATTTAAGGAGGGCAATAATATTACTTCGACAGCAACTAAGAAGTGGCATCCGCTGCTTCGCGACTCTCTTATTGACGCATTAATGTCGCTGGTAGGGGTGCATGTAGCGAGTTATGCGATGTAGGAAAGTGCTCTACCCGGCATAGCAACTGATTTGCAGGGAATTTTGCTCCCCTTTTTGCATCTTTCTACATCCTATAAAAAAATTCATTTTTGTTGTCACAGTTTGGATAACATCACCCAAGCGGTGCCGGTTCTTTGACGGCTACCTGACGCGAGAAGTCTCATTCTCATTTAGAGGAATCGTCGGTCAGTTATTTGATTGCATTGATTATGTGGAGTAAAACATGTGGCGCCGACGTTTTCTTGTGTGTATTCTTGGAGAAACAGCATGCAACATGATAATACTGTTTACGTCAAATTTTAATAGATGGTATGAGTAAAACATCTATAATTGACCTGTCAGTTTCCTAGCATACATTAAGTTTTCTTCTTTGAAAAAGATGCAAGACAAGGAAGCTAAAGAGGAAACAAACGCTAGACATATTGTTACTTTGCATAGGTCACATACAAATGTGTATTCCCAATATTTACGAGAGAAACAACGATGCCTAAACAAGATGGCTGTCGAGAGCGATTCCATCTCTACAAGTCAAATCTTCTGACTGGCGCCACTCTTGGTTACGCCGTAACAGCGTATTAATAAAAACATTTCTGCGAAGTTAGACATGGAAGAAAACGTTGACGAATACATGTGGTGAAGATATACGTAGAAGGGAGAAATATTTCAACCATAAAACAATCTCAGTGAAGTCACCATCTCTCTTCACAGTTTTCAGTGGCCTTTTTGTCATCTCCGATATAACGCGTTGAGAATAGTTTTGTAGGCACAGATCTACAATGCGGCGTCTTTCTTTTTCCGGTACCCGCGACATGGCTAGTTTCCGAAAGTGCACCGGAGATATCAAATTATCCTGCACTGTTACAGCATTTTTATCGCCGAAGTGCCATGGCAACCAGGAACCAAACAAAATGCAATTCATCATGCAAGTCGACAGAAGCGCGTTTAATGGGAACACCTCTTGTGTCTTTCGATTTGACGACTCATCCCAGAATCTTTAACTCGTGAGCGGCCAGCCACTCAGTTGAGGAGCCGTTGGCTGCACCGCATTAGCAAATTAAGCTAAGATGGGATAGCATGACCTAAGCAAAAAACAAAAAGCCTCGACGGTATATCGGGCAGGCGCCCATGGTCAGTTAAAAAGTAGACTGGCCCGACCACAGCAATATGGCTGGGGCCGGGATGGGCCTTCCCAAATCCCGAGCGGTGCGCTCCAGCTCTGTAGGGGAGGCGCTTCGCGTCGCCTGCTAGGTGCATGTGCGCCTGCGCCGCTTCGATGCTCCGCCGCGCCGGACTCACTCGCGCCCCGCGGAGAGCGGACACGGAGAGCCGTGTTCACCCTAAAGGCACGTTCACACCGAAGGCGGAGCGGGCAAGCGGACAAGCGGATCCGGCCAAGCGGCCGCGGATTTTCCGCTTTGCGGAAAATACGCGGCCGCTTGGCCGGATCGCGCCCGGACCGATTTTTTCCGCGCGGATAAGTTGGCCGCTTTGGCCGCAGCCAATCAGAACCCGACATTGCGGAAGCGCTGGTGAAGGAATCTAAACGAATGTCTTTCTCTGGGCTTTTCGCTTGTTATTCAAAAGCGTCAAAACGGCAAGTTGGGCTAGTTAGTTGGGATTGATAGTAAGGTTTGTTACAGCGCAACACAAGACGAGGACAAAAGAAGATATAAAACAACGACACGGCGCCGTGTCGTCGCTTTATACCTTCTTTTGTCCTTGCCATGTGTTGCGCTGTAACAAATCTTGAAAATCGACTAGACAAGTGGCGAGTAAAATGCCAACGATCTCGTCTTCTTCGTCTGAGCTCATCATTTTGCAGAAGTAGATAGCGAACGGGAGCGCGCCGACCCACGAAGAAAAAAATATCGAAAGTGCGCGCACAAACCCAAAGTGCCGCGAGATGGCGGCACGTCCCTGAAATTGCTAAAGAAATTGCGAGATGCCCCGCCCTCCCGGCGGCGCGGATAGCCAGACAACGCGGCCGGTCTGAACAGGCGCGGGCGTTCGTCGCCTCGCCGCTTTGAAAATCCGCTTGTCCGCTTAGACGCTCCGCTTTCGGTGTGAATGTGCCTTAAGAGTTGACGCCACTGTACATTCTGCGTGGCAATTTTTTTCGACTTTTAAACAGAGCCCGCGAAATATGACATAAAACCACGTAACTACGCTCGTACGCTATTGTATTGCAGGGCCTTCAACTGTACGTCGAGCCTATCACTTATCAGGGACGACGGCGCGTCCTTCCGGTGTCGCACCGCCAAAGATGCTTACACACTGCGAAGCTGATTCCCAGAGCCGCGGCCGACCACTTCGCCAAGGTCCGCTCGCACGGTTCTTTCGCACGAGGCGCGGTGTAGAGCGCTGCAAGTGTGCAGTTACGTGATTTTATTTCGTATTTCGTTGTCTTTCTTTAAACGGCGAAAAAAATCTTCACGCAGCATACACGTCGGCACAAAAAATTGAATCAGTCGTTTCTGAATCCGCTCTAGAACACAACAAAACCCACTTGGCCATAAAGCGAACATTGAAAATTTTGCATAATTCCTCTTATTTATTTGACTATTTAAGCGGAATATTAAAAGAAACACTACGAGCGCCATGTGACAGCAAACTGTATACCGTTGGTTTCATTCAGCTGCAGCAAATCACTTTTTAACATGCTTGATTCATCGTCGTCATCAGCCTGGTTACGCGCCCTGCAGGGCGAAGGCCGCTCCCATACTTCTCCAACATCCCCGGTCATGTACTAATTGTGTTCATGTTGTCCCTGCAAACTTCTTAATCTCATCCGCCCACCTAACTTTCTGCCGCCCCCTACTACGCTTCCCTTCCCTTGGAATCCAGTCTGTAACCCTTAATGACCATCGGTTACGTTCCCTCCTCATTACACCTTCAGCCCATGGCCATTTCTTTTTCTTGGTTTCACCTAAGATGTCATTAACTCGTGTTGGTTCCCTCACCTAATCTGCTCTTTTCTTATCCCTTAACGTTACACCCATCATTCTTCTTTCCATAGCTCGTTGCGTCGTCCTCAAATTAAGTGGAACCCTTTTCGTAAGCCTCCAGGTTTCTGCCCTGTACGTGAGAACTGGTAAGACACAGCTGTTATAAACTTTTCTCTTGAGGGATAATGGCAGCCTGCTGTTCATGATCTGCTACTTTCCTAATATACATAAATGATTTACCATTAAACGTAACATCTAGCATACGTATGTTCGCGGATGACTGTGTGATATATCGTGTTATTACTTCCACCGCTGACCAATCTTCTCTTCAAAGTGATCTTAATGCAGTCCAGGACTGGTGTAACGAGTGGCTAATGGAACTTAACCCGCGTAAGTGTAAATATTTGTCCATTCACCGTCGCCGTAATTCTCTCCTATTTCCTTATGTAATATCTGAAGTTCCGGTGGAACTAGTTCATTCATACAAGTATTTAGGAGTAACACTTTCAAGCGATCTTTCCTGGAATCCTCATGTTACTAACCTAATATCATCCGCGAACAGGACGTTAGGATTTCTAAAACGCCATCTGCATCATGCTCCTCAACATTTAAAATTGTTAGCCTACAAATCATTTGTCAGGTCAAAACTAGAATTTGCATCGCCTATTTGGAATCCTCATCAGGCATATCTAATTAATGATCTTGAATCTGTACAAAATCGCGCCGCTCGTTTCATCCACTCGTCATATTCCTTTGACATCAGCGTTTCCTCCTTAAAAACTGCATCCGCATTATCCCCCTTATCGCTCGGTCGTCGCATTGCCAGCCTATCTTTATTTCACAAATTCTTTCATAGCCCTATGCGCGTCGCACCTTATATCCTTCCTCCTACACGAATTTTTCTCACCGCACCAGCCATCAGCTACAGGTTGCCCGTCCACGCTCACGCACTGTCACGTTTTCAAATTCTTTTTTTCTTCGCACAGCTGCAGACTGGAACGGCCTTCCTAACGACGTTGCTGTCATTATGTGCCCATCCAAGTTCATCGAAAATGTAAAAAACTTCCTGTTATTGTGACTATGTATTTTTATTCTTGCCACCCCTTATGTAACGCTCCATTTATTGGTGCCTTTAAGGTAATAAAATGAAATGAAATGAAATCTGAGAATGCCTGCCAAACGCACCCCAGCTCTTTCTTACTCTTTTGATTATTTCAGTCTCATGATCCGGATCCGCGGTCACTACCTGCCCTAAGCAGATGTATTCCCTTACCACTTCCAGTGCCTCGCTACCTGTCGTAAACTGCTCGTCTCTTACGAGACTGTTAAACATTACTTTCGTTTTCTGATGATTAATTTTTAGACCCCCCCTTCTGCTTTGCCTCTCCAGGTCAGTGAGCATACATTACAATTGGTTCCCCGAGTTACTAAGCAAGGCAATGTCATCAGCGAATCGCAAGTTACTAAGGTATTCTCAGCTGACTATTACTCCGATTCTTCCCAATCCAGGTCCCTGAATACCTCCTGTAAACACGCTGTGAATAGCATTAGAGAGATCTTATCTCCCTGCCTGACGCCTTTCTTTATTGGGATTTTGTTGCTTTTTTTATGGAGGACTACGGTGGCTGTGGAGCCGCTATATATATCTTTCAGCATTTTTACATACGGCTCGTCTACACCCTGATTCCGCAGTGCCTTCATGAGTGCTGTGGTTTCGACTGAATGAAACGCTTTCTCGTAATGAATGAAAGCTACATATAAGGGTTGGTTGTATTCCGCACATTTCTTTATAGCGTGAATATCGTCTATTGTTGAGTAGCTTTTAAGGAATCGTCTTTTGGTTGACAGAAGTCTAAGGTATTCCTGATTCTATTTGCGATTACCTTAGTCAATACTTTGTAGGCAACGGACAGTAAGCTGATCGGTCTGTAATTTTTCAAGTCTTTGGCATCAACTTCTTATGAATTAGGATTATGTTAGCGTTCTTCCAAGATTCTGGTAAACCCGAAGTCATGAGGCATTGCGTATACAGGGTGGCCAGTTTTTCTAGAACTATCTGTCAACCATCCTTCAACAAATCTGCTGTTACCTGATCCTCCCCAGCTGCCTTCCCCCTTTGCATAGCTCCCAGGGCTTTCTTTACTTATTCTGGCGTTACTTGTGGGATTTCAAATTACTGTAGTCTATTCTCTCTTCCATTATCGTCGTGGGTGCCACTGGTACTGTATAAATCTCTATAGAACTCCTCAGCCCATTCAACTATCTCGTTCATATTGTCACGTGGTGGTCACGTTAGGAACACAGTAGCAATACTGTGAAAGACAAAACTAACTTTTATTAGGCGAACCTGTGTCTACAAAACAGGCTACACTTATAGCACAACGATAGCGGCGAACACGGTCGGCGATCGTCGAAAATCTGATCTGCGGGTCAAGCGCGTCGGCTTTTATAGAGCAGTCGTCGAATGTTCCAGACTAATCGTTCGGACCCGCGTGCCTTCCACAAAGTTCTACACCATTCGTGTCAGGTGATGAAATCAGATAACATAAGTCTCGGCGACAACAGACAGCGGATAGAAGCATCGATAACTTTCCAGAACCTTCGGATACATGCAGGCGCGTCCCATGCTGTGCGATTACTTTTGTTGGGCGGCGAAACGTGGTTGCCCGATAAAGATAAGTACACGTGTCAATACCCCCCTCTTAAAAAGCATCGTCCCGATGCTACAAATATAAGAGAGCGAAACACAAAAGGACACATTAAACATAAGTAACAACGAAAACAAACAAAGTCCAAAGGTCAGTTACGCGAAGCCCGAAAGTTCATTTAACGCTGGTAGTAGGGCTTTAGTCGTACAACGTGGACTATTTCAGGTCGTGAGCGGCGCCGCTGTGATAGCGAAATACCGTCTGGCACGACCTCATAGTCCAGTGCGCCAATACGTCGGATGATCTTGTACGGTCCGAAATAGCGAAGCAAAAGCTTCTCGCTCAGTCGTCGTCGGCGTATAGGGGTCCAAACCCAAACACGGTCACCGGGCTGGTACTCCACGAAGCGTCGTCGGAGGTTGTAGTGTCGGCTGTCGGTCCTCTGCTGGTTCTTGATCCGCAGGCGGGCGAGCTGTCGGGCTTTTTCGGCGCGCTGGAGGTAGGTACGGACGTGAAGGTTCTCCTCGTCAGTGACGTGCGGCAGCATGGCGTCGAGCGTCGTCGTCGGGTTCCTGCCGTAGACCAGCTTGAACGGCGTGATCTGTGTTGTTTCTTGTACCGCCGTGTTATAAGCGAATGTTACGTACGGTAGTACGGCATCCCAGGTCTTGTGTTCGACGTCGACGTACATCGCCAGCATGTCGGCGAGGGTCTTATTCAGCCGCTCCGTAAGACCATTCGTCTGCGGGTGGTAGGCCATTGTCCTCCTGTGCCTTGTCTGACTGTATTTCAGAATGGCTTGGGTGAGCTCCGCTGTAAAGGCCGTTCCTCGGTCGGTGATGAGGACTTCTGGGGCGCCATGTCGCAGCAGGATATTTTCGACAAAGAATTTCGCCACTTCGGCTGCGCTACCTTTCGGCAGTGCTTTTGTTTCAGCGAATCGGGTGAGGTAGTCCGTCGCCACGACGATGCACTTATTTCCGGTTATTGACGTCGGAAAGGGTCCCAGCAAGTCCATCCCTATCTGCTGGAATGGTCGGCAAGGAGGCTCGATTGGCTGTAGTAATCCGGCTGGCCTCGTCGGCGGTGTCTTGCGTCGCTGACAGTCTCGGCATGTTCTGACATAACGGGCGACGTCGGCGGTCAGGCGCGGCCAATAATCCTCGGTATCCTCGATAGTGTCCGGGAAAATCCGAGGTGTCCCGCGGTCGGATCGTCATGTAGGGCGTGCAATACTTCTGGACGAATTCCTGACGGGACAACAAGAAGGTAATTGGCGCGGACTGGTGAGAAGTTCTTCACGAGCAGACTGTCTTGAAGCATGAAGGAAGATAATCCGCGCTTAAATGCCCTGGAGGCAACGTCGGTGTGCCCTTCCAAATAATCAACGAGGCCTTTAAGCTCCGGGTCCGCTCGTTGTTGTTCGGCGAAGTCTTCCGCGCTATTATTCCAAGGAAGGCGTCGTCATCCTCGTCATCTTGCGGCGGCGGGTCAATGGGGGCGCGTGATAGGCAATCGGCGTCTGAGTGTTTTCGTCCGGACTTGTATGTTACAGTGATGTCGTATTCTTGTAGTCTGAGGCTCCACCGTGCCAGCAGTCCTGAGGGATCCTTTAAATTCGCTAGCCAACACAAGGTGTGATGGTCGCTGACGACTTTGAATGGCCTGCCATATAGGTAAGGGCGAAATTTCGCTGTAGCCCAAACGATGGCGAGGCATTCCTGTTCGGTTGTAGAATAATTGCCTTCCGCTTTTGACAACGACCGGCTAGCGTAAGCTATCTCGTGTTCATGTTCATCTTTTCTCTGGACTAGGACGGCACCGAGGCCTAGGCTACTGGCGTCAGTGTGGATTTCGGTAACGGCGTGCTCGTCCAAGTGAGCAAGTACGGGCGGCGACTGCATGCGTCGTTTGAGTTCTTGAAATGCGTCGGCCTGCGGCGTTTCCCACTTGAACTCGACATCACATTTAGTTAGCTGCGTCAGCGGCTCAGCGATGCGAGAAAAGTTCTTGACAAATCGCCTGTAGTAGGCACACATGCCAAGAAATCTACGCACTGCCTTCTTGTCGATGGGCTCTGGGAACGTTGCTATGGCAGCTGTCTTCTGCGGGTCGGGGCGGACTCCAGATTTGCTGATGACGTGGCCTAAAAATAGAAGCTCCTCGTAAGCGAAGCGGCACTTTTCCGACTTCAGAGTAAGTCCTGATGACCTGATGGCCTCTAGTAGTGTTGCAAGCCGCCTAAGGTGAACGTCGAAATTTCCGGCGAAGACGACGACGTCATCCAAGTATACGAGACAGGTCTGCCACTTCAATCCTGCTAAAACCGTGTCCATCACGCGCTGGAACGTTGCAGGCGCCGAGCACAGTCCGAATGGCATAACCTTGAACTCGTAGAGGCCGTCTGGGGTGATGAAGGCGGTCTTTTAGCGATCTCTTTCGTCGACTTCTATTTGCCAATAGCCAGACTTGAGGTCCATGGACGAGAAGTATTTAGCGTTGCAGAGCCGATCCAATGCGTCGTCTATCCGTGGGAGGGGGTATACGTCCTTCTTCGTGATCTTGTTCAGACGACGATAATCGACGCAGAAACGTAGGGTTCCGTCCTTTTTCTTCACCAAGACAACAGGGGATGCCCACGGACTTTTCGACGGCTGGATGATGTCGTCGCGCAGCATTTCGTCGACTTGTTCTCTTATAGCTTCACGTTCTCGCGCCGAAACTCGGTAAGGGCTCTGACGGAGTGGTCGAGAGCATTCCTCGGTGATTATGCGATGCTTGGCGACTGGTGTTTGTCGAATCCTCGATGACGTCGAAAAGCAGCCTTTGTATCGTTGGAGCAGACTTCTGAGCTGCTGTTGCTCAATCATAGGGAGATTTGGATTAATGTCGTAGTCTGGTTCGGAAACCAGGGTCGTCGGGGTAGATGCGGCGGAATCCGAGAGGACAAACGCATTACTTGTTTCCAGAATTTCCTCGATGTACGCGATCGTCGTGCCCTTGTTGATGTGCTTGAACTCCTGGCTGAAGTTTGTCAGCAACACTTCAGTTTTCCCTCCATGCAGTCGAGCGATCCCTCTTGCGACGCAAATTTCACAGTCTAGCAGTAGACGTTGGTCGCCTTCGATGAAGCCTTCTACGTCAGCGGGTGTTTCGGTGCTGACCGAAATAACAATGCTGCAGCGAGGCGGGATGCTCACTTGATCTTCGAGCACACTCAAGGCGTGGTGACTACGAGGGCTCTCCGGCGGCATTGATTTACCTTCAGACAGCCTTATTGACTTCGACTTGAGGTTGATGATTGCGCCGTGTTGGTCCAGGAAGTCCATACCGAGAATGACGTCTCGTGAACACTGTTGGAGGATAACGAAGGTGGCAGTTTAAGTCTGGTCATGAATGGTTATTCTTGCCGTGCAGATCCCAGTCGGCGTGATGAGGTGTCCTCCAGCGGTGCGGATCTGAGGGCCTTCCCATGCGGTCTTAACTTTCTTCAACTGGGCGGCGATGTGTCCACTCATTACGGAGTAATCGGCCCCTGTGTCGATTAAGGCAGTGACTGCGTGGCCGTCGAGAAGCACGTCGAGGTCGGTTGTTATTTGTCTGGCATTGCAGTTAGGTCTTGGCGTCGGATCACGGCTGCGTCGTGTTGAACTAAAGCTGGAACGTCGCGTCGTCAAGTTGTCTTTCGTCGGTGTAGTCTTGGCTTCCTGACTTCGTCGGGACGGCGGGGTGTCGTTATTATGTCTTCGAGATGGTCTCTTCGTCGTCTTCGTCGGCGGCGGAGGATCTTCGTCAGTTCGACGAACAGCAACCGTTCCTCCATCGGTTGCTGCTTTTAGTTTTCCGGATATCGGCTCGCAGAGCGGCACCGGGCTGGGCCGGTGTATGGTCGGCGCTGCGGTGACAGATAGCGGCCTGGTGACGGCCAACGGGATGGTCGTCGAAGGTTCCACTGAGTGGCGGTGGGGTAGTCGGCGATATAACGAGGTCGTTCGCCAATTTGTGGTCGCGGCGCGTTAACGGCGAACCCTCGGAGTCCCATATCCCGGTATGGACATCGTCGGTAGACGTGACCCGCTTCTCCGCAGTGGTAGCAGAGCGGGCGGTGGTCGGGGGCGCGCCAAACGTCGGTCTTCCTTGGAACGCCGCGTGAGGGGACGGCTTGGCGTGCTGGCGGCGGGGGTGGTGGTGGTGGACGACGAAACTGTGTCGTCACTGGGCCCTGGCGTGGACGCGGAGGGGGTACGTGACGGCGGGCTACAGTGGCGTAGGTCATCGCTTGCGGCTGAGGTTGCGGCAATTCAGGGGCTACTCCGAGTTATTGTTGGACCTCCTCACGAACGGCGTTGGCAATCGACGCCACTTGAGGCTGTGATGACGGGAACAGCTTTTTGCAGCTCCTCCCGCACGACCGCTCGGATAGTCTCGCGCAGGTCGTCGGTGGTCAGTGACTGAACTCCGGCGTAGTTTGTCGTGTTAGAGCGGCGATTGAATTGCCGGTTCCGCATTTCCAGTGTCTTCTCGATGCTGGTGGCTTCGCGAAGAAACTCCTCGACGGTCTGCGGTGGGCTCCGTACCATTCCGGCAAAACGTTCCTCCTTTACACCACGCATCAGTAGGCGGACTTTCTAATCCTCGGACATTTCCGGGTCGGCGTGGCGGAATAGGCGGCTCATTTCTTCGGTAAAAATTGCTGTGGTCTCATTTGGTAGTTGCACCCGAGTTTCTAATAGCGCTTGGGCTTGTTCTCGGCGTACGACGCTTGCGAATGTCTGCAGGAAGCCGCTTCGGAACAGCTCCCAGGTCGTTAAGGTGGCTTCTCGGTTCTCGAACCGCGTCCTGGCAGCGCCTTCCAATGCGAAGAAGAGATGTCGCAGTTTGTCGTCGCTGTTCCAGTTGTTAAAAGCAGCGACCCTCTCGTATGTCTCAAGCCAGCTTTCCGGGTCCTCGAACGAGGAACCACGGAACGTCGGGGGCTCCCTGGGCTGCTGCAGCACGATGGGGGATGCTGGGGCTGCCATTGGGGTGGACTTTGTGGCGATCTTCCTGGTCGTCTCAGGCAAAATGAAGACGGCGGCTTGCTCGATGGTCCGGGACTACGTTGGTGTTGTCTTTGCGTTCCGGGCTTGGATCACGGCTTGTCGGGGGCGTCCGGTACATGAACGAAAAGCACCTCCACCAGATGTCACGTGGTGGTGACGTTAGGAACACAGTAGCAATACTGTGAAAGACAAAACTTTTATTGGGCGAACCTGTGCCCACAAAACAGGCTACACTTACAGCACAACGATAGCGGCGAACACGGTCGGCGATCGTCGAAAATCTGATCTGCGGGTCAAGCGCGTCGGCTTTTGTAGAGCAGTCGTCGAATGTTCCAGACTAATCGTTCGGACCCGCGTGCCTTCCACAAAGTTCTACATCATTCGCGTTACGCGATGAAATCAGATAACACAAGGTTCGGCGACAACAGACAGCGGATAGAAGCATCGATAACTTTCCAGAACCTTCGGATACATGCAGGCGCGTCCCATGCTGTGCGATTACTTTTGTTAGGCGGCGAAACGTGGTTGCCCGATAACGATAAGTACACGTGTCAATATTAGTAATGACAATGCCAGCTTTGTCTCTTAATGCACACATCCGAGTCTTGCCTATTCCTAGTTTCTTCTTGACTGCTGTTAGCCTTCCTCCATTCCTGAGAGCATGTTCGATTCTATCCATATTATACTTTCTTATTTCAGCTGTCTTATGCTTGTTGATTAACTTCGAAAATTCTGCCAGTTCTATTCTAGCTGTAGGGTTAGGGGCGTTTATACATTGGCGTTTCTTGATCAGATCTTTCGTCTCCTGCCATAGCTTACTGGCATCCTGTCTAACGGAGTTACCGCTGTTTTATTGCACACTCTTTAATAATGCCCATAAGATTGTCGTTCATATCTTCAACACTAAGGTCTTCTGCCTGAGTTAAAGCCGAATACGTGTTCTGTAGCTTGATCCGTAATTCCTCTATTTTCCCTCTTACCGCTCTCATTGATCGGCTTCTTATGTACCAGTTTCTTCCGTTCCCTCCTCAAGTCTAGGCTAATTCAAGTTCTTACCTCGATTCATTCAAGTTACGTAAAACACCCTGTATGGGACAGAAATGTATTCCAGCATTTGAACTACAATATCCATTTCGTACAGAAGACGTTCCTATTTTGGACGGCATAAATGTTCCGCCGAATTCAAGTTAAGTGCGTGGTTTTCGACCTGTGGCTCAGTCGTTTTGCAGCTGTGTGATTCCCTACGAGATTGTGGGTTCGATTTCCGACGTCATCGGCTGTTTATTATCGGCATCATCGGCTGTTTATCAATGCAGCTGAACACAGATATTTTTCTTCACCATGCTATCAATATATGTGAAGCACTACAGGCGAAAAAAATAAACGCGAACCCGACCACTATGACCATATTTAAAAGCACTTGTTCCTTTGAGGCATTATACTCTGTCAATTTATGAATTGTAGTAGTGAATAAAAATCGAGGTGAACATGAATGAGCTATGTCAAGTACATCTAATTCAGTGGTAACCCAAAAATTTTAGATGATGCGTGTGGCAGATACTAAGCGGGCTGTCCGATATAAAAAGCTTAAATTGTAGGGTTTTACGTGCCAAAACCACGATATTATTGAGGCACGCCGTTATGGGGGACTCCGGAATAATTTAGACCACCAGCGTTTCTTTAACATGCACTTAAATTCAAGTACACGGGTGTTTTCGCATTTTGTACCCCATTGCAATGCGGCCGCCGGGGCCGGTACTCGATCCTGCGACTTCGTGCTTCAACTAACAAAGTGAAGCCAAGTAAAAACTAAAATATCAATTATGTCCCTTCATCGTCTTTTTTTCTACGCTGTGGAACTCACACTTGAAGCACTGTTTTATGCCATTTTACCGCTTTTCTTATGCTGCTATTGAACTAATGCTTGTGGTACTTTTTTTCTTTGATACCAGGTGATTTGGTCCATCTCATTTGTATTTTATGTATGTTCTACTCTTACTGCTGATATAACATTTATTGGAATATAGTTGTATTCATCGACTTCCTTAACATTACCACCATGCATTGTAATTAGGTTTGTTTTGGATCAGTAGTCACAATATGTCTGAGATTATTGTTTGGGTTATTGTGCGCAATTTCGTATGTATTTTTTGCCTTATATGCATCCTTACGTTGCTGTATTTGCCTGTCTCTGCCAATTGTACTGGGTCGTGGTTTTACTCAAGCCGTCTAGCGACTTTTTGACCGCGGCCCTCAGCATCGCCAATGTTGGAATAAAGTTTTATTTGAAAACCCAAGCCACAAAGGAACCACGGCGGCTCAGATGTAAACATGCTCTGGAAGGTTGAATTCAAATGTTGACACTCCTTTTATTAGAGGTGAATAGTCAGTTGAAGTGACTGGATTTGCACAATACTCATTTTGTTGAAGTCAAAGAAGCTATCTGCGTGTTCAGGTCCTCTGTAAATATCTTGCTCCTAGCATAGCAAGTACCCGGCAATGTCTCTCAGATAGTATAGACCCAATTTGAAAAAGAAACACAGATAATTTTGCTTAGGAAGACACCAGTAATTTTTCATAGCACTGAATCAGTATACTACTATGCGTGATAAGATAGCTCGCCAGCTTGGGCAGCGTCAGCAGTTACACCGCCGCTGGGGCGTTCGTGATGCGGTATATAAAAGCCGCTGCTTTCTGATAATAAAGGTTCTTTGGTTGTTGCTCGTCGAAGGTGAAAGACGCACACTTCTTTGCGTCTATTCGCGACGCAAACATGGTGTCAGAAGTGGCGCCCGCCGATCTGAGGCACCACGGCTCTCGGACGTCAGACTAGCCCTGAAACGAGGACGTCGCGGGCCCACTAAACAGTGCCAGACGCCGGACATGCCAACGAGTGTCTCACGAGGAAAGACCAAGTAACATGGCTTTCTTTCAAATTGCTCCACCTGAGCGCTTAAGCTTCGCAACGCCCAACGACCGGCCTCCCTGGAAACAGCGATTTCTTCGCTTCCGAACTGCGTCTGGACTACACGGGAAGCCAGAAAAGAGTCAAGTAGATGCATTGGTGTATCTAATGGGACCTCAATCCGAGGATATCTTCAAAACGTTCAAGCTTGAGCCCGGCGACCAGAAGTTTGAGATCGTACTGCAAGAGTACGAGGCCTACTTTGTTCCTCGACGGAACATCATGTATGAAAGGGTCAAGTTTAACACCCGAACACAACAAGACGGCGAATCCGTCGAGGATTTTGTTACTGCAATGCACGCGCTTGCTTCCACGTGTGACTACGGGGAGCTGCGGGAGGATTTAATTCGAGATCGTCTCGTGGTTGGTCTCCAAGACCGCAATATCTCGCGAGCTCTGCAACTCGATCCGGACCTAAAACTACAGAAAGCATTGTTGGTGGCACGACAGCACGAGACCGTCAACCAACAGCAGGCAGATATTCACCGCGTGCGAGAACAGAAAGTTCACCGAATACAGTCCCAGAGGAGTACACGACAAGTTGGGAAGAACGCGCCTCCGCCTGAAAGTGGAAACAACGTTCCCAAACCATGCGGCTGGTGCGGAGGAAACAGGCACAGTCGAGTGTCCTGTCCAGCGAAAGATGCAGTCTGCAGAAAGTGCGACAAAAGAGGACACTTCGAGGTGGTTTGCCGATCAACCAGAGCTGTCAGGAACGTCGAAAACCGGACCGAGGAACCAGGCTCCCTCGGAGTCGCGTCCCATTCATCCGCTTACAGGTGGAAAGTTCCCATTCTTGTTGAATCCTCGAATGTGGTACTTAAAATAGATACTGGAGCGGACGAAACGGTCATTCCTGCGGAGCTCTTCACTCGCATTTATCCCGCGATAAAACTTCAACGAGCAAAGCGCCGGCTTCAGGGGCATGATGGTAAATCCCTTGCCATATCTGGTATGGCTGCCATGAATATGACGTTTGCAGGAACGAGCAGCCGCGAGGGCGTGTACGTACTTCAAGGCCTCCGAACCCCTCTTCTTGGGAAACCAGCGATAGAAAGGCTCTGCGTAATACCACAAATCAACGTGGTGAAGAAACTGGACCCCGAATCTGATTTTCCACAAGTGTTCCAGGGACTGGGGACCTTCAAAGAGTACGACCTCAAGTTTAATCCGGAAGCAAAGCCTTTCGCGCTGTCGTCCCGACGTAGAGTCCCCCTGCCTTTGTTCGAAAAAACAAGACAAGAGCTCGAGCGGATGCAAGCACTAGGCGTCATTTCTCCTGTCACCGAGCCTACTACATGGTGCGCACCTATGGTTGTCGTTCTTAAACCCTCGGGTGCTGTTCGAATCTGTCTTGACTTCACGGAACATACAGATACGTTCAACGAGAATGGCATCCCAGCCCGGCCGTCGAGTACACCACCGGAATGCTACGAGGATCCAGCACGTTTTCGAAACTCGACGCGAACTCTGTTTTCTGGCAGATACCGCTGAGTGAAGGGAGCAAAGAATACACAACTTTTACACGCCGTTCTGACGATTTTATTTCAACCGACTTCCATTCGGAATTTCGTCGGCCCCCGAACATTTTCAAAGACGAATGGGACAGGTTCTTTCAGGACAGGAGAGAGTCGTCTGCCGCATGGACGATGTGCTTATTTGGGGTGCCACGCAGGGGCAGCATGACGAGCGGCTTCGGGCAGTGATGGACCGCCTACGCACAGCGGGCATTGCCTTGAACAGAGATAAGTGCGAATTCAGTGTCACGCAGATTTCATTTTTGGGACATACAATCGGGAACAACGCAGTGCGTCCCGATAAGCAAAAGCTTGACGCGGTGACAGAAATGCCACACCCGACGTCCAAGACAGAGTTACGGCGCGTGATGGGCATGGCAAATTATCTGGCCCGCTTTGTGCCCCGCATGGCTCAAGTCCTTCAGCTTCTTTCGTCCATGATGAGCTCAAGACAGGATTTTGTGTGCGGCCCGCGCAGGAAGCCGTCTTCAAGAAGCGGAAGACTCTTCTTTCATCGGACCCTGTTCTGGGAATCTGATTCAAACATGGAAACAGTGGTCACTGCAGACGCCTCATCATACGGTCTTGGAGCAGTCCTGCGCGAAAGGCAAAAAGACGGTCAATTCAAAATGATTTCTTATGCTTCCAGAACTCTTACAACCACCGAGCGGCAATACGCCCAAATTGAAAAAGGACTTGCCCTTGTGTGGGCTAGTGAAAAGTTTCGTGATTATCTCGTAGGAAAGCGCTTTAGCCTCGAGACAGATCACAAACCACTCGTATCTTTGTTTGGCTCTAAACGAACTGATGAACTAACACCCAGGCTACAAAGAATGCGCATGCGTCTGATGTGCTACACGTATGATATTGTGTATGTTCCAGGCCGGGACTTATCGGTGGCGGACGTGCTTTCTCGGTCACCTCTTCCACAAACGGAATCCCTGGAACTGGAGGACGAGATCCAGGGCTATCTGCGATTGGCGACTTCGTCAGTCCCGGTAACAGCGCCGAGTTTACAGCTCATCGCCCAGGAGCAAGAGCAAGACCCGGTATGTCAAGCTCTTATCAACCTGTGTATAAAAGGCTGGCCAAGCCGTCGAGGCGTTGGGTTTCACCTGAAGCCTTACTGGAATGTGAGGCAAAACATTGCTCTTGTTGAAAACCTGCTCATGTGCGGCTCTCAGATAGTGATCCCATCGACACTACGGCAGCCCGTCCTTAAAGTAATTCACGAGGGGCACTTTGGCATTGAGAAGTTCCGGGCACGTTCCAAGAGCTCAGTTTCGTGGCCAAGTATCGACGCGGACATTGAACGACTTGTTAAGAGTCGCCACAGCTGCCTCAAGCAGAGCACCAACCGAAAGATGCCTCTGCAACAGACTAAGTTTCCAGATAGGCCATGGCAGCGCATTGCGATGGATTTATTCTTTCTTGAGGGAAAATGGTGGCTTATCATCACGGATTATTTTTCACGATACCCGGAGCTCGTAGCGCTGAATAACCTGATTTCATCAGCAGTAATAAACCACTGCAAATCCATTTCCGCTAAACACGGGATTCAGGAAGTAGTTGTTTCTGATAATGGGCCACAATTCTCAAGAGCCTTCGGCGCTGAATTTTCAGTTGCATCAGAGTGCAACTTTCAACACGTGACATCTAGCCCTCATTATCATAAGAGCAACGGAATGGCAGCGTCTTCCGTGAAAATTATCAAGGGCTCCTTAAAGAAAACTGCTGACGCTTATAAAATTCTTCTGGCCTACAGAGCAAGCCCACTGAAAAACGGATGCAGCCCCGCCGAGCTGCTCACGGGGAGACGACTGCGCACGGCCCTGCCCACGTCCAGCGAAAGCCTCCAGCCTCGGACACCAGACTTCCTAGAACTAGCAGCTGTCGAGAGGTCGCAGCGTCAGCGCCAGAAGAGAGACTACGGTCGACGCCACGGAGTGCGCGATCTGCCCGAACTGTCCGAAGGAACAGACGTATGGATCGTAGACCTCGAAAGAGAAGGAGTTGTTCGATGAAGCACCGACGAGCCCAGATCGTACTGGGTCGACTCCGGGGAAACTTCTCTACGCAAAAATCGCACTCATCTCGTCCCGCTGCCTCCGACTAGTTTAGAAGACAGTCGAGCAACAACGCAACTGACAGCGGAATTACCAGAAATAGGCGATGATGAAAGAAGTAGCGCGCGACAGTGTAACCATCCCTGTCACAATCACACACGAAGCGGAAGGTGTGTGGTTCCTCCAGAACGATTCTTAACAAAAGTGACTTCAATAAAAAAAAAGAGAGGAAGATGTGTGATAAGATAGCTCGCCAGCTTGGGCAGCGTCAGCAGTTACACCACCGCTGGGGCACTCGTGATGCGGTCTATAAAAGTCACTGCTTTCTGATAATACAGGTTCTTTGGTTGTTGCTCGTCGAAGGTGAAAATCTCACACTTCTTTGCGTCTGTTCGCGACGCAAACATACTATACTTAGGGTGAATATTATCCTAACTGAGAAGGCGTCAATTAAAAATGTATGCGCAGCTATAAAAACGTAAAGAAACATAGCTAGCAGGGGCGTTATCACCGAGAATTTCAATTTGACACGGAAAGCCTACGCACATAAATATTACGGAAGAACTTGCCTCACGATGGCTGTTGACTATAATGCAAATAGGAATCGAGCAATTTATTGAGAGACCGTATTAATGAGGTGACGTTTATTTTGCACTTGTACTGGTAATTCTGAGACTTTCATTGCTTCAGCTATGCACGACATACTCTGATATCGTCCGACTTTACTGTGGCACTCACTTCCCACAGTCCCCCACAAGTATGGCCGCATGTTCACTACTGTATGACGCCGACACAGTGATGAAGGAATGACGATGAATGAATAATATCGATGGAACGCCAAGGGCTTATATTATAAAGACGATGCCCTGACGACAATGAGGTATTGATTTTTAACTTTTGGGGATGTTATAGTGACGACCCCCGAAGTATCAACAGCTGGTACCCCAGCAAAAAGAAGCGGGGGAGCATCTTACTGACCAACGGCAATGACGCAACGATAGCCTCATAATAAGGCTTGAGTCTATCGACATGAACAATTTCGCGTTCCCGGTGAGGATGGTCAGTTGGGGGGTCAGAAGCTGGAGGATTAAAAGAAATATGGGGTTTTATGTGCCAAAGCCACTATCTCATTACGAGGCAAGCCTTAGTGGGGAACTCTGGACATTTAGACCACCTGGGTTTCGTTAACGTGCACCTAAATGTTCAAACATGTAGTTGACGGGTGAAGTTTGGGTAATGACATGATAAGGACAATCACATTTCGGTAGTACATTGGAAGAGAGGCCTGGACTCGTAGGTGAGATCTACAGACAAACAAGGGATTCAGTCGGGATGGTTGAAGCAGGTCGGCCGTCGTCACGTCGAAGTTTTTGCGCGATTGGCCAGCGATAGTGAGGGAGCTGTTGAGCGGTCGACATTCCTCGGCATGCTTTGCGCAGGTAGAAATCTAAATGCACTTTGATATATCTGGTTCATATGGAACGATCGCGTCGATGGTACTGGAAGGTTCAGGGTGTTAGTTAAGTAAAAACAGAGAGATTCAAGTCGTGGCTTGTTTGTCAGTGTTGTAGGCTTATGTTACAAACAGCACGGCAAGGTCCGAGTTAAAATGCTCCGAGGCGACATATATGGACAGCACGAACCGGTCCGTCAGACCATTTGTAGTGGGGTGGCCTTATTGGTGCGATGCAATAGGTAGCATTGATGAAGGAGAGACTTTATTGCTTCGGAAAAAGACACGCGCCCTCGGTTACTCAAGAGTTTGCGAGGAGCGCCATGGCATAGAACGAGGTGATGGAGGATGAAGGAAGCGACTTCGCGCGCTGTGGCGGCATGCAGGTCAGCGGCTTCCGCATGTAGCGTCAGGTGATCGCCCGTGACTATGCTCTAACGGTTGCCAGCAAGCGTAGATGGGAGAGGATCCTATAAATCAATCCGGACGCGGTCAAACATGTGGACTGCGCATGGAAGAGGTTTTAATGGAGTGGCTGGATGAGGGACTGGTTTGCGACGTTGGCAATTGAGGCACGAGTTGACATATTTGCTGAGGTAATGGCACATGCCTCGCCAATAAAGTCCAAGGCAGGTGTAGGTCGTGGACACGCCGCCATAGCCATACTGCGGGTCGGCGTGAAATGAACCGCAGACATCGCTACGTGGTTGGCGCGGCATCACTAGAACCCACTTCCGGTGATTGCAATGACAATTTCAACAGTACAGAAGTCCATCTCAAATTTGGAAATGTCATGCTTGACGGCAAAGCGCACTAGGCACCGGCAGTGCGACCGGAATTTCTAGAAGACTCAGAAGAACGGCTACCCACGGGTCCTTTTGCTACTCTGAAGCAAAGTTGGTGATGTCTAAAAGTAACAAAGCGGGTGTCAGGGGCAAAAGGCTGTCGACATCGGGTGGAGTTGGCGAACGTGTCAAACAGTCGGCGTCAGAATGTTTCCACCCGGAGCGGTAGACAACGCTGATGTCGTATTCGTGCAGACGTAGCGCCCATCGCGCGAGGCGGACAGACGGTTTTTTGAGTGACGACGACTAGCAAAGTGCGTGGTGATCGACTACGACGTCAACAGCTCCACGGTAAAGCGAAGGCCGCAATTTAGCAAGAGCCCACACAGTGGCTAAGCATTGCTTTTCAGTCATAAGGTAGTTGGCTTCAGCTTTGGTAAGAGTTCGGCTGGCTTAGGCTATGACGTACTTGCCAGTGCCACATTTTCTTTGTGTTACCACTGGGCCAGTGTTAGTTTCCGTAGGAGTATCAAGAAGACAGCATGGTGTCAACCATATTAAGAAGCGAGAATGACGACAATGGTACGACCAAGAAGCCGTGGCGACAATAGTATGGCAACAGATGAATAATAGCGTTCGTGGGACGATGCCGTAATGACAATGATGGAATGAAAACCGTGGCGTCATCAACAACATCAGCCTGGTTCCGCCCGCTGCAGGGCAAAGGCCTCTCCCATACTTCTCCAACTACCCCGGTCATGTAATAATTGTGGCCATGTCGTGCCTGCAAACTTCTTAATCTCCTCCGCCCACCTAAATTTCTGCCGCCCCCTGCTACGCTTCCCTTCCCTTGGAATCCAGCCCGTAACCCTTGATGACCATCGGTTATCTTCCCTCCTCATTACATGTCCTGCCCATGGCCATTTCTTTTTCTTGATTTCAACTAAGATGTCTATAACCCGCGTTTGTTCCCTCAGCCGATGTGCTCTCTTCTTATCCGTTTTTTCTTTTTTTTCTTATTCTCTTCTCTGTCTAGCGGAGTTACCACCGACTTTTATTGCACACACCTTAATGTTTCCCATAAGATTGTCGTTCATTGTTTCAACACTAAGGCCCTCTTCCTGAGTTAAAGCCGAATACCTGCTCTGTAGCTTGTCCGGAATTCCTGTATTTTCCCTCTTACCGCTAACTCATTGATCAGCTTCTTATGTACCAGTTTCTTCCGTTCCCTCCTCAAGTCGAGGCTAAGTCGAGTTCTTACCATCCTATGGTCACTGCAGCGCACCTTGCCGAGCACGTCCACATCTTGTATGATCCCAGGGTTAGCGCAGAATATGAGGTCTATTTAATTTCTAGTCTCGTCATTCGGGCTCTTCCACGTCCACTTTCGGCTATCCTGCTTGCGGAAGAAAGTATTCATTATGCGCATATTATTTTGTTCTGCAAAGTCCACTAAGAACTCTCCCCTGTTATTCCTAGTGCATATGCCAAATTCCCCCACTGACTTGTCTCCAGCCTGCTTCTTGCCTACCCTGACATTGAAGTCGCCCAACATTATAGTGTACTTTGTTTTGGCTTTACCCATCGCCGATTCCACGTTTTCATAGAAGCTTTCGACTTCCTTGTCATCATGACTGGATGTAGGGGCGTAGGCCTGTACGACTTTCAATTTGTACCTCTTAATAAGTTTCACAACAAGACTTGCCACCCTCGCGTTAATGCTATAGCGTTCCTGTATGTTACCAGCTATATTCTTATTATCAGGAATCCGACTCCTAGTTCTCGTCTCTCCACTAAGCCCCAGTAGCACAGGACGTGACCACTTTTTAGCACTGTATGTGCTTCATTTGTCCTCCTGATTTCACTGAGCATTATTATGTCCCGTTTACTGCCCTCTAATTTCTCCAATAGCACTACTAGACTCGCCTAACTAGATGACGTTCTAGCGTTAAACGTTGACAGGTTCACATTCCAATGGCGGCCTGTCCGGATCCAGGGATTCTTAGCAGCCTCTGCTACGCCACAGGTCTGACCGCCGCCGTGCTCAGTTGCTTCGCAGCTGCTGGGGACTGAGGGCCGGGGTTTGATTGTTGTGTTGATATAAGAGGTTGTGGCCAAGTACTGCACCAGGGTGGCCAATCCTGCTCTGGTGATGGAGTGCGTAACCGGTTCTGGTCACCGGGATCAGGCCGCACTCCAGGCCTGTTTATGAAATTTTATCAACACGCGGATTCTTTTTATCCGGTGGAAAATTGCGCGGCACTGCGACATGAACCATGGTCCTCTTACACGCGAGGATGCTCTACCTCTACGCCACCGCTGCACCTCAGGTTTAAATGAGGATTCAGCATAATCAGGATTGAATGAAGAACAACGAATGAGGAACATAATTACGAACAAGAGATGACGTCGATGAATCGACGAAGGTGGTATGAACATGACAGCAATTCCACAATGGGAGGACGTAACTGATGTAATCACGGTGAAGCAACATCGTGATGACCAATAGCATGACAAGAACGGTATGACGATGATGGCATGACGAGAGTCGCATGTGGAAGTTACAATTACGACTATGGAAAGAACGCGTCAGGATTCCGACAATCGTATAACAACGAATGTATGACGACGATGCAGTGACGACGATGGCATCACAACGGCATGATCGAAATCGGATGACGAGTATATGATGAAATTGGAGTGACGATGACTGTATCGTGAAACGTCTATGACTGAGATGTCGTGACGACAATAGTATAAAGAGAATCGGATCACGAAGCTGGAATGACGTCGATTGAACGACGACGGCATCACAAGGCGGTGCGACAAGGAATGCACGAATTCTGTATGGTCGATGGTGGCACGACAAGTGTCAGATGAGAAGGCGGAGCTGAAATGACGACGAAAGTGGTACGACGTCAACAGCGTGATGCCAGTTACATGACGTTCCCGAAGTAACGACGATCGCGAAACGCTAACGTGACGATGATGACGATGATAACATGACAACGGTACGACGACGATGGCATGACGGGAATCGGCTGTCAAGGTTACTATGAGCATTATGGCCGGAGCGCGATGGAATCCCGAGAATGGTATAACGACTAATGCATGACGAGGACTCAGTGACGACCAGGTGATGGTAACGGTATGAGGAGAACGGGATGACGAAGAATGAGGGTGACACTGGTGTGGCAATTGCTATATCACGAAGTTTATACGATCACGATGGCGTAAATACGATGGTATGACAAAAGTCTAATCTTGAAACTACAATGACGATGATGAAAGGCAACAACGACATCACAAGCATGAGCCCAGACCTAGTGGGCCAAGCGGTAATACAAATTGGGCCACTGGGTCGGCGTAGAAGCTGTAATGACGGTTGCATGACGCGTATAATATCACGCATCTGAAGTGACAATGAAGCGAGAATAATGGCATTACGACCAGGAGCACATACCTGGCGGACGGACGGACAGACGGACAGACAGACGGACAGACAGACAGACGGACAGACAGACGGACAGACAGACGGACAGACAGACGGACAGACAGACGGACAGACAGACGGACAGACAGACGGACAGACAGACAGACGGACAGACAGACAGACGGACAGACGGACGGACAGACAGACAGACGGACAGACAGACGGACAGACAGACAGACAGACAGACAGACAGACAGACAGACAGACAGACAGACAGACAGACAGACGGACAGACAGACGGACAGACAGACGGACAGACAGACGGACAGACAGACGGACAGACGGACGGACAGACGGACGGACAGACGGACGGACAGACGGACGGACAGACGGACGGACAGACGGACGGACAGACGGACGGACAGACGGACGGACAGACGGACGGACGGACGGACGGACGGACGGACAGACTCAAAACGGTTTAAGTAGGCAAAGAATGCTATTGGCATTTGATAGAAAACACTAATCACCCACCAACGCACCAACACACAAAAGTAGTGCCCTAAAACCGGATCATTAGGTACGGAAAGTATTTCGAAATGTATTGCTGCACAAAATTAACTGCGCATTGACTGTTTCCACGACTCACTTGTAGCAATGAAACATATAAACCCTCGAGCTAGCTCAGTACTTGCGGAACAGGTATATACGTAAGTATCCTGACTAAATATTTTTTGGGCGAGATTTCCCTATCAGGGCGTTTGAGGGCGCTGCTTTGTCGTGCATATTGTGCGGGTCGGTGCGTATTTACGCGGTATTTTTCAGGTCTCGCGAGCTTTGTTCTTCAATTGGAAAAATTAAGCAGTTTAATAATATCTTGCGCAAAAGATCCCAGTTTTATGTTTCGTGTAGCTGTCTACAGCTTCCTTATTGGCATCTCGTCCTTTGCATTATCAATGACAGTAATTATCGAGTTAGGTCCTTATTCGTAGTTGAATACATGGATATCGGCAACCAAATAATTACTGATGACTTCTCGATGGCACAGGCAAATACACCTGCTTGAGTTTATTCTCATTAAATGAGCCAATAGTTCATTAGAGCTTGGACACTCTAAGCATTCGATGTTCTCGACAGATATGCTGCTCGACATAATGTACAAATGACATCTCGCTTTTGAGACACTTGTCGCGTGGCGTCAATTTGTGTCATAGTATCAATGGTTACACGCCGGTTTAATGCGACACACTTGCAGATAATTTAGATCATACCAATGCACAATGAATTCAAGCGGCTAGGTACGACACTAAACAAAATTAAATGCTGTCATTCAGCAGTCTGCAGACAAGCGTCAGCTGGCGTGCAGAAAGAATCGTTACACTCACCTTCACCTTGTTGTCGAACACCTCCTGCCAAACCACGTAGCTCTTGCGCAGGTTCTGAATAATTTCTAGCAATCTGCGGGACACAGCGCATTGGATAATTACAGACCATGTGCGAACCTTGCAGGTAAATACGACATTCACGTGCAGGTAAATCACACAGTGCTATAAACTGGGCGCGACCTGGGGAAAGGAGATTCATGTGATCCAAAGGAGGAGCACAGTGCCACATGAGGTAGCTTATTTTTGGGTTAGTAATGGTAACGCAGAAGTAATGGTAGCGCAAATAAAAGAAACGCAAAGAACGCAAGACTGGACAACCTGCGCGCTAAACTAATTTAAAAAATAAATTCAGGGGTTCTACGCACCAAAATCAAGATTTGATTATCAGACACGCTGTAGTGGGATCGGACTCCGGCAATGTTGACCACCTGGGGCCCCTTTTTTTTATTCATATGATATAAGGTGATGTTGGCGCACAGTTTAAGGCCCCGGCTACTCCTCATCTCTTGAGTGGTTCCGTCATACATCGTACAGGGTTCAAGGTTACATATCAAATAGTCTTTTCACACAAGCATCAGGACTTATCACGCAACGTTTCCACAGGAAGACTATGACGTAAGGAATACATGGTACATACAATATACAATGTAAATTTCTCCACACTTATGTAGATGAAAGTCTCAAAAGTACAAAAGATATTGTCGCCTAATAACACAATGTCTATTCAGTGGGTGGTACATACATCGTGTAAATGCATTATCACATACAGTCACAACAGAACAGTCAACATAACATAATTCACAAACAGATGGATATATACAGTGACAATGAAATAAAGGGAACAATGAAAGCGCTAATAACGTCCAGCAATGCCGCTGTCTTCAAGAAAAGTCTTTAGTGCTTTTAAAGCCCTTTTCTGTAAGGCCGTTGTTGGCCAAGGGTCCAAAAGTTTCCTTAAATTGAAAGGTCTGCGGTCTAATTTAATTAGCGCTGATTTAAGTCGGCTTCTTGGTGTGTCGTGATGTGGGCAATCTAGAAGGAGGTGATATATATCTTCGTCTACAAATCCACAATCACATTCGGGGGTTTCCGCACGGCCAATTCTGTGTAAGAAATACTTTGTGTAGGCAGTGCCTAGCCTTAATCGATGAATAAGGGTTTCCATAGTTCTATCTGACAATGGAAATTTGAATTCAATGAATAGATCAATATGATAAGTCCGAGCTCTTCGAATTCTGGTCAAACCAAGTGTTTCTAGACATTTTGAGAGACGTTGCCCTTATAATGCAGCGTAATTCATCCTTTGATATTGGGAGCAGAGCCGTATCATCTTTGAGGTGCGCTTATCGTGCTGCTGTTTTGCCAGGAATGTCGCAATGCCCTGGTATCCATTGGAATACTATTGAATGTTTCGCTTCGCTTGCCTTTGTGAGGTTTTTAAGTGTTTCATATATTATACTGTCACTGAATGTTTTCCCCTTTGTGTTGCAGAGTGATGTTAGAGCCGCCTGTGAATCGTTGAAAATTACCCATTTTTGCGCATCTCTTACTGATAATATAAATTTTATCGCACATAGGATTGCGAACAGTTCAGCCGTTGTGGACGAAGTCGCACGAGATAACGTAAATGATTCTTGTTTGTTGAGGTGCGGTATAATGAATGATGAAGTTGAAGAGGCTGCTGTACTGGAGCCATCTGTATAGACGTGTGTGTATCCTGAATACCGCATATATATCTGGTACAGCGCTAGTTGTTGAGCAGCTCGAATGAACATGTCTCTTTTGGTGAATATCTCATCTACTGACAATTCGATTTTTAGAACTGTAAGCAGCCACGGAGGATATTCGATGTCTTAGTTCCAAAATTCATTTCTTGGCAATATGTGAAGATTTTCTTGAATTTCTACATGAACATAACTTCTATCTCGTTTCATTATGTCTAGAGCCAATGGGTGGTTTTTATGCTGGGTTTGAAGACGGAAATAATGCCGGCATGTTTCTGTAGTTCGCATAACTGGAAATGGTGATTGGCGAGACTCAGCTATTACAAGAGAACTAGAAGTCGCTCGTGGAACTCCTAGGCATAGGCGTAGTCCTCTAGCTAAAAGTCTTTGAAGTCGCTCTTCTGACCTGTGGGGAAGTCCGTGTAAGATGGGAGCGGAATACGCAACTTTTTGTCGTATTATTGCATTGTGAACAGTCAGCATGGACGATACTGATCCGCCCCATGACGTGCCTGCAAGTCTGCGAAGTACAGTCACTATGGCATTGACCTCGTTTTCGAGTTTTTTTTTTGTGGGGTGCCCAGGATAGCTGCCTATCAAGTATTATGCCTAGAAATCGATGCTACGTGACAATCATCAGAGGGTGTCCTTCCAGATTAAGAGTGAAATTTTTTAACTGCCTTCGAGTGAAGGGCAATACAGCTGTCTTTGCGTGTGATAGTACCATTCCTCTCTCTCTCAAAAATTTGCTGATTATATTTATGCCGTCTTGCAATGCCATTTGAAGTGGTTGAGCATTAGACCCAGATGTCCAAACACACACATCATCTGCATACAGTGAAAACTTTAACTGTGATGGCAGCCTTCTTGTTAAATAAGCCATGACACATTTAAAAAGGAAGGGGCTGAGTACGCTTCCCTGTGGTACTCCCTGTTTGACAACATGTTCAGCACTCTTTCCTTCACCCGTCTGAACAAATATTTTGCGACCTGATAGAAATTCAGACATCCATCGCAAGGACCTGCCAGACAGACCAAGTTCCAACATGCTTAGCAAAACATGAACGTGACTAACAGTGTCAAATGCCCTCTTGATGTCTAGGAATACTGCTATAGTCATGTTCCCACGTGCACGCTCGTGCTCCACACAGGTTACTATATCTAATATTACATCCATTGTGCATCTATGTTTTCTAAAACCTACTAAGTAGTTGGACAGCACATTCGTTTCATTACACTACCATTGAAGTCGCGCGTCAATCATTTTCTCCATTACTTCGCATAAACAACTTGTCAAACTAACCGGGCGGAAGGATTCAAGGCACAAGGGCGTCTTGCCAGGTTTTAAAATTGGTATGATTCGAGCGACTTTGCAAGAGTCAGGTACAGTTTCCTCTATCCATAAGTTATTATAGATGTCTAAGAGAGCATTTGTACCTGTCGGTCCGAGGTTTCTTAGCATATTGTACGTAATGCCGTCCGGCCCAGCAGCAGAGTTTTGGCGACATGATGCAATTGCACATTGAAGCTCGCTTAATGTGAAAGTATGATCTAATTGAGGATGTTGGGCACAGTAGCAAGCAGTAATTTTTCGCTTAGCCAACACTACCGAAATATCAAATTCTGCACATTGCGATGAAAAAGCAGGTCTGGAAATAAGCTCACAAAATTCATCTGCAACTATTATTTCACACGTGTCCCGAGCTACAGCGAGAGCACGAAATGGGAAGCTCTGTGTTACAGGTCCGCTTAAAGAACGAATTACTAGAAAAATTCGTGGGACAGCCGTGTGAGGAGACAGCGTGCCGCAGAAATCGCGCCAGCGCCGTTTGCCTAAATTTCCATTCGTCTGCGCATTACATTGTGTATATTTTGAGCCTTTCTGTATGCTTCTAAACTTCCGCTCCGTCGGTAAGCTCTTTCGGATCGACGTCGGATGGCTCTTAGGTGTTCACATTCTCCGTCAACTGCAGCATAGTCTTTTGGAATTGGGACCTTCTTTGTGCATATGTTCATATTGGCCTGCAAAAATTCTGTAAATTTTTCCGCTATTGCATGTTGATTAATTTGATCCGTTAGGCGGTACCGAAAAGCTTGCCAGTTGGTTAGTCTGCTGTAACGCCTGATATCACAGTGCATGCTAGGGTGGTAAACAAGGATTGGAAAATGATCACTTCAGCACGTTTCCATACCGGTTGTCCATCCCACACCATTCACTAGATCATGTGAACGCAGGGTAACATCTATGCAGCTTGAGTAATTATATCCACGAATGAATGTTGGCGACCCATCGTTTAAAACAGTCAATTTGCATTTATCTATGGCGCACTCAATAACGTTACCCCGTGCATCACAATGATCACTGCCCCAGATGGTGTTGTGTGCATTGAAGTCGCCACATATAAATACATTAGAATGAGCTATTTTGAAGATATCCACTAGCGCTTCTACAGAAATCCGGTTTGAAGGTTGTAGATATAGAGTAATCACTGTTATACAGAGCTTTCCAAATGATACTTTACATGCGATGAATTCCGGAAAGTCTGAATCACTGGATTGAATTTGATAAGATGGCAGGTCCTTTGCACTCTGCTAACAGCACCTTGACAAGAAGTCTTGTATATCACATAATTTGATAGGCGAAAGTCGTCATTGATTCCCGCCTCTTGAATGCAAATTATTCGGAAGTTGTATTGCACAAGCAGTTTACGAAAGTCAGCACACTTCCTTCGAAGACTGTTGGCATTCCACTGAAATATTGAGACATTTTTGTAACGGTTGTTCATGCTCTGCCTGCCGCAATTTCGGCCGGATTGTTGACACAATAGTGCTTCTAGAGGCAACAAGGCTTTCACTTCTCGTAGGTTGTTTGCTTCCGGCAGAGCAGACAGGATTGCCTTAAGAGCTGCGAAAAGCATTGGCAAAATCAGTTGTGTCACCGATGCTGTGGTATGTTCGCTATTAGCTGGTGTTACTTCTGCAGTAGACCCGCCGTGGTTGCTCAGTGGCTATGGTGTTGGGCTGCTGAGCACGAGGTCGCGGGATTGAATCCAGGCCAAGGCGGCCGCATTTCGATGGGGGCGAAATGCGAAAACACCCGTGTACATAGATTTAGGTGCACGTTAAAGAACCCCAGGTGGTCGAAATTTCCGGAGTCCTCCACTACGGCGTGCCTCATAATCAGAAAGTGGTTTTGGCACGTAAAACCCCATAATTTCATTTTTTTTAACTTCTGCAGTAGATGAGTAAGGTCGCTGAGAGAGATGTGTGCGAGTACTGGAGCTTTCTTGTGTATTACTTTCTGCCTGTTGTCATCTGGGTTTCCGTAACACTGATGCATAAGACTGGCCACTTGACGGTGATCCTCTTGATTGGTCTCTTGTTTGCACTGTTGCTATCTAGCTACGGAAAGCTACGCTATAAAAAGCTATATAGCTACGGGAAGTAAGCATAGTAGCTTTATCCGCGGTATAAACTTGCAGTCATTCGCTTACTAACTAAATTCACAAGGACATGGAAAAGACAGCACAGAGACAGCGCTCTTTCTGTGTGTCTGCTTCTTTCTCCGTCCTTGTTCAGTCTTGCTTTCCCATTCTATCATGGATTCAAACCAACTAGCCTACCAACGTGTTTTAACAAAATTAACAAGCACAGTGACACGCGCACACAGGCAAACATAAGCACATCTCACTCGATGAGCACGGAAACTCACTGTCAGAATGCTGGAGTGAGGAATCGCGGCAGCAGCAGCGATAGAAATCACCTTTGTGCATCTCTTCAGTGCGAACGAAACATCAAAAGCACAGCGCATACGAAGCTACTGACTCTACGCGCACTCTGCAAACATCGCAGATCATTTAGAAGATGAGCCCCCGCGGGCGCGCTCTTTGGCCACGTCGCAGATCGCTTTCAAAATAAGGCGCCCGCACGGCCGCGTTGTAAGCTGCAGCCACCGTAAATGAACGCAAAAACTTGGAGGACGCTTAAGCTTCGCCTTCAAGAGTGGAACGCGATAGCGTTATCGCACCCCGTTCGCACCGCCCGCTGATTCGCTCGGCATGCTCTTGAGTCACAGAAACACGAAACGTGCGCCTGAGCAAGCGGAACGAGCCAAAGAACTCGGTGTCTTGGAGGGAGAAACGATCTACGCGAGCCAAACGTCGTGATCGCCACGGACAGCCGAGCCGCGACGCGCCATGAAGGCGGACGCGATCATGGAGCTGACGCCTCGATGGGATCGTCCTCTATCTCGCTTGGGAGCACCACGCAGACGCATGACTCCTCGCCAGCAGCACGGCACACATCACTGGGGACGCTTTCGCACCAGACGCGCTATGGCGCAGCGACCACGTCAGAGGCGTCCCGCATCAGATGCTGCACCTAGGAATCGCGCTGTGAGCGGAAAGAGGAGCCGCGTCACCTGAACACGAGGGTTGGAGTGACGGACGCTGGAAGTTGGAAAGGAAGAGAGCGAGAAAACTTATTAATTGCGAGGGCATTGAGGCATACTCGCACCGGTCCACGCACGGCCCCAATGCGCTCAAACGAGACGAAGGGGAGAAGCGGGCGAGTGTCGCGCCACCTATCGGGGCAGCGCCGTACATTGTGAGAAGGGGGTCTTCCGTATGTCCTTTATTACTGTCTGGGTCCTATCTTTGGCGCCAAAAACTAGGCGCCTAAATCTAGACACATGCGGTTGTCACGTGGTGCATATTTATTACGATTGAGCCTTGTCGAAATGAAATTTCTCGATCGAGATTGGCTCATGTGTGAAAGGTGCGGAATGGACACAATTGTGGTTGAAAATGCACCGTGTAACACAGATTTCACAGATTTAGGGCAGAGGCCACAGACTGCCCTGCATGTTTAATTTATACGCCAAGTATGTTTGCAGTTTTGTGTATTATAATTACCATCTCAAATGAACGCTCTAGAAAACAAATTCATGTAGAAGAAATTTTAATGTAAACCTTCCAAAGCAGCCAACTGGTTTATCATCCGACCACTGCAGTGGGGTGACTAGTGCCGAGTTATCAAAAGAGGCATATGGGGCGTATTCTTGGACAATTAATTTCGGCGATACTATCGCTTTCGCGTGACATGCTCAATCAGGAAATCAGCTCATCCGGTTTTGCTGCACCAACGAATTACCGCCCTGTCAGTGATATCACCTAAAGCGATCGTCGGAGATACATCCGCGGAATCTATATATGAAATTCTAATTGGCCCTTTATTACCTAGGTTGTCGACACTATCGCATGCGATATTTCCGAGCTATATATTGAAGTTGGCGTTATTGTCCGTTTGATCACCAATACAAGGTACTGAAACATGCGCGAGGCGTCGTCAGAAGATTATTGTCAGGCGCGATTTCGTGGATGTCGTGCGAGAGCAGTATGTGTTGGGCGTAGTATATTCAATGCATTTGCTGTGGAACGCGCACGTACTCGTTCATGCGCACTCGCTATCTCCGATAAGCAGGGAAGCTCAGTTAATCGGTACAGGGGAGGTGTCATGCCTAGCAGACGCAGCTTGCGCTTCCAGTGAACTTTGTACGCATGCGCTACTCTTGCTGGGCTTTTAGAAATGATGTTAGGTGCAAAAAATAAGACACCGACAGGCGCATCCTGGCTTTGCGCCGTTATCAGGCACTGACCGGCCGGCCAGACGACCCTGGCGCAGTACCATAGAGAAATTTCAACAAGAGCGGACACTCTCATAGAGTCCCGCAGCCGAATTGACTGTAGCACACCAGGCGGATGGTATTAACTCCTTCCGGTTTCGGTTTTAGGCGCGCGCCTTTCGTACACCAGTTGGTACACGCCGCGCCGGCTCCGCTGCTCGGCGCGGCATTCATTTTAACGCGACAGCGTTAAGGAGCTCGTGTCTCAGAAAAGCCGGTGTCGTCGGCGTCGGTGTCGGCGGCGTTGGCCGTGAGCGATAAATCCCAGCAGGCACTTCATGAATAAAAAACAACTTGCAAGATGGGCTGGGTGGGAATCGAACCACGGTTCCCGAGTGTGAGACGGAGACGTTACCACTGAGCCACGAGCTTTTTTTTATTTCTTTATTGCCTGACTTTGACAAAGAAAGAACAGCAATAGCAATACACACAACAAAACATAAAAGATACAATCAACACGTCGTATTGACATAAACAGCCTGGTAGGGGGCTGGCTTCGCCACATTAAAATTCATTTAGAGCCATCAACGGCTCCATCCTTGACAGCCACTCGGGGGTATCGCCACCGGCCTTCAAAATCTCAACAAACCGATGGACAGTTTCACGGAAATAAATTCGCGTAGGTCGTGCGTCGGGATCGCAGTAGTATCCTGCCATTCGAGAGCGCCAAATACTGTGGAGGCCAATTAACACTATTAAATCAAACGGAAAACCATCCTCGTTAGTAATGGGTAGATACCGTATCCCATGAGGGTCGAGAGGAAATTGTTTCTTTAACGTTCTTTGTAGTACGTCCCAAAAAAATACCCCTCCCCAACAATGAAGAAAGACGTGATCTAGTGTTTCTGGTTGTTTGCAGATAAGGCAGTGAGATCCCCATGGAAGAAATAAGCCCTTTTCCTGTAAAAACATTTTTACTGGCAACGTTCCAGTGTGCACCTTAAAAAAAAAGGTTTTAACCCCTGGCGCAACTTGCATTCTTTTTACTCTCTTTAACACGTCCCTACCAGGGCCTCCACTGTACAAGGCTCTGTACATTGGCTCCGGCAGAACAACGTCACACAAATCCTTGTACAACGTTTTCTTTTTGACAGTGCATAAATATTCGTCTGAAAACCTCGTTGCAAGGAATCGTACACTTGCGACAACTTCTCTAAAATATCCAAAAATGCCTCCCGTGAGTGTTTCGGTTGAAACAACAAAGTCTGGCAACGCGCGCCCAAGCCTTACTTGGCATGCGGTGCGCAAAAAAGGATCGCTGACGTCGCGAAGGAAAAGAAACCTGTTAACAATCTGCCGCAAAAAAAGGTGTCCCAGGCCCAATCCACCATTCTTGACTCCTCTGAACAAATTTGTTCGGCTGCACCTTTCCCATTGCGCATCCCACACGAAAATGGCGAAGATTCGATGCAGCTTCTGTACATTGAGCCTTGCACAATGTAACACCTGCATTACATACCACAGCCTACTAATAAAGAACAGATTGCACACGGTAGCTCTAGCAAAAATCGATAAGTTCGTTGCTTTCCACCTTTCCGCCTTTCCACGTGTATCATGCGTCTGCGCTGTCCAATATGTCGCGCTATCACGGTAGCATCCTAGAGGTACTCCCAAGTACTTCGTTGGGGTCGTAACCCAGGACACGTTTGCAAAGTGGTCGGGCGTCGATTGCCATTCTCCGTGCCAGAGCCCTAGTGATTTTGCTAAGTTCACTCTGCTGCCTGTGACTTGGCAGAAGTTCTCTACACATTTAATAGCCTCAGTTAAACCATCCCTACTTGTTGAAAAAACCGCCACATCATCCGCATATGCCAACAGCTTGACTTCCGCTGCTTGCAACCGAAAGCCAGGAATTGTCTGTTTTTTCACGATGTTTAAGCACATCGCCTCTATGTAGATGCAAAACAAAAGAGGGCTGAGTGGACAACCCTGGCGTACCGACCGCTGCAGGCTAATGGGTGCCCCCAGACTCTGGTTAACGATCAATCTCGTCGTGCAGTTCCGATACGCCAGGGCGACACCCTCGCGAATAACAGAACCAACGTTGACATGGTCCAGTATGCAAAGCAAAATTTCATGTGCGACACAGTCGAAAGCTTTTTCAAGGTCTAGTTGCAAGATGGCCACGCGGCTATTTGTAATATCGCAGCACTCCAGCACGCATCTTGCTGTGTGAATATTAGTCGTAATAGATCGTCGCTTAATCCCGCACGTTTGATGCGGTCCAACGATTTCCTGGATTACTGACTGTAATCTTCGCGCTAAAACTTTCATATAAATTTTGTAATCCACATTTGTGAGTGCGATTGGCCGGTACGCTGTTACTTGTCGTAACTTCTCTGCTTCGTCAGTTTTGGAGATTAAGACAGTGTGTGATCTTGCATAAGACGGAGGCAATTCGTTAATTTCGTAAGCGTCATTAAACACTAACGTCAATATTGGCGCGATTCCACGCTTAAAATCTTTGTAAAACGCCGCACTTAACCCGTCCGGCCCTGGCGATTTACCAGGATTTAAATTGTCTATCGCCGTTTCTACCTCTGATTCGGTTATTGGCAGCTCTAACCTATCCTTCTGCTCATCGTTGAGTCGCGGCAGTGCCCCAAGGAACTTATCCTTAAACGTGTTCGTGTCGGCAACATGTAAAGCGAACAACGCCTGATAGTACTGAAAAAATGCACGCTTAATATGTTCGTTATCATCCGATAAGACGCCCCCCCATTCTATGTTGTCTATGTGATTTCGACGAGCGTGGGCTTTTTCAATTCCGAGCGCTCGTTTAGACGGCGTTTCCCCAGCAGCTACATGTTCCGCTCACGCCCGGACCAGCGCACCACGGTAAATCTCCTCTTCTATCACTTCAACTTTTCGTTTCGTTTTCCTAATGTCATCGATCCATTTACCTCGCGCTTCGCATTCTTTCTCGAGCAGTTTTGCAAGCATATACCTTAGATTACGTTCATTTAGTTTCTTCTCGTACGCCATGGAACAAGACCGCTCTATTGCTTTTATTTTAAGTTGTTCCTTACAAAGCTCCCACTGTTGCCATGTTTTCAGTTCTTTATTCGGCTCTATTTTGCCGATTTCTTCAATTACGGCACGGTTGAAAGCATCGTCTTTAATCAGCTTGTTATTTATCTTCCACAGTTCCCAGCTAAAAGCACTGCCACGTTTTTTTGCCCCAATCCCGCACTCTACTAAACAGTGGTCTGAGAAAGACACCGGCACTACTTGATAACTGTTGCATTTTGGAATCACGTCCAGCGTTACATAAATGCGGTCTAGACGGGCATGACTTGCACTCTGGAAATGCGTGTACTTCACACCACCCGCGCCTTGCATACACTCCGCCACATCCTCAAGGTTCCATTTGTCTATGATTTGCGACAGTACCTCAGTACTTGCGTCCCTGAACCCACGATCACTAGTCTTATCGCAAGCACTCAGGACACAGTTGAAGTCGCCCATGATAATCAGCTGTTTATCGAAACTGAGACGCTGCTCAACGCTTCTGAAGAAATCGACCCTTTCATGCACAACATTTGGTGCGTACAAACATAAAACACGCCATTCTGTATCGCTGGTGTGAAATCGACAGCAACACACCGACCTGACAAGCACGAGAAATCAGCATGCACGACCAGAGTCGGCAACTTCTTAATAAAAAGGACACAACCAGCAGATGTGCCAATGGCATGGCTTGCAATAGCATAGAATCTAGACGTGAAACGTCGCACCATGCTCCCGGTCTCTTCCTCACCGTGAACTTTACTGAGCCACGAGCTCGATGCTTCAAAGCGGTACAAAAGCGCCTCTAGTGAACGCGGTGTTGCCTTAGAAACGAGCTGTTTCTAAGGCTCAGGCGTGCGTCACTTGCTCAGGCGCACATTTCGTTGTCGCGCCGAACGCTGCGTTGCTCGACGCTCACCGCGTCCGATGCGGGGCGCGTAGTCGCTGCGCCGTAGCCCATAGAGGAGGCAACCTAAAGTTTGCCCGCCCGGCACCAGCGCCGAATGCTCCCCTAGCGGACCGATGGAAGTTTCGGGGGTCGTCGCTGCGCTGGCGCGCGCCCGTGTTCTGTACGGCGGGAGCGCTCGTGCGCGTGGTTCTTGCGATGCCGAGTGCGACCTCATCAGCCAGGAAAGGTGGCACGCAATACTGATGTGTTGTTGATTGCCACAGCAGCCTCGAAGACACGAAAGGTCGTACGCCGCCCGTGAAGTTCTACAGATTTCCTGGGAAGTGGTACGAGAAGGACAGACGACAAGCATGGATAGCTGCAGTGCGCCGAGTCAAGTAAGCCTCATACTTTCGCATTCGCGTGTAATATCTTGAAAGCGGAATAGTCATGTGCCTGTTTTTAGTGCACGGCCGTTTGTTTAGGCGTGTCGCGTTGTTGAATTGTGGTGGCATCCGCCGTTTGTTAGCGGTAAATGCATGCGTGTTGCGCCGCTAAGCTCGACGACGCGTGCTCGATTCCCAGCCACGGCGGCCGCATCTCGATAGGGGCAAAATGCAAGAACACCCTTGTTACCGTGTGCTTTGATTTTTGTGCACGTTGAAGAACCCCCCCGAGGTTAAAATTATCCCTGAGACTCCGCATTACAGCGGGCCTCATTATGATTTCGTGGTTCTGGCATGGTTTTGGCACTTGGAACCCCCGAATTTATTTGATTGCACTGTGCCTTCACTCGCGATCGGCATGGACGAGCTCAAGATAATTATTTCCCTTTTCCAAACGCTGCAACTTAAATTACTAGTTGTGCAGGTAACGAAAGGGGCCGCGCGCTACTTTTGTGTGGTAACAGACCGTATTTAATGCAAGCCGCGGTCGTCGCGTGCGTCGGGAAGCGGCAGATCGGAAAGCAGCAGCTCGAGTCGTGCGCGTTATTTTTGTTGTTTGCCTGCATGCTTTCTAAGTATCTAAGTGTGCAAGTATCATAACTTGTAGTGGTACCACTCTTGTAGAATAATATATGCACACAACCACAGGAACGTTACCTTTGCAAACATATTATTGAGAGTAATTTAATCCCCACAAAAAATAGGCACACATACTGTTTCATTTATATGCGGGCCGCATTTCGATGGGGGCGAAATGCGAAAACACCCGTGTGCTTAGATTTAGGTGCATGTTAAAGAACCCCAGGTGGTCGAAATTTCCGGAGTCCTCCACTACGGCGTGCCTCATAATCAGAAAGTGGTTTTGGCACGTAAAACCCCATAATTTAATTTTAATTTAAATTATAGGCGATGCAGATGGAAGTGGCGCCAAACAGACCAATGGCAATCACAACAGTCTTCTCAGCAGTCAGCACCACCGGGACATGTGCTTTCGTACTGCAGCGACGCAGCTCTTGAGCAGCAGCAAGACACGTGTGAAGCAGACTCCAGAACATGCCTTTGTAAAGTGACGGAACCGTCAAGAAGCAGCCCAATGGATCTGCAGTCATCGAGTAGTATGACAACAGAAGTTCCTGCTGCCAGTGTGACTTATGTTGCAATTGAAATAAAAGTGGCTAAATTTCTGAACATGGTGCGTACCTCTAACTCGACGTCATATACGATCTTGTCGGACACCTGTGACACGCACTTGGCTTTCACTCTCACATCACCGTCCACAATTTGTTCAAAGCCGTACACGTTCGGAAGCAGACGCTCCCCTATCGTGAGGTTGCCGCCACGAAAAAAAGCTGTCGGCGTCGGCAACCTTCTTGAAACCGCACGGCAATCTTTGCATCGCTGTTGCACAAGCAGGCGATCTGCCGCCGTCGAAAACGGAGCGCCGTGAGAACGAGCAGCGAAGAAAAGCGCGAACGGCACAATGCAAACAAAGCGGAGACTACGCCACGACGCGACCGCGCTGCTTGGCGTTTCCACATTGGGGGAGGCGCAGCAGCGCCGCCTAGCCATGGTTTTCTCGTCTATTGTCTTACACCCCTTGGCGGGTCGACGGGAACGCTGTCGCGTTCCACTCTTGAAGGCGAAGCTTAAGCGTCCTCCAATTTTTTTTTCGCTTTTGCTGAACCCCGCGTGGCCTTGGCGTGGAATCGTTTCATTATTCAGTAGAAATGATTGCGAACGACCTCTACAAGACTGCGCCGAATCTTTCAGGTGCAATTTTATAAAGAAAATGGAAGACGTCTTCTGAAATGATGAAATGTTTATTTTGCTCTATATAAATGCTCGTTCCGGGCTTCTGCACTCATCCAAAGTTGTGGCACCAGGTAAGCAGCAGTCATTGCCGTACGAAGCTCTACCGGATGCCATCCGCTGAAAGAAAGCAAATTACAAGCATGTATCATTTTGGTATATTGACCTAACAGGAGTATTGCGTATAGAGGCGAAACGTGCGTAAGTGGTGAATGAGCGGCATTACAGATAAATTCACTTTTACGTGCAGTCGACCAAGAAAGCTTACGGACCACGGCATCTCAGAAAATTCAAAATATACGAGCAGCCTTTAAAGGGACACTAAAGGTTACCAGAAACTCAAATTAAAGTGGTAGAGCAATGTTCTAGAACGTCTAAGGCGTCAATATAATCGCGAACAGAGCTTTAGTAACCGAGAAATTGAGGTAAATGCATAACACTATTTGAGACCCCCCAGCGACTTTCCGGTACTAGCCCGATGACGAAAGGACTCCTCATAATTTGTGTTACTAATACTCAACTACTCGTATTAAAAATATCATTTCATTCGATTATAAGACGGAAAAAAATGCTATTTGTCTACGTCTATTCGATTCTAAGAAAAAATAACATTTTGACGTTGCCCTTCAGTAGTATGGGTGTTCGAAAGGTTTCGTTTTCGCTCGAGTCTGCGCGCTCGACTCTGCGCCGCGCACGCTTTGGAGTTTCAGTAGTTTCGTTATCGCGTCGTGCTGTGAGGGTTCTGCTGGCTCGCGAAACTTTCATTTGGAACAAGCAGCGAGAATGCCACGTCCATGTGATGTCGTGGGAAGCCCTCGTTGCTTTCCCGCTCCGGAGAGCCGGTGTCGAGGCCGCCGTCGTAGTACGCAACGACGCCGGCAGTGCGAGCCCTCAGCAGCAGGTTGCGCTCGTCGGTGCTCAAATCGCTGAAGTTGAGCCCACCATCGCGAGCCAATCTGTCGGTGTCAGGCTCCATTCCGACGAGCGTCGAAGTTAGCGTCATAGAATGAAGTACCAGCTTATGGGCGTCTTGCGCTGGAGTTTGAGGTATAGTAGCGGCGCCTGGTGGCGGTGCGGGAAACGACATCTGGGTCGTGCCAGCTTGGGTCGTATTGAGCCCTGGCTGTGGCGAAGCACGTTTCTAGGCCGAGTTTTGCGTCGATTCGCACATTTTTATGCCCTGTTGCGAGTGCGAAAAGGCTCGTCGCTTCTCATAGACCACGCCGACCACGCTGCGAGCTCGCCGCAGCCTATAGTTTAACGAAAACGGACTCTCCGTGTGCCGTGGGACGTAATGTGGGACGTAATTCGTTTCTCCTTCCGCTAGCCACCATGCTCTCGCTTTCGCTCTGCTGTCGGCTCTGTTTCTGGCCGCGCGTTCGCGTTTTGCGCAGAAAAGCCGTAGCGCCGTCTGCGGACGCCGTTCTACTCACCGATGGCGCAACGTCACTATGAGACCATGATGTCAGTACTCTTCGATCGGAGTGCGGGCGATTTGAACTGCGCTAGAGGTACGCGGACGCTTCAGAACGCATTTTCTCTTAAAATAAGTCTCTCCTTGGCACGAAACAAGCGTTTCGACGTTTCTGTGGTGGTATTTCAACAGTCCACGTTGACTTAATAGTAACCTTTAGTGTCCCTTTAAAAGCAGCCAGTAAAATTGGGCATCACAACGTTGTTCGCATATGCCACAAAAGGCTGGAAATGGGAATAACAGGCTGTGTTTTGAGACTGAGGATATATTCAGCCTTTTGTCAGATCTCTTGGTCCGTAAACTTTTTTGGTCGACTGTACGTTCGCAGCAAGGACTCCTCCCAAACAATGCCATAAAATATGAAGAAAACATCCGATTTTCAAGCATCCCTCGCTTCCCGGGCATTATTTCCTGCACTTTAATAGCGCGAATACACGGGTGACTGCGCGTTTCCAAAACAACTTGGCCTCAGTCGACGCGATGGTACGCCAAGTACACAGAGGTGGCTAGAACACAGGCTCAGCCAGACCATGTTACACGCTCGTAGAATGACTTCTAGTCGCACTCAAGACAGATTCGTGGGTGCAAAGCCTGTTTTCAATCGCTTAGAATACATAGATATCAAGTTCTTGAGCTCCTCCGTGTTATCCTTTAAAAACGCGTCCTGCGGCGCAAGCAACACTCCCGTGTTATCACTCTCGGCAATAGCTCGTCGCGTTTTCGACAAGCGTGAGTACCGAAATAAGGTATATGTTGTTGCAGGGCTATAAAATGCGTCACAAGCTTGTCCCACTAAAATTCAGTACACGCAAAACTAACTCACTATGTCCGGCTTGCTTTTTTGCTAACAGCTTCAGAACGCCAGGCGCGGCGAGCATGCCTCAAGATATTCCAAAAAGTTACTAAATGGATTACAACACTTTTTCGGGTCAGAGAATGCGTCACCAGCTTCTACCAATAAGATTAATTACACGCGAAACTAACTGCGGCGCACAGCCGAGCTGCTTTTCGCTAACTGCGCCACTGACCGCGGCTACTGTGCTTGAAAACTACCCCCAAAAAAACCGAAATTAGTTACAATAATGTCTGGGGTCAGAGATAGCGCCAAAGCTTGTCCCGGTAAGATTCAGTACACGCGAAATTGCGTCACAAAGCCAGGTGCGGCAAGCGTGCCCAAAAACTACCGAAATAAGTTTTAATTATGCTTGGGATCAAAGAAAGCGTTGCAAACGTCTCCCAGTACGAATAATTAACTCAAATTAAGTAGGCTTGGATGGTGGAGCTGTTTTGCGATAACTGCGTCGCTATATAGGTTCAGTTTTGTGCAGTAAGCCTAAATGTGCTTGAAGTGCGTCACGGACTGTCAAACAAAATTTCTTACCTTGTTGTAGTCCAGTAGTGCATCTGTGCCGTGCCGAAATGCAGACGGAACACAAAAGAACGCCGGAACCTAAAAAACGGACTACATCCAAAAAAGACGGGTCACCGAGCACGCGAGCTTCACATGCGCAGCCGGCCTCGCTCACTCCTGCGGCTTGTCTGGCGCGTGAGGCAAGGTAAATATACCTGGTAGCGAAGCTTCCATAGGAGCCCATACGTTCAAAACGTGGCGGTCCATCGGCGGTTCATGGGGCTTAGCACCATCTGTATGTGGTGGGAACACTTGCGGCGGAAGAAAAAATGATGTGACGCCATGTCCGTTATAAGCAGAAGTGACATCATTTTGTTCTCGAAGGCGCGAAATTTGTTTTGTTGGCCTGCTTTTGGAGCTATATATTCAGATGCCCCGCCATTCGACTTGATGGGCGTTTAGAGCTTCCAGCGCGGAAAACGATACAGGAAAAGCTGCCCGTACGGTTGTCGAAATCGCACCCCTGGACAGAACGTACTTTCCTTCGAGGCCGACGAAAGGTTTAGGTGTAGAGTGCTGATCCAATCGTCGGACGCCAAGCCCATCGGCCGGCGTAGTCGCTCGAGAACAACTACACAATTATCTGGGGGTCGTAACTCACTACTTTTGACTGCACAGATTAGGAAGCGATGAAGCTACCCGTGCAGAACGTGCAGCGGTGGCGTAGAGGTAGAACACCCGCCTCGCGTGCAAGAGGTCGGTGGTTCGAATCCCGGGCCCAGCAATTTTCCACGGGATTAAAAAAAATCCGCGTGTTCATAAAATTGCGCAAACAGGCCTCGCGTGCGGCGTGATCCCGGTGACCAGAACCGGTAACGCACTCCCTCACCAGAGCAGGATTTGCCACCCTGGTGCAGTACTTGGCCACAACCTCCTTTATGAACACAACAATCAAACCCCGGCCCTCAGTCCCCAGCAGCTGCGAAGCAACTGACCACGGCGGCGGTCAGACCTGCGACGCAGCAGAGGGTGGTAAGAATCGCTGGCTCCGGATAGGCCGCCGTTGGAATATGAACCTGGCAACGTTCAACGCTAGAACGGTATCTAGTGAGGCGAGTCTAGCAGTAGCTCCGGAAGAGGACCTTAGTGTTGAAGCAATGAACGACACTCTTGTGGGCATCGTTAAGGGGTGTGCAATGGAAGTCGGTGGTAACTGCGTTAGGCAGGATACCAGCAAACTATGGCAGGAGACGAAAGATCTGATCAAGAAACGCCAATGTATGTAAGCATCTAACCCTACAGCTAGAATAGAACCGGCAGAACTTTCGAAGTTAATCAACAAGCGTAAGACACCTGACATAAAGAAGTATAATATGGATAGAATTGAACATGCTCTCAGGAACGGAGGAAGCCTAAAAACAGTGAAGAAGAAACTAGGAATTGGCAAGAATCAGATGTATGCATTAAGAGACAAAGCCGGCAATATCATTACTAATATGGATGAGATAGTTCAAGTGGCTGAGGATTTCTATAGAGATTTATACAGTACCAGTGGCACCCTCGACGATAATGGAAGAGAAATTATTCCAGAGGAATTCGAAATCCCAAAGGTAACGCCGGAAGAAGTAAAGAAAGCCTTGGGAGACATGCAAAGGGGGAAGGCAGCTGGGGAGGATCAGGTAACAACAGATTTGTTGAAGGATGGTGGACAGATTGTACTAGAAAAACTGGCCACCCTGTATACGCAATGCCTCATGACCACGAGCGTACCGGAATCTTGGAAGAACGCTAACATAATCCTAATCCATAAGAAAGGGGACGCCAAAGACTTGAAAAATTATAGACCGATCAGCTTACTGTCCGTTGCCTACAATCTATTTACTTAGGTAATCGCAAATAGAATCAGGAACACCTTAGACTTCTGGCAAGCAAAGGACCAGGCAAGATTCCGTAAAGGCTACTCAACAATAGATCATATTCACACTATCAATCAGGTGATAGAGAAATGTGCGGAATATAACCAACCCTTATATATAGCTTTCATTGATTACGAGAAAGCGTTTGATTCTGTCGAAACCTCAGCAGTCATAGGGGCATTACGGAATCAGGGTGTAGACGAGCCGTATGTAAAAATACTGAAAGATATCTATAGCGGCTCCACAGCCACCGTAGTCCTCCATAAAGCAAGCTACAAAATCCCAATAAAGAAATGCGTCAGGCAGGGAGATACAATATCTCCGATGCTATTCACAGCGTGTTTACAGGAGGTATTCAGAGACCTGGATTGGGAAGAATTGGGGATAAAAGTAAATGGAGAATACCTTAGTAACTTGCGATTCGCTGATGATATTGCCTTGCTTAGTAACTCAGGGGACCAATTGCAATGCATGCTCACTGACCTGGAGAGGCAAAGCAGAAGAGTGGGCCTAAAAATTAATCTGCAGAAAACTAAAGTAATGCTTAACAGTCTAAGAAGAGAACAGCAATTTACAATAGGCAGCGAGGCACTGGAAGTCGCAAGGGAATACATCTACTTAGGGCAGGTAGTGACGGCGGATCCGGATCATGAGACAGAAATAATCAGAAGAATAAGAAGTTTGCAGGGACGGCATGACCACAATTAGTACATGACCGGGGTTGTTGGAGAAGTATGGGAGAGGCCTTTGCCCTGCAGTGGGCGTAACCAGGCTGATGATGATGATGATGAACAGCTATGTCTTACCAGTACTAACGTATGGGGCAGAAACCCCGAGGCTTAAGAAAAGCGTTCTACTTAAATTGAGGACGACGCAATGAGCTATGAGAAAAAGAATGATAGATGTAACGTTAAGGGATAAGGAAAGACCTGATTGGATGAGGGAACAAACGCGAGTTGATGACATCTTCATTGAAATCAAGAAAAAGAATTTTGCATAGGCAGGACATGTAATGAGAAGGGAAGATAACCGATGGTCATTAAGGGTTACGGACTGGATCCCAAGGGAAGGGAAGCGTAGCAGGGGGCGGCAGAAAGTTAGGTGGGCGGATGAGATTAAGAAGTTTGCAGGCATGGCATGGCCACAATTAGTACATGACCGGGGTTGTTGGAGAAGTATGGGAGAGGCCTTTGCCCTGCAGTGGGCGTAACCAGGCTGATGATGATGATGATGAAGCTACCCGCGCCTCCAAATTCAGACAAACTTCGACAAGCAAGAAAGCACAAACTGTTAGAGGGGCGTATTTCAGCAGGTGAACTTTACGAGTGCGCCTTTCTGCCCATTTCAAGACGTGCATTGCATTGCGAGTGATAATGGCGTCAACGCTTCCTCTAACGATGGGCGCTGAAAATAAATGCATTTATTAATAATAATAAAATGGAATAAACTTGAATTTCCTAACTGGTCAGGAATATATAAAATTGACCAGGAATTTTATTTTCGTTGCATGAATCTAACTGTGTCTCACTTGAATAAAAAAAAAACGCTTTTTTCTTTCCCAATGTTTGTTCCTTCCAAACATAGTTGTGCTTCAATCGCTGATCCCATAACCCCCCTAGCTGATGTCGGTGACAATCTGTACTGAACCGCTTTTCGCCCGAAGCTTCGCGACCTATTTGGATCGACCTTGCATTACGTATGCACGGGCGTCTGGCGTACCGCTAGCTTGTTGCTAGGCAACGCAACAAAAATAATTTGCAACGTAGAAGTTCATTTACACGCAAAACTTTTTCACTTTTAGTGAGAAAGAATAAAAACAATGTTGTCTGTAAGTTTATTTCACATTCTTTTTTTCTGATGCTCGCGTCAACTAACGGATGGAGTTGAAACTAGGCGTGACGTGTTTCCTGTTGCCAGTTTTTGAAGAGTGTCCCCGTTTGTTGAATTTCTTTTTCTATGCGAGTACTGCGAATGTAAGCTATGGTGTTTTACGCAGAGGTGCAAGTTGGCTTTGCTGCAGTGCGTTTTCGGCGCTAACGGACAAATCAGTGAGACATGGAAAGCTTCGCTTAAATAAACATCGGTGTTCCACATAAAGTACGTATCATCCACAATAGTAGCCCATTTGCTATGGCATTGCACTTCGGTGCTTCAGGTCGTGAGTTCGTTCCTAGCTGCGGCAACTGCGTTTCTATGCGTGCGAAATAGAAAATGCTGCATTACATTAATGTACCGCAGGTGGTCAAAGTTAATCTGGAGTCCTCCACTATGGCGTACCTCATAATCATATCGCGGTCTTGGCACGTCATACCCCTCAATATAATTAAATTATTCCACGGCATGTTGCCCGATGTTTAAAAAAGTTGCACTTTCGCACAAAAGCAAAACAATAATTGCCATAGGTAGCTATTAGACACTGATACGCAGTGTGGTTAGTAGTTTTATGAGCTGCTTAATCTGATTTAAGTAGTCACTCAATACATAAATTAACAAGCAGGGTTTGACGCGCGCATAAGCAAATATGAACACATCTCACTCGATCACCTCGGACACTCGCCGTCATAACGTTGACGTGGTGAGGAGTGGCAGCGGCGAGCGAATTAGCTTTCGCGGAGGGCTACCGCTTCAACGCTGAGCAGGCGCACGAGAACACAGCGCACACGAAGCCGTCAGCCATTTAGGGTCGTCTAGCCTTCGGACCCTCTGCTCAATACCTTCAAGATAGGATGCACGCGACCTCGCTTAGCCGCGTAATGCGCAGCTGGAATTGAAGCGGAGACGCTCTACGCTGCCCAGTCACCCCTCGCCCCCCTTCCCCACCGCAATCCAAGCGTTGGCACCATTCCCGCCTTTCCCCTTTGCGCGGGCGATGAAACGCTACCGGAACAAGCCTCCGTCTTTCTCGGCTCTCTCTCGCGTGCTTCCCTCACACCTACAGCATATGGCCCGTGGCGGGGATCTTATCCTACTTGGACTTTGTAAGGAACCTCATGGCGATGCCGACAATGCCGGCGGAAATTCGCCTGGAGGGTCCACGTAACTGCTATCGTAATAAAACAAAAATTGGTGACCCACCTCTGAATGTAGTGCTCCTCCAGTTTGTCGAAGCGCGATGGAAATCCCATTCTTCGCATGAAGCTCGTGATGTTCGGGTTAGACTGCCTGCACGCGACACGAGACATTATCAAGACGTTTTTGCACATCACCCTCCAGCACAAATATTCATGAGTTTTCAGATGTCTTCAGAAATAGTCAATTTGTTGCATGAAAACGTTGGACAATTTTTGAAGACGATGATCAGGAATTTCTTATCAGTGAGTCGTTGTTCAGAAAAATAGGTTTCTTGTTCCCCAGCTGGCGCAGATGGGCTATATTGCATCGTCTGCAAAGATAGCTTATCATAATCGTCTTTTAGGCAAAACCGGCCGTTTAGGATGCATCATAATATTGACGAGTATACTTTGATAAACTATGCATCTGCACAACGGTCATTTAAGGACTATGTCTAGCTGAAACTAACCATCAACAAATAACACTCACGTTAAAATTTTATTGGCATTTCACCGGCACTGCTGTGGCAGAGAATGCTCTAGCGGTAAAAAAAAGGTGATTGCGAAGAGGCCACAATGAATATGGAAACTGATATGAGAGGGAATGTAGAGATGTCACCATAATTTTTGCGACACCTGCACATGCAAATCGCTTCCCTTCGGATATCATTGCAGGGATTCTCAGTGCGAACATGGTTCCGTACACAACATGGCATTATTATTTGAATTGCTGTTGGCTGGTCTGTTCCGTCATGAAATTATTAATTAGCCAATTTTTTTCTGTGAAAAGCAAAACAAGCATACGTTTTATTTAACGAAAAAGATTTGTTTCACGCACATATTCGTGCCAAGTCACTTAAGGAGCTCTACTTCTAAACCTAATATACAAAAATGAATGTGGCGTGCAACGCAAATGTATTAATTGAGAAAGCATTATTGTGCCTCGAAGAAAGCACACGTCGGCTTATAGCGGCGCTTCTAACGACGGGAATTTGTAAAGCAATATACCTGAGATAAAACTTTGAAAGTACGTTTCTGACCACATTATATAAAGACATGTACAATCTCTTGAAATCAGTTTGCTGCCTAATATGCATATTCCAGATTTGTGCACGTACGTATAAGCACTATAACTAGACCAGCCCGCCATTTTTCTTTATTCTAGTTATGCTTGTTGTGCTACTAATGTCATATATATATATATATATATATATATATATATATATATATATATATATATATATATATATATATATATATATATTATCCCAGTTGAAAAGGACCAACAGAGGTAGCCTTGAGTACTACAGAAATTTTTGTTGTACAACAGGATTTTTCTGTAGTAACTAGAGATTCCTGATGGAGCGACAGACTTTTCTGATGTACAACAGACATTTCTTGTTGTGACTACAGAAGTACACTCTGTCGTATGTCTGTTGTTACTACAGAAAGCTGAAGCTCTACAACAGATTTTTGTAGTACTACAGAAAAATTTGTCATCACAACAGGTACCCTGTTGTGCCAGCAGAAATGTTCCTAAAGTAACCCGACAAACTTCTGTAGCGCTACAGAGAGCTGTTGAAATACTACAGAAAGCTATTGTGGCAACAGACCCCCTATTGTCACAACAGAAGTGTTCCTGAAGTAATGCGGCCAACTTCTGTTGTACTACAGAGAACTGTTGTACGACGGAAACCTATCGTCGCAACATGTACGCAATGATGACAACCAAAGTGCACTGACATTATGCGATGCGACAAGCTTCTGTAATATGCTAATCGAATTAGGACTCAAGGTTGTTTCAGTTTGCCAACTTGCACAGGGATGTCACTCATTCTTAGTAGGCAGCTAATTTATTCCGTAGGTTAAGTAAGGAATAAATATCAGCAAGTCCGGGATCTGTATGAAAAGCCAGCGCGCCAACTTTCCGAGGCATATGACTTCTGTCTGAATTTTTGCAAAACTTTAGTCATATATTCACGGTAGTGCTGATCATACCCGTAATGTAATACTGAAATACACGAACGCAATAATCTAATTGATTAACTATCGATGTCAGTTCCTTTTTATGGGATTTTACGTGCCAAAACAACTTTCTTATGATGAGACACCCCGTTGGGGACGACTTCGGAAATTTCGAGCACCTGCGGTTCTTTAACGTGCACATAAATCCAAGTACACGGGTGTTTTCGCATTTAGCCCCCATCGATATGTGGCCGCCATGGCCGGGATTCAATCCTGCGACCTCGTGCTGAGCAGCCCAACACCATAGTCACTGAGTAACCACGGCGGGTGATGTCAGTTCCTGCAAAATAAAAGTGTGCATCGAATTCTCGGCCACTTGCAGTGAAATTAAGCTGAATATGCATGGCGTTCCAAATGTATCGAATGGATAAGACGAAGCATTGAGCAAGAAAAAGTTCTAGGCGTATGGCACTCCGATATATATGCCAGACTCATGCACACAACACACCGAAGCTTCACGAGCGAACTGCCACGCGATTTTTGAGAAGTTTAGCAGGAGTCTGTTTGCTGACTGTTTTTAGTGATGAATCATTACCGATGTCCTGACCGCACGACGACTTCATGGCGCCTACATAGGCAGCGTTGCAGAACACTGCCGTGGTCTTTCTCCGCGGCAGCCGAAGAAGCTCATAGCTGACATTTAACAGGGCCAAAGCTGCCCACCACAATGTAGTCCCGGTTACGAAAGCGGTAGCGGCTTCGGTCTACAGGAGATATCGGCTACAATGTCTGCTCACCTCCATCCACCCGGACCTCCAGAAGAGATCGCTCCACGCTCATGCGCTTGCAGGCTGGCTGCACCTGGACTGCTGCTCGGCTGTACGCCAGGGGTCGCGCCGCGTCACCTGCCTGCAAGAGGTGCGGGAACTCCGACGCTCTGGAGCAACTTCTCTGTGCATGCCCACACTTGGCGCCCGAACGATCCATAGTGATCAGCACATACATACGCCACAGCCTTTCAGCAGCAACAGAGACTGGCTTGATGTTCCCAGTGTGTCCTCGGCTCCCCTAATTGCGAAAGCGGCTGGAGTTTGTGGATTTCGCTGGGAATCGCCACACTGTCAGCGCCAGCTACAACGCTGGCCACTTTGCTGAGGACTACCACCTGTCGCGTATAGTGGAGTCTATAAGGCCTCATCTTCCCTCTTTCTCTATGCTCTTTCACGTCCATCTCCTCTGACGACGCTTCGCCGTGCACCATCATGGGTTGCAGAATCAAGCGTCTTTCCCTTCTTTAGACGTGGAGGTGGCGGCACAACATGACGTGAAAAACAAAAATTGCCAGTTCAGATGGAAGGGCGGTGCACCGAATGAGATAGGAAACGTCGCGAACGCACGCGACAGCGAGTGTTCTAAAAATAGGCGGGTCCGACTGATGCAAACACGACGTACGCCTTTCTGGCAAAATTTCTGGCGCCCGAGAGTCAACTCGGACACCACTTGAAATTTTCGAGTTTAGTTTTGGACCAACATCTTACCTGGTACGGCCTTATTCTTTAGACTTAAAAAAGAGAGAAAGAGAGAGAGAACAAGGTTAGAAAAGGCAAGGAGGTCAACCAGACGAGCACTGAGTTTGCTACCCTATCCTGGCCATAAGGGAAAGGAGGAGTACAAATAGGAAAAGAAGGAGCCAGTGAGCACTGAGAGCATGTGGGATGATGCAAAGGGACACTATATAAGCGGTCTCTTAAACCGGTGCACTTCAAGTAGTGTACTAGTGCGCGAATCGCATTTAGTGCTAGTGACGCGCGTGGCCACGGTCCAATCGAGTATCTTTGACTGACACAACGGCCTGGAGTCTAGTCGGTTTAAGGTTGCCCTGAGAGAGAGGCGTTGTACGTTGTAGTGTGGACAGGTGCACAATAGAGGTTCGATGGTCTCCTCGCACCTACAGGTGTCGCACATCGGGCTGTCGGCGATTTTTATACGATTGGTGTAAACGTTCGTCAACGAACGCCCCTCCCAGCCACAAGCGGCACAGCAAGGTGGTTTCACCGCGGGAAAGGCAAGATGTCAGTTGTAGCCATAGCAATGGGCCCAGCTGGTGCATTTCGCAATTGAATTCACTTCAATTACGGAATGCTTGTGACTTTTCTGCGTGCAAGCAGACGAAGTTCCCTGGCAGCGTCCATCCGCGCCAAAGGTACTCGACGCGTCTGGGCGTCTTCGCGGGCAGACCGGGCAGCCCTGTCAGAAAAGCCGCTGCTGACGATGGCACAGGGAGGAGGCATTTACTGAAAGATTATCTTGGTGCCATATTTCCAGTGCATGGTAGTGTACTTCCTTGATGCCGGATATCGTCTGATCGTAAGTTTTGTGATGCAAAGAAGATTTCATATTGCCTTAGAGTTACAAAATATGAACCATTTCTGTGCCGGCTCTTCGGTGACGTAGATCATAGCGGCATGTAGGGTGGAAGGTCGTTGTGAACGCTCACCTTGGTTAAACTCATGTGGGAATTCTTTTTGTTTGGTTTAAGTGCGTGCTTGCTCGACTTCTCTGTGGCCTACTCTGTGTTTGTGTATCTGTTGCATTGCAGTGTGTTGTTGGCTCGCAACCGGGCCGCTTCCAGAGAGCGCCTGCTTTGGGGAGACGCTGGGCGGACGCTGTTCGGCGAAAAAGGGAGGGGCAGGGGTTCTCGCGCACTGCTTCTACAGCGAGCCGCTGTAGTGGCATCTGTAGAAGGGAGTCTTTGGGGAGTGCCTGGGTCAGGCCGAGGCGGCGCGGGCGGCTCGGGTGCTAAGAGCGGCGGCCACCGCCGGTGCGAGTTACGCAGCCTGGAAACATGGTCCCGTGGCTGGGGGTGAGCATGTGCGCGGGCGCGCGTTCAGTGTGGTCTGAGACGTGAGAGACAACGGGCCGATCTCGTCATGTGTCCTATCGAAGCGACGGACTGCTCCGAGGCCTTTGTTCAGCCTCATTCGTTAGTATTAACTCGTTTACCTGGTTTAGTATATTGGGAGAGGTTCCACTGCGGTCTATGACGTGAGAGACAACGGACCGATCTCGTCATGTGCCCAGTCGGAGCGACGGACTGCTCCGCGGCCTTTGCTCACCCGCATTCGTTAGTATGAGCTCGTTTACCTGGCTTAGTATATACGGAGAGGTTCCACTGTGGTCTGAGACGTGAGAGACAACGGACCGATCTCGTCATGTGCCCGATGGGAGCGACGGACTGCTCCGCGGCCTTTGCTCACCCGCATTCGTTAATATGAACTCGTTTTCCTTGTTTAGAGGTTCCAGTGTGGTCTGAGACTTAAGAGACAACGGACCGATCTCACGAATTGCCCGATCAGAGCGACGGACTGCCCCGAGGCTTTTGTTCAGCCGCATTCGTTAATGTGAACCTTCATTCCTTGTTGAATATATACACACTGTAACCGCTAGTGTCTGCCTGTAAATCAGTTCAAATTATTGACATCTGTACTGAAGGCGCTGGGCAGTGGGCATGGTGCTGGTGTGCTGGTGTCAGAGAAGAAGGCAACGAGAAGTGCTGGCTTCCCCGTTACGATATAGCGCCGACCTGTTTAAGCCTACCGCTGCAACCTATAACTAGTGCTGTTGGGCGAACACCCCCGTTGCACATCCAGCATCTTTAGTGCCGGAATACCGAAGCACAGAACAGTGCAGAGGCTTAGGAAGAGTCGAGAGCGAACTAAAACACCAAGAAAGAAGAACCCAGCGGAGGGAGAAAGGAGAAAAACTTGCTGAGGGCTGCAAGTTCTGGAGACTTACTTGAAGTCATGTGTGACAATTTGAATTTTACTGTAACCTGCGTGGCTCGAACGACGAATCTGGCAGTTGTGGGGGAAAAAATAAGGGCGGTAAGAGCTCTATCGTATATGAAATGTATGTATCCATTGAATGTGAAACTCTCGATACCTAAGGAATTAGCAGAATCAATATTAACATATGACATCACTCTCTATGGCTGCTGTTCTGAAAAAACAAACACAACATTAATGCGTAAGTAAAAGAATAGTAAAACGCATAAATTATGGGGCTGCACTACACTAAGTTAGTATAAAATAGAAATGATATAGGGGACAATGAGAAACTTTGTGCATTCACAGAAAGTTCTTTCGTGGAAGAGCAGAAGGAAGATGAGTCACTGGGCAATGCTTCGTGCCAGGCGGAAGAGGGTTCGCACGGCATAGTAACCAATGGTCAGTTGCTTTATGACAGGAAGCAATTAGATGGGAAACAGTGCCTTCAATTAGTAGTACCAAAGTAGCGCCGAGCCGAAGTGTTAGAGATAGCATACGACAGTCCTTGCGGTGGTCATTTCTCAGAAAAAAAAGACAAAAAACTGCATTAAAGAGGCCATCATTTTGGCCATCATTGGGGTCTGATGTGAAGCGTCATTGCCAGAGTTGTCAAGGGCATCATGTTAATGCGCGTAAGGTGAAAACCGGCCAGGTGCCCATAACGCCGCTTATCAGACCGCAGACACCTTTTGAGGTAATTTACCTTGACTGCATAGACCCCCTTGAGCCAGCGTCGTCACGCTGCCATAAATGTGCTTTAAGTGTGGTGTATCTTTGTACTCGCTGGGTAGGAGCAATTCTACAGCGGTCTTTAACAGCCAAGACACCTTGTGAAGCTTTAATAGATGTGTTTGGTCGATGTGGAACGCCAGAACTGATATGTAGCGACCAAGAGACAAATTTCGCTCGAAATTTACCAAGGAGCTAATGGATAGATCAGGTGTAAAAAAGGTTCGCGATGCCTGACCACCTGCAAAGTAATGGTATCGTTGAACTATGAAAAGGTACCTCCAAACGTATGCTGCAGCACGTAACCGGGACGCACGGAAGAGATTGGGACCGCTACGTACCTTGCTTGCTGTGGGCGTATCGCGAAGTGGCGCACGACATCACTGGAAAGTTACCATTCGAACAAATGTATGGTCATGCACCAAATGGGCCCCTCAGCATTCTATGTAAAGCGTAGACCGGTGAGTGCACCACCCTGGTAAGACTAAGATAATCTAGCAGCGGTGTATCTAAAGGAGCGCCGGGAACAGATGAGCAATGCTGCAAACGTTGTACAATAGCGTAGAAGCGAAATGCAGAAACTTTATACACAGATGTATAGCCTGCGATCGAACCAGAAAGAGTTTTCGACAGGGGAACAGGTCCTCGCCATGCAAAGTGAGGTCGGCAGCAAACTGCAACCAAAGTGGCAGGGACCCTTAGTCGTGAAAAGAGAACGCGGACAGACAGTTACGTGTTACAGGATACCAGGGATGCTGAGAGGCCGGTCCATGCTAATAAGCTATTACACTATTACGTGCGAGCTAGTAATGTAGGTGTGCTATTCGAGGCCCACGCAGTGTTTGAGAACATCAATATAGCACCGCACACTGCGAAGCCGAGTGGCCGATTTCCTCTAGCTGCAGAGAGAAGTGACCTATGTCCTGACCTGAAGCAAGAACTCAGTGTTGCTCTGGATGAGTATAGGGCCGTGATGTCGGACCGGCTTGGCCGAAGAAAGTTTGGTGAGCACAAAATCATTTGGTTACGCGGTGCTAAGCAGGCACGACCACATAGTACAGGGTACCAATGGCCTTGAGGGCTGAAGTTGAAAGGCCAATGCAAGAGTTGCTGGCGTGGGTCTTTATCTACCCAGTGCAGAGAACGTATGCCAATCCAGTGGTGTGCGCAGTTCAACAGCACGGATCCATCAGAATATGTGTAGATTACTGGAACTTAAACGCCATCACAGAACCTGACCAATTTCCCATCGGAAATGTGACCGAGCTCTTGTACTCTATAGCCAAGGCAAAATACATATCTGTGGTAGATATTACCCGTGGGTATTCGTAAATACCGCTTGACAAAGAATCGCAAAGGCTGACAGCGTTCTTAACAACCAGCGGCTTCTATGCGTGGGAGGTTATGCCTTACGGACTACGCAATTCTGCGGCAACCTTCCAGCGAGTAGTCCACGAGTTACTCCGCAATCATCGTCAGTATGCTTGTGTATACATTGACCACCTAGCCATATTTACCGACACGTGCCAAGATCACATGCATCACGTGCGGGCAGTATTAAGAGCAATTTAGGATGCAGACCACATGGTAAACTTGGTAAAATGGAAATTTGCGCAGCCACAGGTTAAGTATCTCGCAAACGTAATGGGATCAGGTGCACATGCTCGAGGCTCTGATAAGGTACGCGCTGCCCAGCAACTGAGGCCGCCTAAGGCAAAACGTGAACTGAGGAGTGTCCTCTGGCTTCTCAACTTCTATCGAGACTATGTTCCTAGCCATTCAAGACAAGTCTTGCCACTGACAGGAATGACAAACCGAAGCGTTCCGAACACACTGCTGTGGAACTCGGAGGTACAGGGTGTGTTCAACTCAGTTATGCCCTCGCATCAATTCATGAGTTGACAGCACCACAGCCAGGCGAAGCTTTTCGTTTGGACAGGCGCGTCGGAAGTTGCAGTTGGCGCTTTCCTCTCCCAAAAGTAGGTCGAATCGAATGACCAGTCGCATTTCTTAGTAAGAAGTTGGCCCATCGCAACAAAATTGCTCCACGGTTGAGCGCGAGCCGTTGGAATTGTTTGGGCGCTAGAGTAGTTTGGGTACATGGCTATTTGTCACAAAAATCAAAATAATGACTGACCATGATCCTTTTCAATCTCGCGCGGCCCCCTCCAGTGCTAGGCTAATGCGCTGGGTATTGGCGATCTAAATGTACGACATCGAAATCGTTCACATCAGAGGTGCACTGAACAAGGCACTGATCAAGCACTGAAAGCACAGAACAAGGCTGCTGATTCACTTTCACGTCTCGGATGATCATTCGGGATGTGCTATATATTTGTGCAGTCAGTGGGCTGTTATGCTTGGCTCAGACGGGTATATTATCTGATATTTAGCCATTGAACTAGTTTCCCTATATCGAATCACCCTGCAGGATTTTGTTTCGCTTGTTCAGAGACAAGTGTTAAACGTCGTTTTATGGTTGCTCTGACAGATGAATATTTTGTGTATAATGTCGAAATGTCTTCTTTAGCATGTGGCATTCATTTGCCGGTACGATCTATCGAGGTTAGGATATAACTGACATTGATTCCGTAGCTCCCTTTGAGTGGGCTGTGGGAGACCTTGCGGAGCACAGAGTGGGTCTCGCGTGTTCGGACAATCACGATGTGGAGTGGTGACTGTGAGAGACACTACGCAACAGGACGATTGAAACTATGTTGCGTTTAAGTGTCTTGTGACAGAGGAGTCAAGCCCACACGAACTTATCGAGACTGTTGATTGCCTCGCGGAGTGCTTCATAATTGTTTTTGCGTTGGTAGGATGGCGAGGCTTTGTTTATTAATGCGAATGTCAAGTATACTGCAATATAAGCATAGCCATATGTGTTGCTCTTCAGCATTATTACGTGAAGTTATCATTTTGTGTGTGAAATGGAGATCGGTCCCGTGCGCCGGAAAACGACTGATTTAAATTTTGTCGGAGCAATTTTTTTATCATGTTACGTAAACATCGAGTGTCCAGTAACACTCTTAAGAGGGGTGGAGAAAGTTTGAGGCTATGGAGTGGCTGTTGTTGTGTTGCACAGTTTATGCGAGTGCAGCAAAGCGCAGAGACATTTCAAACGCTGCTGTATCAGCCAATGACCGGAAACGAAGGACGCGGTTCGGCTCCGCAAAGAGGGGACGTGGGAGGCACCAAGGCATGGAAAGAAGCACGGCTTAGTGGTTGCGCCGTAGAGGAGCCGTCAAGTATGCACTCTCGCTCGGAGCAAAAGGGAAAACGGTCCGAGCTGAATGGGAGCGTTCGTGGAGACGGGCATGAAGAGGTAGAGGTATGCTTGAGGTCACCGCTAACGTCCATGCTCTTTCCACATGTCCGGTTCACCTTTTCGGTCACGAATGCGCTTTGTTTGTGGGCCTCGCCGCCAGAAGGGGAAGCATAGTCACGGAAAGTAGGCGACGCGTCAGATGCCCATCCTGTTTTAGTGTTTGGCATACGTGCGTGCCTTTTGAGAATGCGTTGCGAAATAGCGGTATTTCTACGACCACTTAGCCGGCTACGACCGATGAATGCTTTTGTGTGCGATCGCATTTGGGTCCTCATAACGGTGTTTGGAGCGTTCAAGCAAAGCGGCCCACAGCTGCATGGAGGATAGGGCAGCCCATTGTCCAGCACACATGCCGTCAATAAGCCGTGGTTTCGTGGAAACATTCTCGCAGCTCGCGTGGCGGCCACTTTCAGGAGAAAAGGAGAGAATACCAAACCGATACTCGAAGCCTAACGAAGGGGGGAGGAGGATGATACGTGTCTTTGAGCAAAGCTATCCTCTTGCGTGTTGTAAAGGGTGCCACTATTTCCACTAATGCCATGTGCGTCACGAAGGCAGTGCTATTGGTAGGAATAGTGTGAACCTGCCTGCGTGATAGGCTGGTTTGTGACTCTTGCGCAATTGAGGGCTTAAGTAGTCATGTTTTGTTTGTGTGGGAAGGAGCGGACGTTCGGACTTGGACCGGGACAGACGCCTTGGCATTTCTACAAAGCGTCTCTTTACCGGACAACGGCTCTTCCTTCTCGCTGCCACCGTGCACTCGAGCCATTGAGGGGCGCCGACTTCGCACCTTAAACACCTTCCCTCCCTAAAGGGACACTAAAGGTTACTATTAAGTCAACGTGGACTGTTGAAATACCATCACAGAAACCTCGAAACGCTTGTTTCGTGCCAAGGAGAGACTTATTTTAAGAGAAAATGCGTTCTGAAGTGTCCGCGTACCTCTAGCGCAGTTCAAATCGCCCGCCCTCCGATCGAGGAGTACTGACATCATGGTCTCATAGTGACGTTGCGCCATCGGTGAGTAGAACGGCGTCCGCAGACGGCGCTACGGCTTTTCTGCGCAAAACGCAAACGCGCGGCCAGAAACAGAGCCAAGACAGAGCCGACAGCAGAGCGAAAGCGGGAGTATGGTGGCTAGCGGAAGGAGAAACGAATTACGTCCCACATTACGTCCCACGGTACACGGAGCGTCCGTTTTCGTTAAACTATAGGCTGCGGCGAGCTCGCAGCGTGGTCGGCGTGGTCTGTGAGAAGTGGCGAGCCTTTTCGCACTCACAACAGGGCATAAAAAAGTGCGAATCGACGCAAAACTCGGCCTAGAAACGTGCTTCGCCACAGCCAGGGCTCAATACGACCCAAGCTGGCACGACCCAGATGTCGTTTCCCGCACCGCCACCAGGCACCGCTACTATACCTCAAACTCCAGCGCAAGACGCCCATAAGCTGGTACTTCATTCTATGACGCAAACTTCGGCGCACGTCGCAATGGACCCTGACACCGACAGATTGGCTCGCGATGGTGGGCTCAACTTCAGCGATTTCAGCACCGGTGAGCGCGACCTGCGGCTGAGGGCTCGCACTGCCGGCGTCGTTGCGTACTACGACGGCGGCCTCGACACCGGCTCTCCGGAGCGGGAAAGCAACGAGGGCTTCCCACGACATCACATGTACGTGGCATTCTCGCTGCTTGTTCAAAATGAAAGTTTCGCGAGCCAGCAGAACCCTCACAGCACGACGCGATCACGAAACTACTGAAACTCTAAAGCGTGCGCGGCGCAGAGTCGAGCGCGCAGAGTCGAGCGAAAACGAAACCGTTCGATCACCCATACTACTCAAGGGTAACGTCAAAATGTTATTTTTTCTTTGAATCGAATAGACGTCGACAAGTAGCATTTTTTTTTCGTTTTATAATCGAATGAAATATTTTTAATACGAGTAGTTGAGTATTAGTAACACAAATTATGAGGAGTCCTTTCGTCATTGGGCTAGTACCGGAATGTCGCTGGGGGGTCTCAAATCGTGTCATGCATTTACCTCAATTTCTCGGTTACTGAAGGTCTGTTCGCGATTATATTGATGCCTTAGACGTTCTAGAACATTGCTCTACCACTTTAACTTGAGTTTCTGGTAACCTTTAGTGTCTCTTTAAGTAGTGTTGATGCTAGCTGGGGATAAAAGGGAAAGGAAACAAACTCCACCTGCACTTTGAGATCGTTCAAATGTTTTATGGCGGCGTTCACTTCGCCCGTGTGTCATACGATGTCAAAAACCGCGAAAACTCACCTCATCAAAGTGACGTGTGCGCGTTCAAGACGCATTAATATGCAAAAAAAGCTGAATATTTATTTGAATAGCCGGAAGCTGCGCAGTTCTGAAAGAAATATAACATAGCTGCCCGTGGATCACTCCAGCACTGGATACTCAGAGCTGCCGGAAAGCATGGATTTATTTACATATAATAGACTTTTTTTGCGTGGCAGTATACACTCTAAGAACAGTTTACACCCTTTGGCGTGCCCCTTCTGCCACACAACAATGATCGTCATCTGCCTTGATGCGTTTCCTTTCTTTATCGCTGCGAGCCCGGAACTTTCCAGTAGCGAACGGCACGAGCGTTGTCAGCATAGAACAGTTTACACCCTTTGGCACGCCACTTCTGATAACGCGCGTGCCGTTCGTTACTGGAAAGTTCCGGGCTCGCAGCGATAATGAAAGGAAACACATCAAGGCAGATGACGATTATTGTTGTGTGGCAGAAGGGGCTCGCCAAAGGGTGTAAACTGTTCTTAGAGTGTAGTATGCGTTCGCACCAACAACCCTTGTAGCCACTAATCTGAAGTATTACGTTATCAAGCCCCTTCGGCACATATACAAGATCGCTCTGCCACATATTATTTGCTGAGAATACGTTCTGGCAGCATTTTTAACCTCTCGTTGCATTCCGCCTCGATTTTCGACCAGCCTGTGGAAGGTAACTATGGGGAAGCGGACCATTCGCAGACCCCGACACCATCCTCTTCATCCGGATATCGGCTTTCACTGTGCTAGCACGGCCCTATCGAAACCATCTCCACTTCAGTGTGCTCCTCGCCTCTTGTAAGCCAATTCGATAAGAAAATGTGGTGAGTATATCCCTTTGGCGTGCCCCTTCTGCCACACAACAATAATCGTCATCTGCCTTGATGCGTTTCCGTTATTTAACGCTGCGAGCCCGGCGCTTTCCAGTAACGAAGGCACGCGCGTTATCAGCATGATAGCATTGCCGACAGGAAATGCTATCATGCTGATAATGCCCGTTTTTTTTTTCACTGATCATGCCGGTTTCAAGGAAGGAAGGAAGGGAGGAAACGTAAGCAAGACAGATGAGGATAATTCAGTCTAAGAAAAGTTTACACCTTTTAAGTCGTATCTTGCCACGCAACGATAAACGTCATATGTCATGTCCGCATTTCCTTTCTTTAACACTGCCAGCCCGGTACCTCCCAGTAATGGACGGTATGCGTGTTGTCAGCATGACATAGCATTGCCGACAGGAAGGTAGCGGTTGTGGCGTTTTCAAGAAAAGAACCGCAAGCAGGGCAGATGACGATTATTGGTGTGTGGCCGATATACACGCCAAACGGGGGGAGGGGGGGGGCGTAAACTTTTGTTAGATTGTTGTTGTGTGGCAAATATACATCCCAAAAGGTGTACATTTCTTGACAGTGTATAAACGAGGAGTGCTTTTGAGTGGGCTATTCAAACGATGCTGCGCGTTACCGCTGGATGCTTGCCTCGGTCTTCACGTGAATTTTACGTCAGGAGATTGAAGTAAAAATAGACTGGAATAGTTTTCTGTTATATGATGCTTTGTTTCCTTTTGTCGTGACCATATTTCGCTCTGAACATGCTATCTTTGGCTTTGAAGATGCCAACTGAAAACGTTTGTGGCACTATTTTTTGAGTAATGAATGCTCGGATGCAGAAACAGCAAAAGATGAAATAATCTAGTTCGTGCACTGGATTTCCTTGAAAATGGTGAGGGGTTCTGTTTCCGTCGATTTTTTTTTCTTTCGAATTGCAATTTCATAGCGACCTTTTCAGGCTTTGCACAAAATTCATTTTCTTCTTATAGCACCTCCCTAGTTGTGCTTGATTTTTTCTTAGATGACAGTTTCGTATATGTTTGTAAAACTGTGACCTGTGTACGCAAAAGTAGCAGTTTCTGTTTCGCGACAAAATGTCCTGATAACATCGTTGCATACTGTGCACTAACGTAAATAATAACTGTCTCTTTGCCTTTTTGCATACGTTTTGTTGAATGTCCTACCTGCGTACTTCTTCTTCACTCCTGTAAGGGCCTGCTGAGGCTCGCAACGCAAAATAAATAGCAATTGTACGGGTTTGAATTGCACTTCAGGTTGTACAAGTGGCAGCAGAGTCAGACACCATTGTATGACAGCCCCTAGGATCACCCCGTTTGCACCGTCGTCACTTCTGCGCTCGACGGATCGTCGTGCAGACAAATTTTAGAGCTTGTTCTGCTTGTACACGTGTGCTTACCATGGGTCGCCAATTCACCGACGTCGGCGACAATATCGCCCCCTTGACCCTTACGAACTCGTTCTGTGCACGCCCGAACACACGCTTCTTCCATCTGCTGATTATCAAGCCGCACTGGTCACATCAGTGCTTATTTTATGGAAGCATAACATTGCTACGGCATGAGCCGGACGAGGAGAAGAAGGGGAAGACGTAAGCTGGCGGGGCCTCGGGACGCCATCTTGACTTCACCATCAACCTCGTCCCTTAAATAAAGCCGGTTCAACATTAACCTCAACAGTTTTGTGGTGGTAGTGCTGGGTACTTCGACCAAGACGACGGAGCTGCTGCAGCAAGTGCCACGCCGGAGCCGACGCCTCGCTCGACTGCCTCCGACACCGCTTGAGATCCCGATGTCCCATAGCGGCGACCAAGAGCCTTCTCGGGCTGCTCCAGTGCGAACAACCGGCACCTGGATGCATCAGATGCAGCCCCGCCCTTTCTCAGGAAAATTCGGCGAGGACGTGGAGGAATGGCTTACCCACTACAAGCGTGTGAGCAAGTACGACGGCTGGAACTGCACTGCTCAGCTCGACAATGTCGTCCTGTTCCTCACAGACACTGCGCTAGTGTGGTTCGAGAACCATGAAGATACTTTCACAACGCAGGACAGTTTCGTTACAGACCTCACAGAGTGCTTTGGCGATTCCACCACGAAAAGGAAGCGGGCGGAGCAGACATTGGTTTAGCGCGCTCGAGTCCCTGGTGAGACCTGTACTAAGTGCATAGCGGCGATCCTGAAGCTTTACAAAACGGTCAATCCTCGAATGTCCGAAGAGGACAAAGTTGGACACCTTCTCAAACGGCTAGCCGAGGGTGTTTACAATTACTTAATCAGAATGGAGAGTCTCACATCGGTCGCCGGCCCCATCAAGCATTGCCGCACGTTTGAGGTCTTGAAGCTGCGCCGTATCACGCCAAAGTTCGGCAGGTAAGCGAATGTCACAACGGTGGCAAGCGTTGACGATACCGACAACTACAGTTTTCAATTTGACCTTGCGGCAACTATAAGGTAAATTAGTTATGGACTCCAACAGAGAAACACAAGGCGATGGTCCTGTCATATGTGTTCCTCTCTTTGAATCTGTTTGGTGCCATTTACTTTTACTTGTTCTACCCTCGTTGGTGCGGCCTTTAACAGCTTGCATGCTTGTTACCTGACACTGTTATTACTCAGGTGAGTGTTATATGGAGATATTTTGGTATTCAAAGTGATGACGAGGATGTGCTGTACGTTGGATTCTCTAGTCAGCATATTGCCGGCTATTCTGCTGCTTCTACCATGCGCATATTACTTTCATAAATCAACTCCTGCTTTTTTTCAAATGCTACAAGGTTTATTGACAGTTAGCGGTTTAGCGGGTCCAGTGCAGAAGGCAGACGAGCAGTCCCAGCCAAAACGATGGCGAGCCAAAGCAGCGTCAGCGACCCTCTGGTCTTCATCTTCCTCACTTTAGGAGCCATGCGGCCGCAGTATCATTTGTGCTATCTTGGTCATTGCAATGGTTCCCCGATAGAAGAGTAGCCATCCTGGTGACTCACGGTGACAACACTACAAGGGGAACATAATAAGGTTTAAGCCGGCTGGCGTGCACTGTGTCGGGACCGTGACGCTTCAGGTCGTCCGATGGAGCCAGTGGTTCGACCACAGTTTACAGCAGATGTACAGGGTCCGGGGCAGGCACGTACCCAGGGCGGGGGGAGTCGGTGGGCCGCGGCCCCCTCCCCCCCCCCATCAAAATTAAGCGGCATAGCCCCCTCCCGTACACTATCCACCCACGCCCCCACTACCTTCACATACATTCCTAAAGCGCCGACAAATAAGTCTACTCGGCGGTCAACATTTTGCTGCCTTTTACAGCGAAAGCAGTGTATAACTTACGTAGTTTTTTTTCGACGTCCGTTAACAGAAAAATCATGATGTGGGCCGATCCTGGTGATAGTGCAAAAAGGGTCCAATATCAATGGCACATAGCCCTGTGGACTCGGGAACCTGTAACGCACCCTTCGAGATCTTCGGGATGGGCCCACGTATGAGCAGCGCTTAACGCCTGCTTCACCTTCGCCGCGGGTGGGCACGGTGATGCAATACATTCGGTATCGGCCTACGTATGGGGAGTTCTTAATGCCTGCTTCACCTCCGCCGGGGGTCGGCCCGGTGTTGCACTATTTTCGAGAGCGGCCCACTTATGGGGAGTGCTTAACGCCTGCTTCACCTTTGCCACAGGTCGGCCTGATATTGCTGTATCTTCAGGCCGACCCACAGCGGAATGTGAAACACTTTGCTTTTCGTTTTAGAGCTTTGACTGTCAGCTTTCGCAGCCATTCCATCTTCACAGAGTAGAATAGTTGTCAATTTTTTCACTCCTTCTGGATGGTGGTAGTTATCGGCATCTTCTGGGGTGTGGAGGTCAGGTTTCTCATCGATTCGGTGCCCACGCGATTAACTGAAGATCAATTCAGTTGTCCCCATCTATTAACGGTATGACGGCTATGGCTACCACCGGACTAAAAAGAGGCTCACAGTGATTAAATAGATCCCATATGAATAATGTTGGATACGGACAGAAACTGAACACAAATAGTGTCAGAACTGTCTTCTCCTAGTGGTCAATAAAACTGGAATTGAGGGATGTGAAATCACAGGGTCAGAACTGACCCCTTGGGCTGGAGTTGACATACTGCATCGTGATGGAGGAACCAAATCAATCACTCCTCCAGAGTCTGAGCTTCCTAATCCTATTAGCATTGTAATACCGATTATATACATTTTAATTAAGTAGGTCATTATTCAATAATGCAGAAAAGAAATAAAGTATGTAAGAAAGGATGAAAGATATACATGGAAAAAATAGTGTCATTTAAATAAACTAAAAAAGAATACCGAAGAAACGAAGTAAGAGACGTTAGTTTTAGAAAGAAAAGAACGAGATAACAAATTCAGGCATTCGCACACTTGAATGAAGGAAGAAAGAGGCGGAGAAGGAATTGTTTTCGGTTAGTAGACTTTACAATTTGTGTCAATTACCTAAGGCAATACCTGAGCTTCTGCAGGCTGTGGAGACTGGTAGAGAGAAAATGGTACTTTAGCTTGGAAAGAAGACGCCATGAAGACAGGACAGACAGGACGAGAACTGGCAGGACAAGAGGACATCAACAGAAGACGTAAAAAATTAATGAATGTAAGTCAAGAAAAGAGCAAGACAGCAATAAATATTGTATAAGTATGCATGCAAAGGAAAGAAAGAAAAGAAAAACTGTGCGAGTCAAGACATGACATTATTACTTGTTATTATGTATTGTGTTCATGAATCATTTCAATAATTCCCGCAACCTTCCGTTCCCTTGGCTTTGGTTTCCCTGGTGGTTGACTCGCCCCCCCCCCTTTTTTGTATTACAAAATTATTTGACTACGCTCATTTTCATTTATCTTTCCAATTTGGCAGCCTGCAATAATTTGATGCAGCAGGCAGGGCTTAGTTTTTATTTTAGTTACTTTTTTTATTGCCCCACACAATCTTTATGTCCCCATCTATTCCAGCAGGCAGAAGGGTAGTTTATTGTTTTAATTATAGTATGTATTTATAATGCCCAACACAATTTTTATTTCGCCGTCTATTCAACGATCACGCGCAACGCTGTTGCTTCGTTAGTTCAACCTTCTTTGTTTAGACTGATGCAGGGGCCAGGAAAGGGATTCGGTTTATAGTCAGCTGGTCTGTATGCTTGTGGAACGAGTTGTGAGAAAACGACAATTGCGTTGAACTTTTCCTTTTGCATCATTATTTCCTCGAGTGACGGCTCGCCGCGACGCTGGCAGATCCTTGGAACCATATATCCGCGATATGGGTTAGATAAGGTGGAAAATAAAATATTGCGAAACAGTGTCCATCATCCGACATTGCAATAACCGTTCAACCCTTAAGCACTATGACTGTCGCCCGTTACCTCATCTGGTTTTTCCATAATTGTACAGCACTTTTCGAGCAAAATTGGCAACTGGAAACAAGAGTCGCAAGGAGATGAGAAATTAAGCTATCTATACTAAAGGAGAAAGCCAAGGTGACAGCCAAACAGGGAGGAAAAGCGATAACTGTTTGTAAAAAATTTATTAATAACATCTTTTTATTTAAAAAGGAAGTAAAGAAAACGCCGCCGGATGTGGAGAATAATTCCGTGTGTTCCGAATGACGCTTCTACAGTTATCAATAGAGCCGCCTGACGCAGCCACTTCCCTTTTGTGCTAATGGGGGTTTTTTGTAACCTACGTCTAGTACGTCTAGAGCCGCAGCGTCGTGCTCTCTGCGCGGTTTTACGGGACCCGTGACCACGCATCGTTACGTAACTTCCCAAATAACAACACGAGTCGGTTTTGGCACTTGGCAGAGCAGTAAGCGAGGCATCCAAAGGAACTGTGATTGTTACAAAAATATTCATTTCTCTGTAATTATTCCAGAGCTAATTCAAAACCGCTACTAGAAATTTTTATTTTGCACTTTTGCTTGTTAACTTGTTCTTGGCAAGGTTCTTCCTGCCCATCTTTCATGCGCGAGTCCATTTGATGTGGTTCGCTGTTTGCCAAGCAAAGAAGAGGTATCTCACAAACCCGCCGCGGTTGCTCAGTGGCTATGGTGTTAGGCTGCTGAGCGCGAGGTCGCGGGATCGAATCCCGGCCACGGCGGCCACATTTCGATGGGGGCGAAAAGACCCGTGTACTTAGATTTAAGTGCACGTTAAAGAACCCCAGGTGGTCGAAATTTCCGGAGTCCTCCACTACGGCGTGCCTCATAATCAGAAAGTGGTTTTGGCACGTAAAACCCCATAATTTTTTTTTGTATCTCACAGGCGTACCTGTGAGATACACGTTATTTCAATTATCTTTTGCAAGTTTACTGGTATTTATGGCGAATGGTGGGATTATTCACATTTGTACTAGTAAAGGTACCCTCCCCCTCATTCGCATAGAAAACTTCCCTTGGGTTAGCCCCCCCCCCCCCTCCCGCCTCCCGAAAAGAAATCCTGCGTGCGTGCCTGGTCCGTGGTATTGGGCCAGCAGCTTAGACGAAATACCGGGAACATGAGGCGCAATCTATAGCCAAACGAGGGAACTGACACAGCAAGTGGTAGTGCTCAGGTCGCTGTCATGCCGATTGCGCTGGTGAGCTTGACCCTCCATAGGGAAGGTGTGGACCAGTTGGCAACATTCTTCAGCGTACTTGGCTGCTGCTGAAATTGGCCTCAATTCGGTGGAGTCAATTTGGTATGGGAATAATGTATTGAGCCTGCAGACGGGTTCTCGTCCATACCACAAGAAGAAAGGCGAAAAGCCTGTGGTCGCTTGAGTCGCGGTATTGTAAGCGTAGGTTACAAAGGGCCGAATCATGTCCCAGGTGGAATGATGTGATGCGACCTATTTATTGAGCATGTCGCCCAGAGTGCCATTGAAGCGTTGAGCTAATCCGTTGGTCTGACGATTGTACGCAGTAGGTGTGCGGTGGATGACGTTGCACTCGGCAAGCAGAACTCCAACCACTTGGGAAAGACATCCAAAAGACGCCTTCTGTCGTTGAGGAGTTCTCGATGAGCGCCGTGTCGAAGCACGAAATCGCGCATGATGAAGAAAGCAACCTCGCATACTCTAGCGGTAGGAAGGGCTGCTGTCTCAGTATATCGGGTGAGACGGTCAACACCAATGATGATCTATCGGTTTCCAGATGTAGTGCTCGGAAGTGGGCCGTAAACGTGGGCGCCAACGCGATACAAATGTCGCGCAGGGCAAAATAAGGGCTGAAGAGCGCCGGTCGATCGTTGCGCAGGAATCTTGCGTTGTTGGCAGGCTTCGCAAGCAACGATATACTTCAGGACAAAGCTGTACATGCCACGCTAGTAGAAGCGTTGGCGCAACCTTGCGCAAGTTTTCAGGACGCCGGCGTAAGCACTTGATCTGTGTGGGTCGGCATGAAAAGCAACCAGAGGTCGGAGCGCATGTGACGTGGTATTACAAGAAGCCACGTGCAACCTTCCAGTATATAGTTGCGGTGATAGATCAGGTTGTCTGTCACGGTAAAACGAGAGACTTGACGGCGGAGCGCGTGGGAGGGCGTGGTGGTGGTACAATCCCACAAAATGTCAAGCACGGTAAAAATCCATGGGTCCTTTTGTTGCTCCCAATGCACGGACTCGACGTTGAGCACTGAGAGAGCGGTGTACTGTGCCAAGGGAGACGCTGTATCATGTGGTAGAGGAGAGCGAGGGAGGGCGTCCGCGTTGGAGTGCTTGCGGCCAGACCTTTATGCCGCTTAGATATACACTTGTAGCCGCAGGGCCGAGCGACCGAGGCGGCCCGAAGGGTCTTTCAAAGTAAAAAACCACCAAAGAGCGTAGTGGTGCGTGACGACGTAAAAGAGTCGTCCGTAACCTTTGTGAGGGTTCGGCTCGCGTAGGGCGACAATATATTCGTTATAGCTCGGCTTGGGTTGCGGGAGCACCGCACCAAGGCCTATGCCGCTTGCATCCACGTGTACCTCCGTAGGCGCCCGAGGATTGTATTGCCGGGGTATCAGAGGAGATGTGAGCAGCTGGCGTAGTGTCTAGAATGCGTCATCACATTTAGGAGCCAAGTTAGACATGCTGGTGCCAACGATGAGAAGGCGCGTCAAAGGAGCGATAATGGTCGCGAAATTGCGCCCAAATCGACGAAAATAAGAACAAAGACCAATGAAGCTCTGGAGGTTCTTTAGGGACATTGGTTTAGGGAATTCGGGGACAGCTCGATTTTTCGCAGGATCGTGGAGAAAGCCGTCTTTGGAAACAATGTGGTCCTTGATTGTCAAGTTGCGAGCTCCAGAGCGCATTTTTTTATATTCAACTGAAGACCAGCGTACTTAAGACATGTCAAAACCTGGTCGAGACGAGAGAGGTGCGTCAAAAAATCTGGAAAAAAAAACACCACGATGACATCAAGGTAGCACAGACAGATGTTCCATTAGAGACCGCGAAGTATGTTATCCATCATGCGCTCGAAAGTATCGGGCGTATTGCAGAATCCAAGTAGCATGACGCTAAATTCATATAGCCCAGCAGGAGGGACAAGCCCTGTCTCAAGGCGATCGCATGCGGCCATGCGTACGCGGCCATGCGTACCCAGCACCTCCACCAAATGCTAAGCGGTTTGTTGACGGTTAGCGGGTTACCGGGTCCAGCACAGAGAGCAGCCGAGCAGTCTCAGCCGAAACGACAGCGCGAGCCAAAGCAGCGACACCGACCCTTTGGTCTTTGTCTTTCCCACTTGAGTAGCCATGCGGCCGCAGTAGCGTTTGTGCTGTCTTCATCATTACACACGTGACAATATTGATAAATCAACCGAGAATCAGTGGTGCAAGTGCGTTCTTAGTCAATACTTCATCGCAATTCTTTCTTATTTTTCTCTCTTTTTTATCCCTGCTGCGCTGAGTATTTATTTCGCGATCGCTCACCTCCTTTCCGCGCACCCTAGTTTGAACCCGCAAAGGGCAGCCCACGCTGCACCATCTGCACAAGCGCCCACTCACGCAAAACAACATTTTTGGAACCTAGCCTACACGCGAGCAACTGTGCCGGCACTACTGCGTTATTTAAAAGACACAGACTTTGTCGTAAATTGTGTGACGAAGAGTGTATTGTTGCGTCTCAATACGGCAATGAACATTTCATGGACGCATACCACGAGGCAACCCCCCCCCCCCCCGCCATTTATCAGCGCCTATCCAGAAGCCGACGCAGAGTTGATGCCGAATGTTGACGAATCAACAAAAGACCACCTACCTGAACCTGGCAACCTGATGTAATTAATGAAAAGGACTAACATCAAATGCTATCGGGGGAACGGCTTCGGCCTCTGATTCCCACATTGCTACGCGCTTGAACTATATGCGGGGGCGAAGCCGCAGTATAGGAGGCTGAATTGCGGAATGGTGCGATATTAAGGGCGGGATTTTGCGACCGATTCGACAGTTGTGATCGACTGCGAAACTCTCACCAGATTTCCAAGTCTAGTCAGCTAGTCTAGGGTAGTTCTAGTCTAAGGAAGAGGATGGTATTAAAAGCGGAGACTTTTCGTGCAGTGAGGCGGTGCTGACGTGTCCTGATGTGAACTCAGACATTTAGTATGCTCCTACATGGAGTGGGCTGCCACATCTGGAGCCAGTGTCATTAGTGTTGATAATCCCTTTCTTCTTCATTCCTACTACATGACGTACTCGTCGATGGGCTCGGTGGATTCCTGGCCCAAACGCCAGCTGAAGCCGGAACAGCACGTATCGCCTTTGCAGACTCTGTGAGAGCGCCCACAGAAACAGTTCTGTAGTGTTTATGTGTGTGTGCTTTTCTCTTCTTTTCGCAGTATTTTTCTCGCGTCTATCTTATCCCTTTGGCCGCCGCCCACTACATGACAGCCCACCAGAGGTAATCTCTTCTTGACAGGCCAGCCTTACCTTTGCTTTTCTCTTTACCTTCCCGATCAATATCAACCAACTTGCCCAACTTCAGATTGTGCCTACATATGGCAAGTGGAAAGGGAAGACATAGTGACAATAACGTTACATTAGTTGGTACATTGTTGTATATCTGTGAAACATCTTTGTGTTTGAATGTATATTAAGGCAAAAGCCTTTGAGTGGCTTGCTCCGATGGCTGATCCCCGTAAAAAAGTTGCAGTTTCGGCCGAAGGGTGAAGCATCGATGGGGAGGGCAAATTATGAAACAGCCATACGAAGTAAGGATGGTACTATTATCGGCCCTATTAAGTTGTAAGCTTTCATTTGCTAACTTAATTAACAAGCGTGGTGATGAACACAAAGCACTCCATAACTTCGAATGCTTACTGTCAAAACGCTGGCGTGAGGAAACGCGAGAGCAGCAACTCTCTGTAGCTTCAACGCTAAGTGAGCTCCGGGAACACAGCACGTACGAATGTACGAGACGCAGACAAACCTAGACCCTGCCCCCAACGTAGAACATTCTAAAGATAAGGCCGCGCGACCTCGTGCAGCTGCCACATGCACAGTTGCAGCAGGAATAGAAAGCCGGCCTCCTTCTCTCCCCTCCCCCTGGTGCCTCACAACCTTGGGCGCCTGACGCGCGTCGGAAGACCGTGTGCTTCCTCTCTGTTTTCGTCCGTTTTGCGCGGGCCCGCGTTTGATCCCCGATCGTCGTCTCCCCTCGCACGTTTTCACTTGCACATACGACATAGGGCGCGGGGCGACGATGTTGTTGCTCTTGCACTTTATACAGAACCCCACGGTGACGCTGACTGCAAAAATGCGCTTGGATTGTTCATTTAATTGCTATCGCAAAATGGCCGCCACAATAAGCTATCGGAATAGAAAGCTGCGTCTAGTCAAGTGAGATGGAAAACATCATTGTCAGGATTGATGGATGATGCTTATAACGGCGCGTTTTGCGGACAGGACACAGAAAAAATGCACACATGACAGTCGACGAACACCAAGTAAGCTTTACTGCGGAAAAATTTACACGAGCAGCAGTTGCTGCGCAGAAACATTAGAAACTACATTGCCACAGCGCACTTTGTCAGCACAGCAGCAGATCATCATGTGCCACTTCATTACCGAAAGTCCTAATCTGCGCAAGATTAATGACACATTTTTAACCATGCTATAATGCATTCTACGGTCTTCATATCCGCGGTCTTCCGATGCTTATTGCGGAAATAGATCTCTTTTCTTGATAAACTAAGTGACGCAGTGCTAATGCAACCTTCTCTTTTTTTATACAGAATGCTTCAAACAATCCCCTCTCTTTTTGGGCATTGAAACTTGCGAGTATAAAAGGCAACACGTGGAAGTACACCAGAGTACATGGGCACCTTTTGCAGTGGTCAGTCAAGTGACACCCTGCTACGAAAGCCTGCACATTTGCTTGATGCTCCCTCAAAGATTCAATATCTCAAGGACCAGTATGCCCGACATAACATTGTAGCATACAACCTCCTTTGCCGCATGCTTTCTTGCGCGCTTTTGCGAAGTGCGTGCAATGTTCACTGCACGGAACCTCCGATTCGGTTGTCACAGTACGCAACACAGAAATTACTTAACAAAGGCGCGATGCTTTACCTTATGCAGATCCTTCACGCAAAGACAAGGGATCTGCATTGGGTCATGCATCGCGCCTTTGCTAAATAATTTGTATCTTAGATATTGTGACAATCGAATTGAATCAAGCGTTGGGAAAGCATCAGGGGTAAAGGTTTATAGATATGTAGATGATTATCTTCTTATCATGCGTGGTGTTAGAGAGGACATGGAAAGCCTTTAGGTTAGACATATGTTCGATAAGTTTAAGGCCAGTTGCGGAGGGCTGAAGCTAACACATGAATTTCCATTGAACAGGGAGTTTCACTTTCCGGACTTGCGCTTGATGCTTTGATATGATGCTGTGCGCTGGATATATCAGCCAAGATCAAAGAATGGTTTGTTGAATCATCATTTGGCCCACTCAAAACTTGATATGAGAGGCATCGCATTGAGTTGTATTAGATGCGCCCTCGAACGGTCATTCGAGCACTAAAACTCTGAGCGTGAACAGCCAAGTTATGAGGCTCCGGCAAAGGGCTTTTCCTAGTGAAACTAGCGCTTCTGCTGTAGAATGTCTTCTTGGTGAAGTAGCGTCAAGTGCACGGAGTAGGGGAGCTGAGAAATAACGGCCACGTAAGACTGTGGTGGTGCCTTTTTTCCTAACCTCTCCCACCGCTTGAAGAAAATGGCCGGAAAGGGCGGCGTTTCCATAGTATTCTCCGCCCCTGAGAAACTGGCACCTATGTGCCGTGCAGTGATCCCTTGTCTTTGCGTGAAGGATCTGCATAAGGTAAAGCATCGCGCCTTTGTTAAGTAATTTCTGTGTTGCGTACTGTGACAGTCGAATCGGAGGTTCCGTGCAGTGAACATTGCACGCCCTTCTCGAAAATGCGCAAGAAAGCATGTTGTGCCTTTCGTAAGCTGCCAAAGGAGGTGGTATACCACACTCCACTCTCCTGTGGGAAATGTTACGTCGGCCAGACTGGTTGTTCTGTTGGCGACTGCTTGAGAGAGCATCGAGCAAGTGTGCAGGCTTTCATAGCGGGGGGTCACTTGGCGGATCATTGCAAAAGGTACCCGTGTACACCAGTGTACAGAGGCACTTGTATACTCAGAAGATTCAAGGCTCGAGAACAGAGGAAATTGTTGGAGGCATTTTGTATAAAAAAGAAGGAGAAGGTTGCATTAGCACCGCGTCATTTAATTTACCAAGAAAAGAAGATATATATTTGCACAATAAGCATAGGGAATCAGCGAATATGAAGATCGTAGAATGTGTTATAGCGTGGTGATATATGTGTCTTGACTATTGCGCAGATCAGGACTGTTAGTAGCGAAGTGCGATATGGATGATCTGCTTTTTTGCTGACAAAGTGCACTGTGGCAATGTTGTTACTAATGTTCCTGCGTAGCAACTGCGGCTCGTGTAATTTTTTCCTCAATAAAGCTCATTTGCAGTTCGGTGTCTGTCCTGCGCGTATTCTTTCTGTGTCCTGTCTGCGAAACGCGCCGTTATAAGCATGTTCTATCAAGCGCGTAACCAACTAGCCCATCTAAGTCTGTTAATCATCACCAGCAATGGCTCAAACCACCGTAAGCAAGTAGAGATGCAGTGGCTGAATATGAATGAACAAACGAATGAAAGAAAGAAAAAAGGAAAGAAGGAATGAAAGACATAACGAAAAAGAAGAATTGCCTAAAGAACAAAGAAAGAAAGAACGAAAGAAACGAAGAAGGAAACAAAGGGTGAATAAAGGAAAGAAAGATAAAATATGCTAGTGCATTAAGTGCTCTCACGTGTCGCTGCGGAGGTCGGCCTCCAGCGCTACACCGTTTACTTCCCACTGGTGTTCCTTATGCCTTCCAAAGAAGTCTGTCGAATGGTATAACCTAATGTGCTACCACGTGCGCAGCAGTATTTCGCCTTCACGTGTTGCAGGAGTGCACCGATAATTTTGTTTTATAAATGCAGAGCTATAACCCTATTGTTGCGCATGAATGCTCATTTTTGTTACGATTGCCAGTCAAGCTGTACATCGGGTACTCGCATTTTCACAAACACTTTGTATCATTTGTTCTCCTGCTGTGAACACACTGCCCTGCAGTATTCTAATATAAACAAAAAATAAAATAAGTAATCAAGAAAATAAACAGACAGTGGCATTTATGGACATTTTACTGAGCCACTGCAGTAACAGTTGAAACTGTCAGGGCACATGCAGCGATTGCTCACCAGCAGTCGAAGTTGACCTCGTCTCCCCCCAGGTGGAGGTACCGGTCAGGAAAGACGCGCGCCACCTCGGCGAAGAAGTGCGCCATGAAAACATACGTCTCATTGCGCGTCGGGTCCACAGGGCCCAGCTCACCATTCGGCACGTCACCTTTGTAGCATGTGGTCAGCAGCTCGGGGTACGCCTGGCCCCACGACAACGTGTGGCCTGCAGTTCCACGCAAACAGGCAGGAGTGATAGGTGCTTCGCGTAGCCTTCCTTCTATAGCATATAATATCTCGCTTTACGTTGTCGCCGACACCTATGAACATGAAGATGTTTAGACTTGAAGACGTCCAAATAGATGCTTGAACGAACCAGAACATAACGATAAGGCAGCTAGCTGCTTGATCAACTCCCACAAAAAAAAAAAAAAACTACATTTTGTTAGAGTTTTAAGGCAGTAGGAGACCATATTAAAAGCCATAATCCTCAGAGAAGAATAAGAAATCTAGCTTTACAACTACCGCACATTATCATTACAGGTTGTTAAACAAAGTATGTCGCAGACTGCTATACTGAATTAGGACATTATCGTACTAAACTTTAAAGTAATAACGTGAATATTAGCAGCGAAAACAGAATAAACAACTACATCTTTATAAATATAAGATTTACGATAAATAGACACACAGATATACTTGTAGTAATTAGGAATGCAATAATAATATTTAAACATCTTTTAAAATTATGCGCACACAGTAGCCTAATTACGTAAAAATCTAGACACAGAATTTTAACCCATACTTGCATTGCTGGCACATGCACTGGAGGAATTGCTGGAACGAACTAATATTTTCATTTCAAGGAATATAGTAGACAGTTTTTCAGCTCCTGAATAATTATTTGTGATTTTTCAAATTTATTAATAAAAGGTAGTGTATTCCACAAGGAAATAGTTGAACACAACACTCTTCGTTAGCTGTAGCTAGGGCAAACTTCGCTATGATGAAGGTATTATGCAGTGCTAGCCTTGCTGAGGGAGTATCAGTTCGCGATGATTGAGCGATAAAGGAATATGAAATTTGAATGTTCATTTCTTTGAATATGATGCTTCCAAACTAGGGTATGAAAAATTACATATTTTCACCGTCTTGTAGGAGAAAGCTTATACAAAAGACGACACACCCAACCTTCCACTTAGTATTGCCCCTATGCTCTCAATTACAGGTAGTGTCATTCTCAGTGAGTAATGAAATAAAACGATGCCTCACCGGGAGTATCGAATTCTACCATGACCCGGATGCCTCTGGCTGCGGCTTCGCCAATCACGTACTGTACGTCAGTGGGCCTGTACACGTGCGTTTCAGGATCGTAAGCACCCTGGAAAAATTCCGGCAGAATACATCTCCCGATAAGTGATGACGTTAAATCAATTAACATCAAAGCAATGCAGACACACGCCGTACTGTCACCGCAGAGATACGTTACGTATGAAGCGTGTATGCAACTGGGACCTTCTGTCGCGCTTCCTTGGATGGATGGATGTTATGAACGTCCCCTTTGGAACGAACGTGTGGGTGGCCCTACCAAGCTCTTGCTATTACACTGCCTAATGTCCCACCTGGCTGAATAAATAAAAAAGAAGAAAACAAAACCATAATGTATACCAATAACCAATTTTTCTAACCCTCTATTGTGAACTTTGTTTTTCTATATCTCTGCTTTTTGTCGCTTCCCTATTTTTCTTCCACCAATCTTCCAATCTCCTCTTACTAATTTCTATTGTGGACATGTTTATTTTCCCCCTGCTCTCGCTGAACCTAATGTCTTTAAGGAGGCCCGTGATGCCTAAATAGACCGCTGGGCAGATACCTTCACATTCTAATAAAACATGCTCCATCGTTTCCCTACATTTACAGAAGCAAGCCATGGTTCTTCTCCTTCACGCTTTACAGGCGCGTTTTCTAAGGCATCCTGCTCTCGCATCGAAAAGTAATAAACTTCCCTTTGAGTTATCGTAAATAGTTTCTTTCCTGATTTAGTTTTTTCCTCTTAAGCAGTTACTCATGGCAGGTTGTTTTTCGATTGCCGCCACCCATGAGATTATTTCAGCCTCTCTGACTTTCCGCTTGACGTTCTTTGTTTCTGTGTTGCTCATCCTACATGCCGCATACTTGCCTGTAAGCTTTCTAGTTCTTTTCCTCCAATGTGAATCAATGTTTTTCCTGTACAAACACTTCAACACTCTTCCAGCGCATTTACTTTCCTGCATATTCTAAATTCAAATGATCTATTTTACTGCGAGCTTCCCCATTTCAAAACTTGTGCAGCCCATATCACCCTGCACAGCTTCATTTGCGCTCAATGCGAGGCCTCCCACTGACCTCTGATTGCGGATGATAGAGTGGAACACCGAGTGGTACCGCCGCAATGTCTACGAATCGCGGGTGTGCGAATATAAATTTAAACAAGGTTGTTTGAATAGTTGTGACACTGGGTGGAACTCCTTCTGCACTGGATAATTTTTTAAATATGTTTTGTAATTGAAGAGTTGGCCACAGCTTCTGACCCAACATGGAATCGCAGAGGTTTTTTGAAGCATGTCACATACTCAGTGACCGAAGTCGGCTTGAAAGAAGTTAATTGAATAGCGGCACATGCCCAGTGTCGTATACGCAAGTGGCAGAAGTTGACTGAACGGCAAGTTCCGAACCTGGTCCTCTCAGCACAGCAGCACATCGATCTACCCCTCACCCAAGTTGGATATAAAACAGACAGACAGACAGACAGACAGACAGACACCGAAAAGTACGTCAAGTATCCTAAGTATGCTAATCGCAATATTAAGCCCATACGTTGTTTCTACACTGCAGCAATTCATGAATACAACATGGAAAAATCTGTGTACTCTTCACTCTCGAGTACCTACAATCTTTTCAGGCATAATTACTGTTCTTTCTTTGCTCCCGATGACATGCGTATTGAGCATTTCACTTTCTTTCAAATGACGAAGTGTTACATCCTACCGTCTAGCCAAAGATAATCTCCATTTGTGGAGTGATTTGCGCTTATAGCGCTTCGGTGACGCGTACAGGGAAGGTCGGCAAGACCGGGCGTTGGATTTAATTTGTTCGTTGCCTCAGCCCACCGCAGAGTCGCCCGACTGCCGTTTTTACATGATATACCATCTCGACATGAGTTCACGTGAGTTTTTACGTTCGCCTCAATCATAATTTTCAACGATCTTTCTTTTTTTCAATTGGTGTGACTAGCCGATATTGTTGCATTGGTGATCCACGCATTTCTTCGTTGTTGCAATAGTGTAACGTTTCAACGACTTTTCTGTGTCCTTCTGCAACGTGTAATATTTATTTCAACAATGGTAGTGCTATTTGTATAGCATATAGTAAAAATCACTTGCTCTGGTGGTTCTACCTAAAACACAAGAACAGAGAAATTGTTTTGATCCTAATTTATTGCATTGCCTTATATGTTGTTGGTTACATCTAAAAGTGAAGGTTGTCTTTTTGGTGATAGTAAACTTTTTAATGCTTCTAGCATTCACTGAGAACATCACCCTGGTTTCGGTATGTCTCTCCCTTTCTCTGCGCCGAACATCTTTCCCCCCAACTTCGTTAACTGGAAGGCCGCAGTCAAACGGGCTGCTATGCCGTGGAAGCCGGTTTCATAACCAACAGTCAGGCCAACTCGGGTTACTGAGTATGCTACTCTAGGCAGTTTGCAGTTCTACACAGGTTGCGGTCTTCATTGGCGCCAATATGCGGCACTAGTCATAGCACTCATTATTAAATTTCTCTCGGGCAAACATAGGTCCTTGGTAATAGGCCACCTTTCATAATAATGCCGTGGGGTACGTGCCGCCTCTCAATCACCCTCTTTCACGCCCAATTGGCTCCTTGGGTTCGTGCCACTGGGTATGCGAAATCTTTCATATTAATCTGTGTAAGATGATTTCATTAGGAACCACTTACCCAGCATAATATAGATTGCTAATAGCATTAAAGACCCAAAATTCCCTAAAGGATAGATGCGCCAGCAAAATTTTATTTTGAAGATCTATAAATCTATAAAAGAGAAATTACCGAACAGACAATTGAAGAAGATACTCCAACGTAGATCGACATCTCAAGCGAATCAAATAGGTATAGCATACAAGAAAGTTGTAAAATTGCAATTAAGAGCATATTTTGAGAGAGAGAGGAAGAGAGAATCTTTGTTAGAAAAATAGATTTTTGCTGGGGCGTACATAACCGCTGGCATGCTACTCTGTATAGGGATAGGAAATGCGAATAAAAGATCGCCGAGGAGAGTAAAAAAAAATGAAATGCGCAAGTGAACCAAATACTAATATTTATAGGTGACTGGCAGGTGAACTTAGGCTTTTCTATATGAACTGGCGAATATCTTTGAAGTTTTTCTATTAAACCAATTTCTGATACGTATTTGAACAATAAATCCAAAGCCCACCACTGTTTTGAAGGGTCGGGCATTTAACCTAAGATACTGAGTAATGTTAATGGATCGTGGAAAACCATTTCCATTTGTCGCTCAAGAAATTGGCTGAGGCTTAGCTTGGTTAAGCCTAGTCAGATGCGAAGCATATTGGTGGCTAAAGTTGGTAAGGCATGGCTGTTCTCGGTTATACTTGGTCTTTCTCGGTTAATCTGGGTAAGGCATGGTACTAGTATATCACTGCAAGTCATCATTTATTTTTTGCAAACCAATAAACACACTCTTGTGATCCGTAAAGCTATGACTCTTAGTTTGTACATCACTTATTCGGTATTGTCTCCCATTATTCCTACACAGAACCAAGTCCAAACTTCTTATTCCAACGAGCAGCTCTGTCTCCAGGAGGCATCTCACCTCGTGAGTGTCTAGCAGAGGCAAGCGCAGCTGCTTATATACCGCCGCGACGCCGCGAGCGACGGCGCGAGTTGGAGCCCCGTTTATCCTCTGTCGTGACGTCACGGTGTCACGTGGTATAGCATGGGGTCACTAAAGGTCATTGAAGGCGACACCGCCGCTCCTGAGGAGCTGGGTTGAGCTCTAGTAATATGCTTCGCATAAAAATTGTCTCTCGTCTCGGTACGCGGGGCATTCAGGTAGTGTGGGCTCCGTCGTCCCTAAGCTGCCGCAGAAGCTGCCGCAGTTACCACAGTAGGGATTTGTGGCACGCCCTATGCGGTAAAGGTAGTGCAGCCACCTTCAGTCGAATACGCTGGTACAGTTTGTCTATCTGTCGAGGAACTGGTCGTGGAATTTTCGATCTCAGTTCTGGGTCAATATAATGCAGAAAGCTATCTTTGTGAAGCAGCAGATTCCAGAGCCGGTCTTTTTCTTGATAGGCATACTTTCCTGCCGTGTTCGAAGCGCATCTTAAAAAACAAAATTTCCCCCAATTAATGTACGAAATTCCAGTAATCGGAGAACTGTATCGTCCCATTTGTCCGATTCAGAAGCAGCAATATATGGAGTATGTAGGATTACGATACCTGCTTTTTGTAAGGTGTTGCGGGAACGTAGGGATTATGTAATATTTTTCAACTTGCCAACTATATTAAAATTCCCAAAGCTATAAAACCTTTGCATGCCACCCCGAAATTTGTAAATGTGACTTTTACACGCATTAGGCTAAAAGTCTCGGCGCTCATTGAGGCAGCCGAACTTTGGCAATTAATTGACATCTTTGATTGCAACATAAATGTATATCGTTCGCCCGCAGCAAAGGGATCGACTCCTGAAGGCAGACATTTTTTCGTTAGTTTAGGCTTTCCTTAAAAACGAGTTTATATTAGTTTTTGAATCTTGGCAGAAATGGATTTACCACTCCGTAGTGGGTGAAGATGATGCACGTTTTCAAGGATATCTCACCGCCAGTGCACAATGCTTGGCAGGAATAATAATGATAATAATAATAATAAAACTTTATTTCGCCAAGCATTGAAAAAATGTACAAACATCCGGCCTGCCAAAGCCTCATTGGGCTTGAGTGGCAGAGCCCGACAGGCAGCGGAACCACGCAGATAAACACACAGGCATGAACGCACATTAAAACATTAAAAATTACGGAACATCAAATTAGTACAGTGGCAAAAGAAAAATAGACACAGAACACAAGTTACATATAAAAAACACATCAGAATAAAGAGCGAGGAAGGAAAACAAAATAGCATGACAATACTCAGATCAGTGCAACAAATACTGCAGTAACCAGTGAATTCACAGGATTCATTTGACAAGTGGTGGAGCAGGTGTGTACAACGTGGTACACCCACTAAGTAGTGTATCGCAGCATCTTTTTTATTTTATATTTAGTTTTTGCCCGGCGAACTCTTGGAGGTAACCTATTGAAGTAAAGGGAACGTAAACATCTCTTACTCGCTTTCCATATCTTGTAAACCGTCGGAGAATACAAAAAGCTTCCTTCGGTCGAAGAGACCATGTGGGAACGTACGGAATCTTATAGTCACTAAAGCAAAAATGTTTCAGGACAATAGTTTCGATCAAAAGGCGATCAAAATCAGGTAGCGAAAATACCTTAAAAACATCAGAATTGGGGCGCAGGCCTAAATCATAGCCAATATTTTTTACCAAAGATCGTAGGAGAGAATTGATCCTGTTCTTCCAACGAACTGCACAGTGACCATAGATCGTTATGCCATAACGCAGTACGCTATAACCGAGACCATTTACAATAGCTTTGCGTATTGAAAGTAGCACATAGTATCTAATCTTGTACCGCACACAGGAGACGGTTCGGAGCTTTTTACAAACGTGGGATAAGTGGTCATTCCAAGAAAGAGCATTGTCAAAGTATAATCCTAGGTATTTCACTGTAGTTTTATAGCTCAGGGGTAGACATTGACATTGAGAACAATTAGATCCGTGCAAGAGCAGCTGCTGGTTTAAACCTACTTTCTTCATCGGGCTGTGAAAATATAAGTTGAGTCTTAGAGCTGTTTACTTTGATTAGGTTGCGTGAGAACCAGTCCATAGCAATAGTTGCTGCAGCTTGAAGAGAAGAAAGGGAGTCAGAGTAGTTCGCTGACTGGGATGCGAGGACAGTATCGTCAGCGTACTGATACAGGCCTACAGGCACGGCGTTTGAAAGGTCGTTCACGTAGACGTTAAATAACAGGGGACTAATTATGGAACCTTGAGGAACGCCAGCTTTTATTAGCAAAGAAGCACTCTTTGCCCGCCCAATCGAGACGTATTGCGTTCTCTGCTGCAAAAAAAATTTCCAAAGCGAAAGAAACACTCCACGGAAGCCTAACCTGGATAGTTTACACAATAACAGAGTGTGGCAAACGCTGTCAAAAGCCTTGCTGACATCCAGAAACAGTGCGCACACCACTTGGCTACAGTGAAAAGAACGATTTAACATGTCAGAAAAGTCCTCCAAAAGCATTTGCATCCCTTTACCTTGTACAAAGCCATACTGACGCGGTGACAGGGTTTTGTGCTTATATAAGAAACATGTCATTTTAAACAGCAAATGTTTTTCTAACATTTGAGTCAAACAGAGCAAGACTGAAATAGGATGATAATTTTCATATCTATTATGTGCACCACCTTTGTGAATTGGGGTAATAATTGCCGCTTTCATGTTCGGCGGGATGATGCCACTTGAGATAATGCTGTTGAACAGTGACAGAAACACGCATTTAAGTATGTCGAACAAGGTTCGCAGATCACCTACTGAAATTCCATCTATTCCCATAGATCTATTTCACTTAAGACCGAAAATAATTGAACATAAATCATCCTCACTTAGCAAAGTTAGGTGTGCCGATTCGACTGTGCTGTTCTTAAGAGTACAAAATAAGGGATGCTGTTGCGCACTACCCGAAACTTGCGAGAGAAACTTGTTGAATTCATTAGCTATGTTTTCTTCATCAGTGCCAAAATACGACACGAAATCTTTTCCATCATTGCCACGCCTTTTGACATCTCTCAGATTATTAATCAAAGACCACGTTTTTCTAGTATCTGAGCCTGCTTTCTTAAACGTGTTACGGAAATGTACTCGTTTAGCCTGACGAATCATTGCATTCACGTTATTTCTCGCAACCTTAAATTTTGACCGTAGCAGGATAGAAGCAGTTGCCCTTTTCGACTGGGCCCAGAGCAAATGCTTTTCTTTTATGGCTGATAGTATTTGGGAGGTCATCCACAAGTTTTCTTTATTGCGCTGCCTGATTTCAACCACGCGCGTAGTCACTTTCTTAAACTCTTGTACTAGTTCAACAAGTTTATCATAAATGTCTACCGGGGACACTTTTCCCAAGAACACTTCCCAATCGTATTCCGTAATAAAGGAGCTCCGTTTGCTTTGGCATATCGTTGGCGTCCTTCAGGCACATCAACATCAAGAAACTTACGTTTGGTTAGACGGGGCAATCATGTGCACTCTCGAATCTAAACAGTGCATGTATTCAGTGGTCACATGTATTGCATGTGCCTTCCTTGGTTAGGCTTCAATACGAACCAAACCTTTTGTTTTTACTTTGGTCCACCTTCTTCAGCCATTGACGGGACCTGACGCTACTTCGTGGTATGAAGGTCATGATAAAAATGCTAAAAAGATTTCTTTCTTTCTTGGTAACACGGTCGGGCTGGCATTCAATGAGATGTAGGTTAAGTTCTCATGTTTTCATTCATCCAGATTCTTAGAGGCAATGCCAGCGCTTATTGCAAATTAGCATTACTCTGATTCTTTTCACATAGCGGGGTGGTCACAGAGAATGGCTTCTCATGCTTGCAGCTTTTCAAATAGGTACGACACTTACTTGAGACCATTAAGATATTCGCCTTTTACAGCAAGTTCCCTTTCCCCCAACAAAATTTCGAGGACTGGTGTTTTATTATTAGGAATGCTGCCTGCTTAGAAATAAAAGCCATCCATCCCACATCGAAGGTGCGCGCTCACTAAAGAACTGCCTCTTAAAGCAATGGGATAATATTTTGCGGTACGAGCATTCGCGGTGACCTCGAGCACAACAGGCAGCGTTGCTTTTAACTAATAAAATTGTAACACGAATGATTGGCTCCGGCATGACTGCTTTTGGCAGTGTGGATTCTCTCATTTTCAACTTTCTTGCTAGTAACACCTTCCTCGTCTGTTAATATGGCAGCTGGATTATTTTTGGAGCCTTTCATGTTTCCAGGTCCCATAATTGTATATTTTAATTGAACGCAACAACTTCAATATTGCAAGTGCAAAAGAGCCTTACAATGTGCTTTCAGGTTGTGTGTTGCAGCTTGTACGGAAAGATGTGGGACATTAGCTGATATATAGGAAAATGCACGCCGAGAATACCTCATACAAGGGGGGATAAAGGAAACACTGACATATCTAGGTGGCCCTCATGATGCGAAAATGCATGCAAATAAATGAACTGTGACGTATACTTTGTGATTCCCTTCTGTCACCAGTTAATCGAGGTTCTTAGCTGTGGCTAACGAGACGGGACATGTAAGACAGACGACAAAGGCACCATCACATTGCGTTATACTTGTCTTACAGAATACCCTTGTGACTTGTGACACCTTGCCGTTCATTCTCGCTTTCTTTTACACGTATTCTCTTAGAAGTGTTTTCAAATACAAGGGCTCAATGGATTCTGTGTGTTCGAACGACAAAGGAAGAAGCAATAAAGCTAATGGGTAATGACATCGAGCTCATATATTTTTGAGCTAAGCGGAAGTTTGACATTGAACCCAGATTCATTGCGACAATCATTAAAATGTACATACTTACATATGTACTGGTATACTTGATTGACTAAAGATCTGGCATCAATTAAGGTAAGATGTACTGAACAAGCTACGGGGATCTACTGTTACAGGTGCCTTTATATAACACAACACACTGCAGCTACGTACCGATTTCTCCTGTACACTCCACTTTCTGAATCACTGTGTTTAGGTTTTGTAATATATACTTACGACATCAACGAGAAGAAAGGGTGTTAACCGTGGGGCCCGATTATTATTAGTCATAATGTTACGTCATTAACTTGACATAAAAATTGTAACAGCGCAAACACATGCAACCACAAAGTACGAAGGACAAGACACAAGCGCTGGACGAGACACAAGCGCTTGTGTCTCCTCCTTCGTACTTTGTGGTTGCATGTGTTTGCGCTGTTACAATTTTTATGTTTTTGTTACGTCCGTCAGTCATGTGTGCGCCAACTCTGCGGCACAGAGCCCTACGTCACGTACATTCAGGAAGTCTTGGCTCTGTGCCGCATAGTTGATGCACACATGGCTGAGTCCGACAAGGTCTCTCACATCCTCAAAGGCATTGCCGATGACGCCTTCAACTTGCTCGTTTTTAACAACGTGGCGACGGTGAATGCAGTTATAGAAGAGTGCCGCTGCCTGGAACTAGCTCAAAGCCGACGTATCGACCAGCAGTTTGCCCGTCTACCCAACACCCCAGAGACATCTTCCTGTGCCGACACTCCTCGTCCCAACACTGCCGATGTTACTAGAATCGTTCGGCGTGAGATCGAGGCCGCCTATCCGGCTGCGTTTGACTCCAGCCCCCCCCAATGCACCTGCAGTCACGGTTTCCCTGATCCAGGCAGTTGTCCGCCAGGAGTTCGCAAACATGGGTCTTCACACCATCTGCTCGGGCAATCGCCCTCATACCCACCCGGCTTCTTCGATTCCGCCCCGTCCCGCATCTTATTACCCGCCACGTCCCCGCAACCCGTCTGAATGGCGCACTGCAGACGACAAGCCCATTTGTTTTCGCTGCCATTGAATCGGGCACATTTCTCGGCACTGTCGCAGTCGCTGGAGTTCCCCGAACTGGTCTGCTTATACTGCCTACTCTCGCCCTCTAGGTGGCCCTTCTCGTCCCTATGCTGCCCGCTC